>NC_060288.1:19017996-19341667 GCF_021613505.1 Equus quagga | reverse complement strand
CCCCCCGCACTGCCGACTCCCCAGCCCTGAGGAACCACCAGTCCACTTTCTATCTCTAGGGATTTGCCTATTCTGGATGTTTTCATGGAAATGGAACCACACTGTATGTGGTCTTTTGTGTCTGGCTTCTTTCACTTAGCTTATGTTCAAAAGTCGTGTATACTGTGGCATGTAAAGCTACTTTATTCCTTTTTATGGCTGGGCAATATTTCATTGTATGGATAATCCTCACTTTTGAAAAGTACCAATTTCTCTCATATGCGCAACTTTCTCTTGGAGCTTTTATTGTTATTCCTCTGCCCTTTTGTGGGGGAGGTATTTTCTTGCTGCTTCTGTCTGTGGTCCTACCATTTTCATTCCGTGTATTTATGCCCTGACATCGCAGAAGCAAAGCTTTCTTGTCACTTAAAATCTGTTGCCAGCTAACAAAGCACAAGTGTTGGTCTCTCCGTGAGCTCTTTTGCTGATAATCTCATTGGGAGATCCTCTAGATATTTGAGTACAAGTAGATGAGATCATATTTAATGAAACTTCAAAGCTGTTTATTCTGGAAGATTCTTAGAAATAGTCAGTGATTTAAAAAAATCTAGACTTACATACAGGGTGTAAACCTTACTAATGGTTTGGGGAACAGATTCTAAAGAGCTTCCTGGGACTACAGTGGTTTTGGGAAAACTAAGAAGGAAACAGAGTGAGAAAAGCAGGAATATCTTATTGCCTTACTCCTGTTGGAATGTGCCCAGATTGTGGAAGAAAGGCACACGAGAGTGAGGGAGAAAGGGACAGGCTGGCAGAGAAGCAGCATAAGGTGAAACAAGCCTGTAAATGTTCTAATTTTAAAATTCAACACAGTAAATTGTGCTGTTTCCCTTTAACAAAGCAAGATAGGATTTGCCAGCTTTAGGGTTAGAAGAAAATCATATGTAAAGGGATGACAGTATGTGAAACTTAGGAAATTTGGGAAAGAGCCCTGGAGTTGAAGATGTGGGTGTCCCCTGCCCCAGCACCTTCCGGCTCTGGCACGTTCCCTGAGCAGACCTTTTGAGCTGTGGGACACGTTGCCTCCTTCTGTGAATGGAGGGGTTTGATTAAGTGATCCCCACGGGCCCGTTCCCCTGATTCTCCCCAAGGATCGGTCCAGAGCATTAACCACTGTCCAGGAGGACCGTTTTGATGATGTGCACCACTGATTCTTGTCTGCAAAATTCTCTCATTAAACATCTGATCAGCAGATCTTGTGCTATTAATTTGTATCATACGTTTTGGATGGTTCAGTTGAATTTCCATAAATAAAGCAAGGAGTCGGGGCATCTCCCTGGTGCTGTGCGCTAAGAGGATGTCTCCCCTTACGCAGTGTTTATTTTGGGAAGAATTTTAGTAGTGTATATGCTGTATGCCGTGTGGGTGTCGGGGTGTCACAAAATAAAATGATAGGGTGTTATGACTGCCCTAGAAGTATGGCCGGCCAACATAGTCCCATCAGAATATAAATCTAAAAGACTCAGGACACTACTGTCATTTCTGTTGTTTCCCAGAAAGCCCTATGAATGTATCGCCTTTTCATTCCAGATCAGTGACTGACTTTGGTTAGAACTGTTGTTCCTTTTCTCCCTCCAAACACCAGTAAAGGACTCGCAATTGCTGAGTCTCTAGCTACGGTTCTGTTTTGTATTGTAAGCAATGGTTTTTCTGTTACTTCCAAGAAAATATTTGGTGCTACCAATATTTTTTCCATATTAAGTTACTGATGAATGAGTGAAATGTTTTCAAAGGTGAAATGTCTTATTTCATTGTTATAACCAAAGACTTTGAGGTTACCATTATCTTAACCCTTGTCACCTTTCTTTGAAATGCTGTAAGAAGGTGGAAGTCGCTTGCTCCCTGTTTGCCTAATTTCTAAATCTAAGCAAAGATTCTTTATATTAGAATTTGAACTATGAGATGGTGTTAAATGATCAGTCAATGCTACATCCTGCTGTGTCTTTTCCAGAAAAACCCTCAGATCATGTACCTGGAGCAAGAGCTGGAAAGCCTGAAAGCTGTGTTAGAGATCAAGAATGAGAAACTGCATCAACAGGACGTCAAGTTAATGAAAATGGAGAAACTGGTACGTCTTTTCCAGAGCCTTACCAAATAGAATAACGTGTGTGGAATAGGGCCTGGGCTCTGAACTAGAACTGCACCGTTGTTTTAACTGCCACTTAAAGATATTTGGAAATATGCAAAAGGGAAGAGAGGTTACATTTTCTTTTCTGTGTTTGCTCAAGGCTTATTTATTGCCACCTTCTGGAACATTCTTTTCAAGGAACGTGTAAAGCAGCATTCAGTCCTTGGAAAAGCCACAACAAACAAATCAGGCTCCCATTTCGGGGGCCTGTGACTCTTCACTGCATAAGAAGGATTTTGAGATAACGTAAAACTAGTACTTTAATATATCGCCAACTCTAGGCCAGTTTCTTTGGCCCAGAACAGTTGGATGTGTCAATTAAGCACATTGGAGCAATTCAGTCTTGCTATCTAAATGCTTCATCTTGCTGCATGTCAATGAGAATGTGATAAAAGAATTATGCTTTGATAAAATTAATGCGGTTGGACAAATAGCAAGCATTATGAAAAAGAGGAATAGAGTTCAGTTTGTGGCCTCTAGGACAGAGACCGGATGTTGGCCTGTGAGTCTATCCAGAACTATGGGTTGGAGCGGCGTGTTCAGTGTGAGTCTTGACCCAGCCCTGGAACACAGCTGCTAGTAGCCAGGAGTCTCACCAAGTGGGCAGGGTCTGGCAAGGCAGCTTAGTTGACCCAAACCAGTGCTGTGCTTTGCTCTTGACTGTGCCAACGCCTCACGCTGCTCGCCTCTTCTCTCTCCAGTTACAAGTGACTCATTGTTGAGTTAGTATGGTCAGTCGAACCAGCCTGGACTGACCACAGGAAGCATAGAGGTCGCTCTTCGTTTGCTTGCTTGGCATTTGGTTCCGTTTTCTATTAGAGACTCTTACCTCTCCACGGAGCAAGGGAAAGTCCAAACCCCCATGTAGATATATGGGCACTGAATTACCAGGAAATCTTATTTTTTATAGGAAGGAGAGGAACTCGTGGTTTGTTAATAGCCCCAATCTGGTATATACACCTGTTCCTGCCAAGGGTCACCGTGTTATATCAGGTCTGATAACTCTGCTTAGTGGCAGTGAGTGAGGACTGAGATAATCCTATTAATAATTTGCTGCCCCATGTGCTATTCGTGCACCGAAACTTTTCAAACAATCATGTGCGATAAGAACAGGTTCTGCTGTAAAATGACTCTTACATTTTAATTTTTGTTGATGCTCAAGTGTTTGTCTCTTGCCCTGCCCAAGAGGCATCATGATATTAGCCAGCATTGCATTGTGTGTATGCAGAAGGATGGGTTGATATGATGAAAGGTAAACTACTGTTCCCTTATCTATTTGTAAGCTCCAGGCCTTTGTAGATAATAAGACACTTAGAAAGCAAGGAGCCTTGCTCAGTATGAAAGCTTCAGTCTGAAAACCAGCTCTGCTGGTAATCAGCTGACATCACCAGGGCTGGTTTCCTCTCCTATAAAATGAGGAATTAGATGAGATAGTATTTTAAGGCCAGTCACTGCCCAGTCTCTTAATTCCAGATCTTCACACCTCATGTTTTATCTTGAATTCCTTGATCATTGCTGCAAATTCCAAGGTCCCCTTTCTCTTCCATGCTAGTCTCATTTTTTGAAAGTTATTTTATTTGATTAACTTGTCCTGAGCACTTTCTGGATAATAGGAGATGTTAAGAACAATAGGGGGGCTGCCCTGTGGCCGAGTGGTTAAGTTCGTGCGCTCTGCTTCTGTGGCCCAGGGTTTCGCCGGCTGGGATCCTGGGCGCGGACGTGGCACCACTCATCAGGCCATGCTGAGGTGGCGTCCCACATGCCACAACTAGAAAAACCCACAACTAAAAATACACAACTATGTACTGGGGGGCTTTGGGTAGAAAAAGGAAAAAAAAAAAAAAGAACAGTAGGACTCCAAACTAAAAGCCATAGTCACAGGAGATCAGTCCCAGCTGCAAGGACAGGGACTTAGAGTTAATTCTGACAGAGCTGTGATGCAGCCTCCTAAGCAAGCCATCAAATCTGAGCCTTAGAAAACAAGCTGTGACGTCATCAGCCCTTCATCACGTTAAGTGATTAAATGTCTTCTGGGATTTTGTCCTCTAATCTCGCAACTGATCAATTTGTTTTCCTTGAAAGTTTAGCCTGGGCAGGCCAGCAGGAGAACAAACATATCTTCGGGTGAACTGAGGCGGGAGCTTTCTATACTGTCGCTCCTCTCATCCGATGCTCTACAGAGCTTTGTGAACTGCTGCTTTGAGTGGCCACTCAGAGGCCAATGCTGAAGAGTAACTGGAAACCATATTTAAGACCATATTAATCATTGCCAAGAACTGTGAACTGTTGGCCTATGAGTTTTCATCAAACGTGGGAATTTTTTTTTTTTTTTGCAAAATTTTCCATAAGAAGCTGTAGTGCCCTTGATAAAGGCAGGCTGTCTGGCTGCAGTTTTTGTTTTACCACCTTGAAACTGAAAGAGGTACAGCCCCCAGGGCTGCAGAGGGCAGGGCAGCAATTCTCAGTGGGGATTCTAAAACGGTGTGACCTGGAACAAATTAGTTACCTCCTGGGTGTGTCACTTTTCAAGCAGCCCGGCATTCACTTTTTAAAAAATAACATCCAGATGCTCTATTTGGCTGCTTCCGATTCTTCTTGCAGGGAGTCAGTGTCCATGAATCTCAACATACTATTAAACTTTCCTTAATTCAGTCTCTCCAAAGTGTGCTTGTGCCATAAATGTGCCTTAGGAAATGACGGACTTTATTTTTAATGCATAAATGTTGGCGTTCTTGTGTACACCAAGGTGGACAACAACACAGCCCTGCTTGACAAACTGAAGCGATTCCAGCAGGAGAATGAGGAATTAAAAGCTCGGATGGACAAGCACATGGCAATTTCAAGGTAAAAATAAAGCGGACCTGTTTTTCCCAGGCTCCTCCCTTCCTCGAACTTCGAGTGTTACTTTCTTACCATACTCCACCCCTGTACCTCCTGGAGATACGATTGCAGTGGGGGGTTAAAGAGGTACTATTTCTATCTGGAAAATATGATGGTAGCGCTTCATGCTTTTACCATACTGGCCTGGACCAAATGCTAAGACTTAAGCGGGCTAGCCTTCCCCCCCCCCCGGGGCCCCTGGCTTGTTGACACCAAGAACCGTTTCGGTGAAGGAGCATCACGTGACCCATAGGCAACAGGCCCAAACATAAGAGAGTCATAGGACATGCAGAATATTTGTGGGAGTGGCACTCAGCCTACCATGAAATTGCCCCCTAAAGTGCAGCTTTTTCTTTGGCTCAAACTCACATTTCCAGGAGTTGTCAGCCAGCCAACAACCCGTGCCCAGGAGCTCTGCAGAACTCCTTTATTCCAAAGGGATCGTTTTTTTGGACTCTCAAATATAAAATGGCAAGGAAAGTTTTTCAAGTTATTTATTTATTTGTAACTCAGATCCACATGGTTTCTGGCTCTTTTTTGTCTTGAAGGCAACTATCCACTGAGCAGGCCGTCTTGCAGGAGTCGCTGGAGAAGGAGTCGAAAGTCAACAAGCGACTCTCCATGGAGAACGAGGAGCTGCTGTGGAAGCTGCACAACGGGGACCTGTGCAGCCCCAAGAGGTCCCCCACGTCCTCCGCCATCCCTTTCCAGTCACCCAGGAGTTCTGGCTCCTTCTCCAGCCCCAGCGTCTCACCCAGATGACGCTGTCGGAAAGCCGGGACACTGTCTGGAAGCATTTCTGCAGGTCTGCAGGTCTGCAGGGCTGACCCAACCATGACCTTGGGAGCAAGAGCTACATTAGCTGCCGTGTAATCACCGCCCTAGAACTAGAAAGTCGCCACCCCCAGAATGGGCTCCTCATGAGACTGGAACTCTGGAGGACGACGTGACTTGGTCCAAGAGACTCCTCCCCAGAAGATCTCGGAATTGGTCTACACGGACGCCGTTGCACAAAGCACTTAGAGAACGAGAACCTTGTTCATTGCCTTTTTCACCTAAGCATAAGGGGAAAAACTCTCAGGGGCCTATTAAGATAAAGATTTATAACCTTTATAATGTCCTTCACCACAGACACCTTCTTGTGACTTTTATTTTGGTCTGACTGGGGATGTGTGAATGAGATGGATGTAACAGAGTGTCATGTGTTTGATGCTGCCTCCTTTGCTGTGTATTCAGAGTCAAAAGCTGAACATATCTGGATATGTACCAATCAAACCATAGTTGGTGTATGCATTTCTGCAAAAGCCATAGAAGAGCGAGCAATACTTGCTGGAATTCTGGGTCTCTACCACCACCTCCGCTCAGCCCTTTGATATGGGGGGAGAGGGAATGGCAGGAAAAGCTTTGAGATGTCCATGTCTGTACATCCTCAGAATCCTTTTGGAGTATCTTGGTGGCAGTCTTTCAGTGTTCAGCCATGTCAGTTGAAACTGGCTAGGATTTTTTCTGTAGATTTTTAACTTACCCATGTGAACCTAACATTACACTATGATCTGTTTTCTCAGGCTGTGAGCAAATGTAGAACTGTAATTTTTCTAGAAATCTGTATAAAGAAAAAGGGCAGTACCAATGGATTACTTCTGCCTTATGTTTACCTTGATCTAGGCTATCCTCACAGATTTAAACTGTCATCTTTCCCGTTATCTCGTCTCTTCCTTTTCCTTCCGCCCCCATCCAGAGCCACGAAAGCAAACCTTCTACCTCCTACCTACTTTTCTCTGGGACAAGGAAAAAGGAACATGCTTTTCCAGAGCCAGCTCATCTTCAAGGTACTGAAACCACCTACCAAGTAAACCAAGGCCTGGATCTGATATTACAAATTTTGGGAAACCCTAGAGAGAATAAAGAATGGGAGAGAGTCAGTGGCTAACAAAACTAAGATAGGATTCAGTGCTTATTAAAGAATAGGAGCACCTTGATTAAACCATAGATGCAGTATTTAATAGAACAAAACAGTCCGGTCAGATAATGCTAAGTTTCCACATACCCTTTGAGGAGTCTTTCTGTCCTGGGAAGGTGGCAAAATGGCCAACAAGTGGAAGATGTGGCTTGTACAACTCTCCTCCAAGTTGCATTTCGATTTCTTTTCAAAGCTTATTACCTCCCCCAGTTCTGATACTTTGCGGGGAGGTGGAAGGAAGAGCTGTGGCTTTTTCTCCCTCTGCTTGCATATGCCAGCATCGCAGTGTCAGTATTTACTAACCTGCGTTGCTGACGTTCGACGGCTGTACAGATAACCCCTATGGTAAGAACAGATTCAGGACACTAGAGGTGGATATTTGAGTCATCACTTACATGTATACTTCATAGCAAATTGATATTCATGACGCATGTTTTTTTCAAATTAGTGATTGTGTCTGCAGTCTTTTACCTCCAATAGTTTATTATGTATGTAACCTTCCATGTTTGCTTCTGATAAATGGGAACATAAGTTCACTGCCCCTTCCTGGAATCTCTCTCTGCTCACCCTTCTAAGTTCTCCATGTTATTAGCCAAAGTTAGGTTTGCCATCCATCCCCTACGCATGGTATATCTTGTGCTGTTCCCTGCTGTCCTCCGTACCATTTAGGTGTCTGGGGAAATCAGTCTGACACAATTAATAGAAAATGTCTTCAGAGAGTGGGAGACAACAGGAGAGAAAATAGGAAACAAAACTTTAAGATGTTTTTCAAACCAAATGTTTTATGTATGATGCAAAATGTTGGCACGTCATAAAAATATGGATGTGTAAACAACTGTAGTTGTGCTCAGTTTGTAGTGATGGAAAGTGTATTTTACTCTGATCAAATAAATAATGCTGGAATATTCAATATAAGAATTGCAACCGCTGACATACTTCACTCCTCAAGGTGTCGTCCAGTTGATAGCCCTTCCCACAGCACAGGAGTTGACATCATGTCTCCTCTTAAGCTATTTTCCAGGAATTTCCACTGCAACCACAAAAGTGGTCATGGGCTGATATTTGGCTCACGGAGCTAGACTTGGAGCTGAGCTTTTCTAAATTGAAAGCCATGTGTATCTGAGAAATAAATTTTGGCTGGTTTTAACAATTCTGCCGTATAAGGTAAGAAAATTGGAACAGCTGTGGTCTAAATATTTTGAAGATGGCAAAGTCTAAACAGAGTTGAATCTTCCTTGATCTGTACATCTCTTTTATATTGAAAGTTAAACTTTTAGAAACACATGCTCTAGTTCTTATTGAATGGATTAATCTAGAATTAGTAATTTTGAATGCAGCAATTTAAAAAAGCAAGAATCTGATTTTTTTCAATACTTTCATAAATCATATTAGCTTTAAAGTTGCTGCCAAGGAAAAAGTGACTTGTCTAGCATTCAAATCTTGAGTTGCTGCCATGAATAAGTAGTTGAACTGTATGTCACTGCATTTTTATATTCTCATTTTTGTGGTTATTATATCGAGTATTACATATTGACCCAAACATTGCTGCCAGCAAGTCCTTCTGGATGTACTTCAAGCCAACTTAAAATACAAGAGCACTTAGCCTGCTTATTTTTTACAAAAACTTGCTCATTTAATAGAAATGATTATATAAGGTTGTCTGCATATATGCTTTCTTAGTAGAAAAACTAGAAATGCATATATGTAGGTAAGAAATTGAAATACATGTTTTCTGTTAGAAGAGTTAACACGTCTATTATTAGACCAGATGACTTCCTTTTAGTTTGGATGTCTGGGTCTGACTCACAAAGCGAGGGTTGGGGTTTGGCACTTGACATCGACCTCTGGCAAAGCACTAGTCAAAAGAACCCCAAAGCTGGTTGTGTACACAAATGGGCTTTCCATCAGTTCATTATACTCCATTTTCCAAGTCAGGAAAATTCAACAGTGGTAGCAACTGTGGTCTGTCCTCGGAGATTCTGGGCAGTGCAAATGTAATATCCTGCGTCAATGGTCTCAAAGTCTTCAACTGTCATGACGCTCTGGGAGATTCTTGTGGTGTGTGCGAGCCCTCTGTGGATCAGCCTCCAAGTGTCTTGGATCCTCACGGGCCTTTCATCCTGTTGAACGACACCCACAAGGACTGAAGCACCAACGACAAGCTGCTATAAACAGCTCCCATCCACCCAACGCTGTCCTGTGTGCCTTTCAAAGTGCAAAATACATGCTTACAGAAGACTATTTGGGATGCATAGCTCATGGAGCTGTTACACTGTGTACCCATTTTAGGCTGCGTTTTTTTCCAAGCAGAGTCTTGAATTTCATTGTTCTGTTTGACTCTCTGTTTCTGCCTTTTTCTTCAGTTAAGTTTTTACTTAGTATAAGATTTATTCTTTTGGCACTGCAAGAATATAGAACTGGTGTAAAAACATGGATTAAAATTTTCCACTGCTCTTCACAAATGCCCACTTTCACCCCCTCGCTTACTGGTCCTTATTCACTGAGTTTAAAGTCAAAAAGAAGCCTGAAGCTGTCACTGTGTAAACGAACAAGAGCTCTCGATTGTTCAGATTTGGGAGAGGAGAAGTGTGATTAGACAAGTGTGCCATAAACTCCAGGGGGAGAAAGCTGTACCAAGAATGGATAACATGATGCCCTAGATGACGTAACTCTCTATTTCTAGGAAGTCAGATGGTCACTTTCACCAACTTTGGTTATAAGAACGTAATGTTTTCTACATTAGTTTAACATAATTGAAATATTTACAGTACTAAATACCCTTTTCTGCTCATAAAATAATAATTAGCAACATAAGAGAAGAAAACCTGTAATGAAAATCATTAATGTCTTCTAAGTGTGACAATACTTTTTAAAAACAAGTACCCTAGCTCCAGGATGCTAGAAAATACCATTCTCCGGGGAGAGTTCTTTTCCACCAATCACAGCCCTTGAGCCAGAAGTGTACTGGCTACTAAGTATGTCTCGGGAGGCCAAATCTCTTCTGGCAACAAAGGGATTGTTCCATGTTGGTAGAGAAGCTGTTTATTTTAGTGAGCAGAACACGCAGAAGCTAACCAGGCTGGAGATGCTCTTTTGGGAAGTCTATTTTAAAATGATCTCTGGCCTCACAGCACCTTTTGACAGGCCTGGGCTAATATGCCCACTTGGTGGATGTCTGCCCAGAGCTCCTCGCCACAGGGCACAGCTTGTACAGAGGAGAACACGCTGAAGGATACCCGGAGGTTAGATTGCCCTCTAATCGACCCAGAATTAAGATTGAAGATTGAGGTTGGGGGTGGAGGAAGAGGGAACCCTCCCCCTTCCCTTGCATGCCCCTTCCCCTTCTTAAAGGGAAAAATGAGGAAAAACCACATATGAAGAGGGTACATTGAGTGAATTGCCTAATGGAAACCTGTCACCTTTTTCCTGTCCTTTAAAAAAGCCATTTTTAAATATACTGAAACATCTTAGAAGAAAACAAGCAAGCCCTGGCCCTTACCATAGTCCCCTGCATTTATTGCCCTTCTTAAGTTATGACCAGTCTCACTTAGGAGGTTGGCTGGGGGTGGAGGGCAAAACTGAATTAAAACGGCTGGCTTGAGACTAGGGTACTGCGCTTACCTTCTGTCCTGGGTAGATCCACCTGAATTCTACCTCAACATCAGGCTCCCCTAGGACAGTGCAGAGGACACTGATGTCATCCCCACCTTTTACTTTGTTTGAGGACGCCAAGATGGTTGTTGAGGGAGGGCCGCTGGGAACTGGAAGTAAGCAGAAGACAGGGCAAGTGAGATGAAATCCATGAGTACAACGTTGGTGACAAACCTACAGACACATTCTTTCCTTTGGACAGGTATGTAACATTGCTGCCTTTCTTCCAGCTTCCCAGTGAGCACCAGGACTAGTCTATGCCACCACTTCTGGTTTTCTTGAAGCCTGCTCTTTCTACCTTGGTGGTCCAGAATGAGGTAGTTATCCAGAACTCCCCGGGTCTTGCCATTGTGGCTGCCATCAGAAGAAGAGGAAGTCAAAATCTCCTAAGGAGAAGATGTTCCCAGGCAGGGCAGGAGTGCCACCTACGTTTGTGGTCCCTTTACGTCACAGCAACTCAGATATAAATTTCCTCATTATCCTCAGTTCACTTAAGGAATTTTGTTGGCAGCCTTGAGCAAGGCAATGTGCTAGAAGGTGGGACGACAGCAGCAAGCAAGACAGACATGGCCTCTATTCTACAGGAGGCAGACACTAAGCAAGTGATCACATGGTTAAGTTAAAACTTGAGTTAAGAATTATGAAGGAGAGGCCCAGAGTGCTCCAGAAGTTCAGAATAGTCTGAGAAGCAGGAATGGCTTCCTTGGGAACGTGTGAACTAAAATCTGAAGGGTGAGTTTAACAGGCATGGAGGAAGAAGGTGTGGGGGGAGGGTGGGGCATGGGCAGACCGGAATCACAGTGTGCGAAGCCCCCACGGTGAGATGGAGGAAGGCCAGGACAGGCTGCAGGGCAGGGAGGAAGGGCAGAGGCTGGGCACATAAGGCCTTTCAGGCCACACGGAACATAGGAACCTACTGAATGGTTTTCATTGGAATTATAATCAGCTACAGTGGGGAAGATGGAGAGAGAAAAGGTGGGCACAGAGGAGACCAATTGGAAAGGTGTTTGCATCAGTCCAAGGAGGGAACGACAGCGTCTTCAACTCTTTTTGTGGTGAGGATGGAGAGAAACAGCAGGATTTGAAAGAGATTTAACGGGAAAAGTCAAAAAGACCGAGAGGAGACGGGAGGGTCAGGTTGACTCCCAGTCTTGGGCCTGCACACCAGGTGGCTGCTTTGCCATCACAAAGCTGAAGAACCCGGTCCAGGAGGAGATCCTGAGTTCAGGGGAAGGCTAATGAAGCACCTAAGCACAGCTGTGAGGTAGGCAGTTGGATACATGAAGCTGGCACTCTCGGGTCTGGGCCACATATATTCACGTGGGAGCTATTAACAGATAGGCAGTAGATCGTGGATATGGCGGAGGCGGCCCGGGAGGAGAACGGGGAGTGAGAAGGAAGGGGTCTTGGGGAATGCCAGCGTTTACCACCAGGAGAGGCAAAGAGATGGCAAAGCTCGTTTCTGGCAACAAATGAGAAAGTTGAAAGGAAAGCAGGGAAAGAATGGGGCCAGGGAAGGAGAGAAAGCTGAGCAGCATGTGGGAGGGAAGGAAATGGAGATAGGGAAGGAAAGAGCCCTTTCAAGGAGTTTGGCCTGGTGGGAAAGAGAGATGGTCTTAGCCAAGGGCTGGGGGTGGTCAAGGAGCATTGTGAGAGTTATTTGGGAACAGAGAGTTGGGGCCATGGCCTAGTCAATAAGCCCCGTGGCTGAGAACAGGAGGCATTAAGAAACCCAAATTCTCCCCTCAGAGAGCAGCCAGCTCTTGGGGCCACTTGTCCCTCCACAGGGCTGCCCAAGCAGCACGAATGCAGTAGAACTCACTCTACCCACGTGCGGACCATTCACCCCGGGCCATCTAAGAGTTCTGGGAGGGAGAAGAGTCGTCACTGAGGGACTGGAGCGTATGAAGAGAAACTATTTCCTCTCCTCATGTGCAGGGGCGGGTGAGGGGGTGTTTTCCCTCCCGGAAGTCAGGAGAGGGAGGCTCAGGACAATCACTTGTCAAGGAAGGGGAGGTGACACGTTGCTTTGCAGCAGGAGATCTGCTTGTGGCTGTCCCTGTGCCACAGCCGAGGTCAGGAGAGCATGAGCATGGATGGCATGGGGGAGTGCCAAGAGGACAGGGCACCTGGGTTGTGTTTCTGCTGTAAAGTTCTGGCTCCTACATGCTCCAGAGTCAGGGGACTGGAGGGACATGGAAATGTCAGGGCTACAGCCTTTCTGAGATGACAATGCGGCTCGGAGCAAAGAGGTGCACACAAACAGCAGAGGCCTTCAGCTGAGGGTCCGGAAGGAGGATGAGGCTGAATCTGAGCGGCCTATGGCACCACAGGCTGCTTAGGGGTGAGTTCCTTATCACTCATGGCAAGGTGTTGGAGCCACCAACTGTCCCCATGGGGTTCATAGACAAGCCAGGTCAGCATTTACTACAGGGGACAGCTGTCTCTGGGCTGCACCCTCTCCCATTCTCCCCTCAGGCCAGCACCAGAGCAAGAGGTGGGTAGGAAGGCCGTCTCCCTTACTAACACCACCACCCCACCTCTCACCCCCAACTCCAAGCCACTAGAGTCACCAGTGTAGCTTGCATGCCAGTAGGGGGAGCAGGAGCAGACTTTGGGTCAAATGTGGGGTTAAAGATTCTAAATGAACAGTCTTAGAAACTGGATGAGACTTTCTTACTAACCCAGAGTGCCTGTTGGATGTGGAATTGGACCAAGATATCATCAATGGATCTCACTACCCTTAGGAAAGGGGGTTTCAATACAGCAGAATTAATGGAAGTTACTGGAGAGAAAAGTATTTCATGTATGAACCTACTGAATTGAAACTCCTCACTACAATGGTCATGTTAAAAATATGTTCAGTGGAGAGATTTGGGCATATTTCAGTTGTATCAAGAAGTGGGGAGTGAGGCCAACTGGAAGAGAATTAATTTACTCATGTGTGGGATTTTTCAAGCAGGCCTCAGCATGGAGAAAGGATATAGTTATGTTCATCGAGGATGATGTTTTCTTGGACAGGTAGGAGGAGAGTACAAAGAGACAAGGAGTTCAGGGCATTGACAAAGAGCATTGAGGTGATGAGCCCTGGAATCTAAGCTGGGGTAGCGGGGCAGGAGAGCACTGGGGAATGTAGAGAGTAGAGGGTAGAGGTGAGGATCAATGTGGAAGGAGTCGCCAAACACCGAACAAACAAACAATTTGGGATGGTATGAGGCTATGGTTGGAGTTGGAGGTCTGACTCAGTGATTCGTAAGTCAGAGCAGTTGCAGTTGTGGACCTGTTAAAATAGTGACCAAGGTAGGGGTGTCTGCCGTGAAGGAGATGAGGTGGTCAGTGAACCAAGCCAATGGGTTCTGAGTAGATGTCACCCAGAAAATGGAGCGGCAAGGAGGCCAGTGAGCCAGAGAGTTGTGACAGGAAAGGAGATGAGAAAGCTGGTGTAGCCACGAGCCATGAGTCTCAGAGGAGCAGAGGTTCCTAACAGAGGGTGAGAGAATGAAGGTTGGGAAGTGGGACTGGGCGCAAGAAGGACACTGACCCCACTGAAAGCATGGTGCCCTTAGGAGACAGCCGATTTTGGTTAAAAGAGAGAGGATGTTCTCATCTGAGCAGATGCTCTAAGAAGAGGTTGGAGATATGGGAGAATTGCTCATCAATCATACAGAGGTAGTACCAGAGTTAACGTTTTACAGATTTGAAGAGAAGGGAGTCAAGGGGTGTTGGGTCGGGATTCCAGTCCAGGAGATGGAGCATTCTAGAAATGACGGTGCAGAGAAGAGCCTTTAAGAACAGCATTCTGTGCCTCATAACGTCCATCCACAATTGAGAACAGCAGTACCTGGTACTGACCAGCTGGTATAACTAAGCTCTAGGCGCCAGTAGGAGCAGGCTTACCTTCTACGTAGAGCAGTTGGTACTTGACAGAGATCTGAGACTTGCCTCCAGCCTCCGCCTTGCAGTAGACCACCCCCTGGTGGTCAGAATGAGGATGCAGATACACAAAACCTCTCTTCATGTCATAAACAATGTCCGTTCCATTGGCTGGGATTTCTTTGGCTGGGAACTCCCTGTGGAGGGTGACTTTGGCTGACAAGACCGTCACTCGACAAGGAACCACAGCCTGTCTGTCCGGGTTCAAGTAGACAACATCAAAGTAACTGGGAGAAGGTACAAAAAGTTCTCCTTTCTCTGCAAAAGGAAAGACACAGGCTTATTTATTCTGGAGAAACAAGGTGAGCACACTTTAAGGATTCTTACACTCAGAGCACAAAGATGGGAGGGGACTGGCGATATACTCAGAATACTGAGTCCTTGTGAATAGAAAAAGCTATTTTTTTAATGCTTTTCCTTTTTTGGAAGAAAGATTTTACTTCCTATCTCCTTAAAGGTAACAAAAAAGTATTAGTTTAAGCCCAAATCAGGCCCATGGATTACCCCACTGAGGAAGCAGGCAAGGGGACTGATTTCCTTATGTTAAGAGCAGTTTTAAGATCTGTGAACAATCTGCTGTGTCTCTGGAGAATTAGCCCCATAGCCATGCTCAGTAAGGTCCCACGGGGAGGGGTTTCCCAGCATACAGAGCTCCTCTGAGAGGCCCCGCCCAGTGAGGGCACCGGCATCTTCACCCTGTCCTCACAGCCCAGGGGACCTCATTCCTGCCAACGTCAAGGAAAGACAATCAGGGAGGGACAGATGAGGAACCCGCTGGCCTCAAGTTCTGAGCTTGACTTGGCCACCACCGGCCTGAGGACCTTCAGTCAGTTTCTTATATGCCTCCTGGGTTCACTCTCCCTGTTCTCTTAAGCTCTAGATGATGGCATTTGATATTACAGAAATGAGGTTTATCCATCCTTTCCTTAGGACAGCCAAGGAAATCTGGGTTGGAATTTTTGGTTTGTTTTTGGCACGGCACATTGAATCCTTAGTTTTCTGGATCATTCTGTGAAGGAATATTATAGTAATTGCTAAGAGAAATCTTTGAACGTAATCACACTCTAACATTTGTTAAATTGTTTCCCATGTTTTTCCTGCAAGGTTCTGGAAATGAATAATTATTCTTGGCTTTTTCCTTCACTAGCCTTCTTTGTTCCACATTCATATGGTGTTTTAGGGTGGGGACGGAATTCCTGGACACAACATCAAAAGTCTTCATGGCCCACAGTTCTATGGCCAAGTTTGCTGACATGGAGGTCTTTGCCCCGGCTCTGCATGAGATCAAGAAAGGGTATGTCATGGCTCAGTGAGCCTCCATCATTTGCAAGGTTTTGTATCAGGCCAAGTGATTAGTGCCGCTTCATGATAAATTGACTTTCAGGTTTAGGCAAGAGGCACCTTTGTCAATGTCGCACCTAACACCCATGTGTTCACACAGAGAAAGTCTGTATGGCCTTGCATGTGTCACTTAATCTCTCTGTGCTTCAACATCTTCATTTGCAAAGAGAAGAATCTGGAGTAGTAAAGGCATCTTTTTAGCAAAAACATTTAAGGAATTTATGATTGTAAGATTTAGAAGCAAATTCTGTTTTAAGGTTTTGTAGAGGAATCTGAACCAATGAGCAAAGCCAGTAGAACAAGTGAACGATCTGATTTCAGAACACAAAAATGTGGTCTTCTGGTACCATCAGACATGCTTTGAACGAAGTGACCACACAGTTGCTTTAACAAACAGCAAAAATATATTTGCAATCAGTAGATTCCATCTACCAAAAAAAAGGCATTGAAGTTCATTTAAAAAACTGTAGATGAGATATGCCCCCTGCAAATATGTTTGTATTTATTCCAGTAGATGACAAACATTACCTTAAGAAAACACGGAAATTTAGATTTCCAAAGAAAAATAAAGTTAATAGGCTATCAACTAAAATCCAAATTATAACAAATTCCATATTTAGCAAGGTGCTGGTTAGTGTGGTTTTACTAATGTAAGAATTGGAGCCCAAGTCTTTTGCTATGAGAAAGCCCCACTGCTGGTAATTTCTCCTCCCTGGCCTGGGTGATAACTACATGTGTATGTTCACTTGAGGATAATTTATTGAGCTGTAGAGTTATGATTTGTGTATTTTTCTTTGTATATGTTATACTTCAATAAAAAGTTAGAGAGGAAAAGAAAACCCTTTGAGAACCTCCTGGATGAAGATTAAACACAACATATAACAGTTGCTTAACCAAAAATTGCACGAATTAACAACAGGCAAAAAGAAGCTTCACAGTGTTTGCAATCAAACTCCAGGAAACACACAAACATAATGAATACCAGACGTTTCTCTGTGTGGGTAGTGGGAAAGCATATGTCAGAAAAATCCAGAGCCAGCAGGGCGAAGCTCAGCCTCCCTAACAGCTCATCTGGGTTTTGCAAACCCGCCCATGCTTAAAAAGACAAATTGCTAAGTACTGTACTGAAAATCTAAATGGACTCTTAACCTAGTGTTGAGCAATGAGAAAATGATACAACAACACATTAGGGCACCTCCCTTTTTGATCCAGGTTTCTGGAGAGTTGAAATAAATATTTATTTTTAAGCCTTCCTTTGCTTCACAAAAGGGTTTCCATAAATTAAGAAAGAGGACTGGCCTCCAAAACTCAAAAAGAACCCATAACCCTAATGGGACATTCTGCTAAGGGAGGTCTTCAATTTAAAATCTCAGTTCAAAAACCAATACTTTGGGAATACACAACAGTGCTAATCTTGGCAAAGGATCTTTATTCTGCAATTTGACATATGATATCAGCCCTTTTCCAGAATAACAGGCTCTTATTAGTCTTAATCAAATGTCTTTTCCACTGTTGCTTCCCAGTGTGGTATAATACTAAGGACACATGGCAGTTCTGTATAGCACGTTCCAGAATGAGGATCAGAAAGGATTACCTATGAACAACTGTTAGCAATTCTCCTGACAACAACAGTTATGCTAGCTAGTGTCTGTCTGCCTGTCTATCAATCTAGCCTCACTTTGTCCTAGAAATGGGTTAGGGCTGTAAGAACATTGGATCCTGGGTCAGAAAGACTGGGGTTGACTCTTTACTCTGCCATGACAAGTCATGGGACATTGAATGAGTCGCTTTGCCTCTTTGCGTTTCAGTAGCAGCGTTATTAGTTCTCGAATAGAGATAATAAAGTAGCTTCTCCTTATTTCCAAGGGTGTTGTGGAAATCAAGTGACACATGTGGGCTTCCAGAATTGTCGAGTGCTCTGCTAATGCACTGCTTGCCAGAGAAGAGCCATTTGAGCAGGAAGGCAAAATACATGAGATTTTGTCAAAGCATTCATTAAGGGCCAGTGCATAAGATCATCTGAGTCATAGCCCTGTCACTGTAGGTCTGAAAGGTAGATGGATTCAGAACGTAGACAAATGGCAGGAAAGCCCCTGTCTAGACACTACTGGGCACTAAGAAAGCATTCTGGCTTCACCTGAAATGCCTTGGACAACCGCAGCATCAGGGGGCGGCATTTGTAAGATTCCTGAAAGCTGTTCCTGACCTCTGAACCTTGTCGTCGAATCGTCCCCTCTAACTTGAGAGTTTAGAGAGCTCAGCAGAGAAAGGAGGCTGGCAAGCTGCAAATACATACCTAGCCCTACAGGGGAAGAGAAGAATTCTCCACTCTGACCTGCACATTTTCAGGTGCAGAAGCCACAGGGCCACAGCCTTTGGGAATCCTGCCCCCAAGACTTCAGCTCATAATACTCATAAGAACAAAAGCGAGGAAGCCTTTAGCCAGGCATTCTGTGACTACGGAGGTTCCAGAAAGGTGATCGTCACCGGTTCTGAGAGCATAGTGAGTAAAAGTCTATACAAGGCTGTCCAATAGAGCTTTCTGCGAGGATGGAGATATCCTCTGTCTGCGCCATCCCGTAGGATCGCCACTAGCCACATTCAGCCATGGAACACTTGAAACGTGGCAAATGCCACTGAGAAACTGTTTTTAATTTTGTTTAATTTTAATTAATTCCCATTTAAATTGAAATGGTCACACATATCAAGTGGCTACCATATTGGACAATGCAGGTACAGACTCTGGAATCAAACAGTCCTGAGTTCACATGCTGCTCCAGCCACTTACTTACAGTGTGACCTTAAGGACGTATTTAGTCTCTCTAAACCTCAACTTTCCCATTGGAAAAGATGGAAATGATACTCATACTTATCCTGGAGGGTTGTTATGATACTTACATGAAATAATTGCTGCAAAGCTTTGAGCCCAGAGCCTGGCCAACAGCGAGTGCTCTGACTGTCATCATTTGATATTCAGCACCCAGTGAGAACATTTCATTCTGGGCCAAATCCAGAAGTTGGAAGAGTTCCACTGATACACCAAACATTTTACCTGTAAAAAAGATGTAGGTGGAGCCCGTTTTGGCCTCGTCCCTCCTGCAGATGTAGCCATTGCAGAGCTGCCCCCAGCAGCTGAACTCGCCCGTGTCAGCCGCGGTGGAGTTGACCAGGGTCAGCTGGCCATAGCGCTCCTGCTGCTTCACACTGTCAACACAAGCAGAGCCGGATCTCAGCTGGGCCAGGGCCTGGCAGCCATCACTCCTGCTCCACTGCTGTCACATATAACCCCCCACCGTGGCCCGGGGCAGAGTGCCCTCTCTCCGATGCCACAAACTAATAAGAGTGTATTTGGGGACAAAGTGTATGAGTGTGGCAGGGGATGGAGGCAGAGAGAAAAGCCTTTCCTAAGAGGGAATAATACCTGACAATTCTGTTTTCCAAAGAGAGGAAATTCTCTTTGACCTCAGAACTGGGGTTTCCTTAAGTAAAATCACTGGTGCGTGGGCCATGCAGCCACGGAAACTCAGCCAAAAAGCCTTGGGCAGGGATTTTCCCAGCAGCTTTCATGTCTAATGAGTTTTAAACAGCAGTCAGCAGGAAGGAAAGCACACAGCATTCTCCAGGACGCAAAATTTCTTTGATCGATAATGACAAGTCTCTGAATACAAGCTTGGATTCTCTGAGATGCTACATTATGATATCAAAAAGGAAAACTTTCCTTTAGGGAAAAAAATGCATTGATTGTTCAGCCCCACTTCCGGTAAGGTACTTAGAGCTTTTGGGAATTTGAACCTCTCTGGCCTTATGCTGTTATTTCTACTTTATTTTCTCGTTTTTTTATCTCTTGTATTTTTATCTTATTGCCTGTGAATATATTTGCAAATCCCTTCAGTTCCTTTTTGAAGTAAGGAGAGACATAAATTAATATTTATTATTATGAAACTGTCCTATTAGCCCATTGTGCTGGTAATTAATTGTATTCTATTATGACAGGAATGCAGATTTATCATCATTGGGACGGATGCTCCCCTATGGCTTACGAGCCTCAGCATGTGCGGATGCCAAAAAAAATGGTTTTATTCTGAGGATGCATCTCAGATACCCAAATGTTTCACCGCTGTGAGATCCACATTCTTTTCTGATGTAGTCCAGACTCTCCTGTGGCATGTTACAGCAACATCTAGACAGTCGCCGCTTTAAATTTAGCACCCAGCAAAATGTCGGGTTGGTTGGTTTTAAACACAGCCTGTTCTGGTTCACCGCTGAATAGCTGCTTTGCCCGCCAGTTCTGCCAAGAGGTGCCTCTGTACTCCCACTCTGTCAACTGCCTCCTTTCAACTGAACGGAAATCTCTCCTCCTTCAGGAAGCTTCTAATTAGAAACTCTCTCAGGAATCTCCCTGCTTTCCCCTAGTGACATGATTGGCTCCCTCGTTCTCAACCCCTAGGACACCCCTGGCTTCCTGTTATTACAATAGATGGTAAAAACTTGAAGGGGAGGGACTGGCCATATTTGTTTTATATTCCCTAAGCAAGAAATCTGTGCAGAGTACACAGTAAGGATTCCCTAGAAACGAGTGGACTGAAATTGAACTAACGCACAGCATTGGAACTGGAAAGAACCTTGGAAAGCAGGCATCCAGCTTCCAGGATTACACATGAGGAAACTGAGTCTCAGACAGCAGAAGGCACCTGAGACCCGCAGCTGGTGGACAACTGAACAAGCCTTCCTTAAGTCAATTAAATATGTACTGAATACCCACTCATTAGAGAAGAAAATGCATAAAAGCACTTCATGCCATGTCCGGTTCATTGTATTATCCTAATTATATCTTCGTCACATATAATTGCAGTTTAATAGTAGTTGTGAATCCTACTACAACAATGACAAATAACACACACCCAACATTGGGGAGAGTTAGCATGGAAAATAAAAACCAGTGAACCGCAGGATATTACAATCCAGTTAAGAAGTTAAAACTAATATACACGAAAAGATCAGAGAATAACTAACGGGGTGCTCACTACAAGAACAATAGGAATTCTGAAAAGGGATTCATCACTGTGGGTTGAAGAGATCAAAGGCAGCTTTAAGGAGGAGGTGAGATCAGCTGGTCTTTTAAAGTCGGAGGTGAAGGGACAGGGCCAGCAAGAGGGCTAAGAGGCAGTGAGCTCCTAGTCCAGGAAACTACAAGGGCGGGGAGGGATCTGTTCTGCTCATTTCACTGCCGTGGCCCCAGTGTGTGGTGGGTGGAATGCACTTGATAATGACTCTAGGATTTAATTTATCAATTACACAGGGAGACAGAGGGAGTGGGTTGTGAGTCACGGGGTTGAGAACAGCCAGCAGGGTGCATGTCTCACTCACCAGGCAGCAGGGACCACCCTCAGTTCTGGAGGTGGGGGGTGATGGGTCCACCTTGACCAGGGCACAAGTCAAGAGAACAGGAGTGGGAGAGGCAGGAGGAAGCAGGGGAGGCTGAGAGGTTGTCACTGAGATCAACAGCTGGTGCTAGGGCTGGGCTGGGGGTTGGCAGTGGAATGGAAGCAAACTCAGGGAATGTTTTCTTGGGGAAAATTTATGACAGACTGGGTATAAGAAGTGGAAGAAAGAGAGACATCAATAATGACCACTCAACTTGTATTTCCATGTGTCAAAAAGAATGAGATTTTAACGGACTGAAATGGAATCATTGCAAAGAGAAAGGAGAGTGGGGTAGGCAATATGGTAGATTCGCTATTGGAGATTTTGAATTTGTGATGACATGTGCGTCATTTAAGGGTGGACATCCTACGGGCAGTCGGAAATACAGGCCTGGCACAGAGGAGATACAACAACACCAGTCTGGTATTTGGGGGAGTTGTCTAAAAAGGGCTGAGAGTAGAAGCTAAAGGAATAAGTAAACTCGACAAGAAAGAAAAGGTTGAGAACAAAATCTAGAGCCAAACTAGGGACAAGCAGGAACAGAAGAGGTGACAGAAGAGAGAAGAATCAGGAAAGGAAATCATCAAGGAGAAAGTTTCAAGAAACTGATGCTTGAAAGCATAAGATGCCTTTAATAGAGATTCATAACAACAAACACACATGCATTTGGCAGAATGAAAGTCTTCGGCAACCACACAAAGGGGTTGTGAGAATGGAGCTGGATTTCAGCAGATAAAAGACAGAAAAGTGGAGTAAGAATGGAGGTGGAGGTCTTCCCAGGTGGACCATAATATCTGGCCACATTCCCCGTAGAGCTCGGAACCAGGGCACAAAATCAGTAAGTAATCCATACACATCTCAAGCACCTTCTGTGGGCCCAGCATTTGCTAGCACTGTGGTGAGAGAAAGTATAAGATGCCATTCCTACCAGGAAAGTAATTGGGCACATAAAAATTTAGCTCTTGGGAATAACCCTACCACCACCGTGAAATCTGCATGCTGTATCTTTAGCAGGATTGGGGGTGGAAGGAAGGAAATGCCCTGGAAAACATTTCTGGATTTTTCCACCCCCTCTTATGTGCAAACAATATAAAACAGGAAACAAATTATTTAGCAGGATTACAGTTTAAATACCTGGATTTAAAATGTCCATTTCTACTCATGGTCTCACATAGTCCAGGTGGCGGGCTATGGAATATGACCTCAGGCCTCTAGAGGAAGAGTGTGTGCCATGGAACAGAGACAAGGATTCACCGAGCCCTGCAGAGCGCTGTACAGAGACGCTTCCCCTAAAGATCCCCCCTTCTCTTGTAGCCACTTAACAAATCAGGGATGGAAGAAGTGGAGGATGTGAAATTTGAATGGAGCAAAAGGAGGTGCTGCAACAAAGTGCCAAAAAAAGTATAATTAAGATAAGCAGAATTTACATTAATTGGAGGCAGCTCTCCACATCCCAGCATATCAGTTCACCTTGGGTCTTTTTCTTTTAAACTCATACTTCCAGACCTGACCTACAGTGAGCTCAGTGATAGACCAGTCCAGGTTTCAAAGAGTGTTTGTTCAAATTTAGGATTCTGTGTGTGTGTGTGTGTGTGAATGCACACGTGTGTATGTATCTCTTCCAATGGACTCCCATGGTCTTTATAAACACAGAGTCTGTTCCCATCAGTGGAGGCCTGAAGCTTCCTGCATGTAGCCCAGCCTCCTCTCTTCTAGAGGGGGCCTATATCATGGGATGGCACAGAGGAGGGAGCTGACAGCTCCCAAAGTGGGAGACCACTGTGCATCTCACATAGGGCAGTGAGCAGCTGACAATGGTGGGGGTCCATGCTCCATCCTTCACCCAGACTCTACAAGCCAAGGGCAGGAGGTAAGCCCTTGATTACAAGCTAATTAGACATTGGTCCCATAAATACTTCATGAGTGCGAATTAAGTGGGAGGTTCTGGAGCAGAGAGGGAGGGACATAATGATATCTAAAGAGTTCCCTGCTCTTGAGTTCCCCTATGCAAAGTGCCATGGGAATTCCAACAAGGGTGACCAGAAAAAGCTTCAGGGCTGAGAATCTTGGGAGAAGGGAAGAATTTCAACATTCACAAAGAGGACACATGATTCCAAGGGAAGGAGAGCCCCTGAAAGGAGACAGAAGGGGGGCTCAGTGCATAACTCACAAATGGTTGACTGGAGCACAGATGAGCAGAGAACTGTGGTGACCAGCAGAGGTCATGTGAGATGTAAGATCATGGACTTTGGAGCCACGCTGATGGGATTCAAATCCTAGGTCCACCATGACCTTCAGACTCCTTAGTTAGAGCCACACCTTCCACAGTATGGCTATACCTACCTCTTCAGACTTGTAGTAACAACAACAATAGTGGCTAACACTTATGGAGTGCTGGGCATGCCACTAAAATTCTTCAAATAAGTTCAAGACTTGGAATAGTCCTGGCACAGAGTAAGCGCTCCACACATTTTGGATATTGTTATTAGGATGGTCCTCCTCAGGTCTCACAACCACATCAGGATGGAGGGACTGTTTTTCCTCTTTTACTGATGAGGACACTAAAGTCAGAGAAGGACCTTGTCCAAGGTCTCCCAACTGTGAGTGGTAGAGCTTCTAATCCGGTGTCACACAGACTCTGGTTACAAACGTTTGTAACTGAAAAGGGTGTGGATTTCCAGCCTACCAAAATGAGATGAACTGAAGGAATTTTGACTGACAGGTGATGGATGCCTCGAACTAGCTTGCAAATCCTATTAAATAAGGTCACACACACACACACACACACACACACACTCCCCAAACAAAAACATGGAAGATCTGATTAAATTAGCTCAGTGTTATTCACGATAACCCAATTTCTGTTTTAATGGGCAGTTAACCATTCAGTAAGTAATTGAAGGTGAAAAGGACAGGAAAACTACTAGTTATTAAGCTTCTACTATATAACTGACTGTACTCGAGGTACACATTATTTTCTCCCAATCCCATGAGATGATGATGATGAAAAACTACCAATAATAACTAAAACTTTAGTGCTTAATCTGTATTAAGCACTGTTTTAAGCCCTTTACGTATTTTGACTGATTTCATCCTCACCACAGCCCTGTGAGGTAGGGGTTGTTATCCCCATGTTGTAGGGGAGCGAACTGAGGTTAGATAAGTTTCCAACTAAGTGTTGGAGACACAGGAGAAGAAGTGGAAGGTCAGTTTAAAAGACTCTCCCAGGGCCACTCAACTATGTGATTCAGATACTCTGCCTTGCAGACTCACTGATGCCTCCATTGGCATAAAACAGAAATGTAAGGAGTAAGGTAAAAAGACGTAATCGAATACCCTCCTTATTCAACATTCATTACACATTCACAAATTAATTATTTAGATTCCACCACATGCAAGGAACTGTGTCAAGCATCAGGGGAGACTAAGATTCGTGCATATTTGCTCATCCTGTTTCAAGTGTTTGTACAACATCTGTATTACTCTAAGCCTTCTTTTAAGAATGTGTCAGAAAATAACTGTTCCATGATATGCTGGGAATGGAGCCATATCAACAGAGTACAAATCTTGGGAAACAGACAGCTGGGTAAGATGTATCAAAGCTCCACAGTTTAGGATGAAAAAAACAGAGACAGTGATGAAAAGAAATATGTATGAGGAATCAGTAGAGATGCAAATATACAAACCGAGTTACTTCAAATGAAAATAATTCCAAGATCGGAAATTAAGCTGAAATATCCCTATGTGTCTGTCTGTCTTTCTATATATCTATCAATCTCCATTCTTGAGTACTATTCAAAGACTCAAACTCAACTCAAAACACTTGTAATATAACTACAATATTTCTATCCCAACAACAGCTTGTTAATGTATGTGAAATGTGACTCAGGTCTTTCCTACTGTAATGACTTATGCCTGATTCTTCTGTCCTATTTAAAAAATAGTCATAATAGGTATTTTTCAACTCTGTCACAAGAGATCACATATGTGATGTCCCTCTAGCCCCGGCAACATCTCTTTCATTTCTCCAGGTTCTTTCTTTGACACTGACCACAGATTCTGACCTCCATACTGGAATGTCCCCCCTCTCTCCTCATTCCAGCTCTTCCAGCCTGCTAATGTCATCCCTTCTTTTTGCCTCTCTTGCCAACCCACCTGGCTTCTTTACAAAGGAAAAGTCCCTCATTTTCCTTCAGAGCTTTCCCAGATTCTAAGAAAATGAGATGTGGATGTCCCTTTGACACCACAAGCCAAAACCAGGCCTGACACTCCAGAGAGTAACCAAGTAGAGAATCCTGTCAGCTGCCTAGAATAAGGCATAGCCTGTGGCCCAACAATTCCACCCTTAGGAATAAATCATCGCTACCTGGATGTTTACTGAAGCAATGACTGTGACTGTGAAAAATGGAAAATGATCTTAGAGTCCAACAATAGAGGTTTAGTTAGACATTCTATGGTATTACAACCATAACATTGAAAAATATTCATGATACACTATGGATGGAAGGAATCGTAAAAGGGTTTGTACATTTTGATACATTTTACATATAAAAATAAAACTAGAAGATTCTACACTACAGTGTTGACAATGTATCTTGGGATATTCAGTAACCTCTTCCTTCTTTTTACCTATCTGTAGTTTCTAACTTTCTAAATTAAATGAGCATCTACTATTTTGTAATAAGAAAATAGAAACTATAATAAAAGCAAAACAAATTAAACCACCTACGGAACTGCAGAACAGATGCTCTGTGAATATGTAATTGTGGATGGCTCATTGGTGCTTTAAAAATCTGGAGGTGAGTTTTATATTACATTGTCTTTTTAGAACGTGGATTTCCAAAACACAGGACCAGAAGGAATTCCTTTGGAGGCCGAAAAAATCCAGTATATTATTTTGCTCTGATTAATAGAAATACTGCCAGTTGGAGTGGACAAAATAATGAAGAGTGCAGTGTGACTTTGTTCTCACACCTGCTCTACTCCCCTTGCGCGTGTGGCCTGTCCAGGCTGTGCCACCTCCCTGGAGCTTAATCCTGACCTCCCAGGCTCCTGGATCTCATTCAGCCTCCCTGCTCAACTGTCTCCTACTGGTGATCTCCCTATTTCTTTTGGTGGAGCCACAACTCCACCTGTTAGCCAGGCTGAATCTAGATATCAGCCTTGACTCTCCATCTCTGTTCCATGCCTTATATTCTATCAGCTGTTCCATTCTTTACATTCTATCAGCCAACAAATCAATCCTTCTGGAAAAATGTTTCCTCTATCCCCTTCAGATGCTCTACAAAACTGTCAAATATACTTTTCTAAAAACTACATTATTATCACTTCCAACTTTACAATATGAGCAGCTCCCATTGTGCACCAAATAGAATACGGTCATCTTTGCCTGGAATTCAAGACTCCTGTTCTCTCCCAACACCTCCACCATGAACCCTCCTCTCCAGCCAGCTGAGCTCCTCACCAACCTGACACATTGGCTCATTTCCACCTCGGCCCTCTCGCCATCTTCTTCCCTCTGAAAGACTCTCTTCTTTTTCCATCTGGCCTAAGCCTGCTTACTCTTTGGAGCTCCATCCTTAGGGAGACCTTTTCTGTTCAGTGACATTTGTAAAACATTGATTAAGAGCATGCACTCAGGAGTCAGATTTCCTTGGTTCAGATCTTGCCTCCACCACTTACGGGCTCTGTGACTGTGAACAAGTTACTTAATCTTACTGTGCTCAGTTTCCTCATCTGAGACACGGAGATAATAATAATCCCTACCTTCTAGAGTGTTATGAGAATTAGTTAATAAACGTACAAGGTTGTAGAAGGATGCTGACACAGAGCAAGTGCTCCACAAATGGTAGGTGTTATAGGGGTTGCCCCAGGACACACTGATCTAAGCTTCTCACACCCTACACCTAATGTTCGTAACACAAATCTTGGGGACACACACACATTCACACACACACACGCACGTATACACACTGCTTTGTAGTTGTAACCTTTTCAACTCCCTGTTCCAATTCTCTAGTGGAATGATCCCTTCTGAGCAGGAACCGCATCTTACGCTTGCCTACATCACCCACAGCCTGCGCACTGGCACAATGCTACGCAGACAGCAGTTACAGGTGACCGTGTGCAGAACAGCACAGAAGTCAGTGAGTGAAACTGAGTTGAATAACTTGTCCAACGGCTCTTCCTTCTTCGCCCCCATGTCATCTAACATGAATTAAGTACAAATGCTGAGAGTCACTAGAAGAAACTTTAGAGATCATCTGGTTAGATTCCTCATTTTACGGAGATCAAGTGACTCACCCAAGGTCACACAGCCAGTTAGAGTCAGAGCTGGGAACAGAATCCCTGGGGAGTCCTGGGAAGAGAGTCTGGCCTGCTTCCCAGCAGTGCATTGGAAAGGAAGTATATGTTTATTATTTCGAATACTTAACCAAATCCTGACCGAATGAGTGACTTAGAGGAAGTTTACGGCTGATGGCAAGACACAACTGAACAGACATGTAGTCACCATGTAGAGAAACTCACAGAAATGATAAGTAGATCATGGTCACAGAATTTTGACAAGGTCATCTTTCAAACTTGGCAACTATACAATACTGATGAATAGGAGTTATTTATGTTAACAACTCACATTATTACATTTCTGGCAATTCTAATCTTATGATGCAGAATAAGCCCATCACTACCTCTCTGTGGGTCACATAAAAAAAGATCCCCCAGCTCTGCTTAGCTGAATGCTCCTGGCCACATCTTTGGGGAAGAATAGGCCCTGGAGGAGGAGTGACAGAAGACAATGGAGCAAGCCTCTGCCACCCTTGTTAGGAAAACAAGCAGTGGGTTACTAATGGGCTGGCGTACAGCCACAGTGAGTGTATTATGGCCAAGTTATAATGGTGAATGCAGAGGCTGTGAGCTGAGCCCCATTCGCACCTGGCACAATGAATTCACAGCAGAGAGATGCACTGAATCTCTTCTCTTGCCAACATTTTCAAAGTGCCTGCTCATATGGATGCCACTCGGCTGGTAATCTTCCAAACAAACACCAGAAACCTAAAGAAATAGATGGCTTTCTTAGTGTAGAGACCAGAAGGGTGCTGGGAATTAGGTTCAAGTCTTGTTTACTTTTATTAAAAGCAGTGCAAACTTGAGAAAACCCCTTAGCCTCTGTGGGT
This sequence comes from Equus quagga, assembly GCF_021613505.1. NCBI lineage: Eukaryota > Metazoa > Chordata > Mammalia > Perissodactyla > Equidae > Equus > Equus quagga. The sequence continues at coordinate 19,313,136 of NC_060288.1, read as the reverse complement.
CTAACCTAATCATTTGTAAAATGTATGGTCCAGGTCCCATCAGTGGTTCCCCAAACTGACTGCATATGGCAATCACTGGGGAGGTTTTATGCTCTTCTCCTTGGCTCTTCTTTCACATCTCTCCATCTTATCTTCAAGGCCTGGTCTCCAAAATTAGGTAATCAATCACTCAATGAATCAGTCTGCCTCCCCAGCCCATGTTGACAGCTTCTTTCTCTCCTTCCCATCAGCCCTCATGCACTCACATGTGACCACAAGCTGTCCATTGTTGTTCTGTAATTGTATCTGGTATGTATGTCATTTATTCCACTAGTTCATAAGCTGCGTGTGGTTGGGACCACTTCTGGGTTTTTTTCACATGGACTTTTCTGACTTAGCGGACTGTCTTCACGTATAAATTAGGTTAACAATAACTCCATTTGCATGCATTCTGCTCAGCTGAACACCTATTAATCTCAAGCTGTGACACTCTTGCACAGTCACTCCTCTTGCTTTTATATGAATGGTTGCTGTCCCATGTCTCTTCCCCCACGATGCCCACCATCTGATGCCATATCTTGTGCCATTCCATGAGCCTTGAAGGTAAATAAATGTATGAAGGCACGTTCTCTAGGATCATTTCAGGTTGGTACCCAGGGTCCCACACCCCTGCCTTGTCCCGTCTGCCGGGTCAAGTTCATAGAAGAGTAGGCTTGTTATAGGGTAGGGTGAGCTTGTGCTGTCTGACCTTCCCTGCAAGGCAAATGAAGCACCACATTGAACCTGGGTGCTAAGAGGTAGGGTGGGGTTGGGAGCAGGGCTTCAGGCAGGGGGAATGTGAACTGAAAGGCAAGTCCAGGGCAAGGTCAAGATCAAGTCCAACAGGCAGGCTGTGCCCAGGATTTGAATCGGCGAACCCCGTGCCACCGAAACGGAGCGTGTGAACTTAACCACTGTGCCACAGCGCCAGCCCCAGTATATCTATATTTTTTAAAGCAGAGTTTCATTTGTAAAATACAAGCAATCACTTAATGTTATACTGTAAACAATGTTCCATTTTACAACAGTCTCCAAAAGTATCATAAAAAATAGTCTGTGATATTGCTATAGTGTGTTTGGTTTGATGCATTCACTTGATTTTAATCTTCTTACTATATTTTAAAGCTGTGTAATGCATCTGGGATAATCAAACTTAGACTTACCAGAATGCTCAAGAAATTCAATGTTTTGGTTAACAAAACATTCGTTTTAAATGAGAGTTAGTAGAAAATATTTCCCCCCAAACTGTATAACGTGCTTCAACACATTTCCCCACCTTAATGACTATCAGACTGCGACTAGCTGAATCTTAGAGTACCTTCGGACCATTTATCTGAATATCAGTGAGTATCCCGCAGTGTTACAGACATCTAGAGTTTGTACGAGATTGAGATCCACGTCTAAAACAATTTTTAAAAGCAAAATTCCTGAAAAACTGGCTGTTTTCTGGTGATTTACCTCCTTTGGGAACAGTCTTGTGAATAAAATTAGCCCATCTTTATTGAGATGGCTTAGTATGTGTGCCAAGAGCTTTCCTTGCATGACCTCATTCTAGCCTGACAACACCACAATGAGACTGGTTCTCTTATTGCCCTCCCCCGCCCATGTCCTGAGCGGAACAGAGCTGTGTTTTCCTGCAACCTGAACAGTGTCAGAACATCTAGTCCACCCAGAGAAGTCCTGTATCCTGCTGCCCCCGCCAATCCATCTCTGGGGAATGTTGGAGGGCCCGGCGCTGGTGCCGTTGAGTCTGGGAAGAGGGAGTTCCACCTTCGGGGCTGGATAAGTTAGTTATTTTTAATTCGACTGTTTTCTGGAGTAGGAATCCATCTGAAGGCAAGTATCAGGGTTCGGCTGCAGCATATTCTTTTGATTTCCCACTGCCCATTGGACCCACGCAGCACCTCCGGGAAGTACGAAACAAAGGGTGAACACCAGGATTTTCAAGGGACCTCATCATCTCCATTTGTTCTGCTCAGAAAATAAAGTAAAACAAGCTTTGGAGAAAAGTGAATTTGAATTAAAAAGACACCTGAACACTAATATGAATGTACTTACTGCCACTGAACTGTATACTCAAAAATCGTTAAAATGGTAAATTTTATGTTATGTGTATTTGACCAAAATAAAATAAAATAAGGCGAAGGGGAAAAAAAGACATCTTCCTTAGTACAACAGTAGAGTATTATCCACAATATTTACCAAAATCTGTGCAGATTCTTTCTCAACAGTGGGATTCTTCTTTTAAACACTTCTTAACATCTTTCTCTTCTTTTAAAATGTCCCCCGGACCACACTCCTCTTGATGCTGGAAGCGGGTTAGCCTGGCCTGGAGCCCGCTGTCTGCCTCCTCGGCCCACCCTCCTTTGTGTTGTCTGTGGGTGGAGTAAGCTGTTGCCAACTGTAACTGAGCGAGAACCAGATGCCCTCCCTTCCCTCTAGAAGCTATTTATTGTTTGCAGAGGAATCAGCCATCAAAGAGATCTCCTGTGCCCCTCCCACTCTTCCAAATGTACGGTTCTCGACTGAAAAATGCTAACATCCGACCAGACACCACAGAAACATCCTGAAAGACAATGCCTGGACCCTGACTTTTCTAGGGAACAGGCCAGGGTTTCTTTTTGCCCACATCAGCCCAGCTTGTTTTTATTGCTGTGACCTTACTAACGTCTCCCTCTTTACCTGGCATGATTTATGTTTAAGGCATCGTCCAGGCCACTTATTTCAAGTTTCTTCTTATTTTATTCCTGAGCTCAGCATTGTGCCAAGAATTCCCCTGCTCTGAACTCTGGAAGTGTGTTGTGATGAGATTAAAGAACCAAAATATTTCCAGAGAAAATGGAAATGGATCATGTTGATTGCTCAGCAGAAGTTGATCAGATGGTCCAGAATATTCTAATATTAATGTTTTTTATATTATCAAGAAAATAAAAGCAAAATTTAAAAAACAATTGCAAAGAAACATTAGGGCTAAGAATATATCCATAGGCTCCAGTTTGTGGAAAATGGATTTGGGGTGCATGGAGGCAGGAGAGGTACCTCTCAGCCTGGGATATGACATGGTATTTCTCCTAAAGGCAGTGAGGAGTAATAACCCTTACACTGTGGTCTATATCCCTCTGTACCTTCTATGAATTTCTAATTATAAAGGCTTTAAGTCAATGACTCATAATTGTCCTTAGTTTCACCCTAAATTCATCAACATGGCTGACAAGGCCCTCCATGTCTGACTCCTGCTTATGTTCCAGCATCATCTGTCCTTGGTCACATCCTTCCTCCTTCTGCCTTGAGTCACCCCATCTCCCCAACACACCTCAACGCCCCAGGTGCTATACTCTTCCTTGCTCTAGGCAGTTCCCTCCTTCTGGAATTTTCTTACCTTCTCCTCCTATCCCCTTCTTTACCTGGTTAACTCTCAGCTTTCACATAGTAGCTTGAGTTTTCTCCTCCCTGACTCTGTACTTCTGCTAGCAAGGCACTCACACAGGTATGTATTAAAATTGCTTATTTAATAGTTTGTCTTCCCATAAGAGTAAAAGTTCTGCGGGTATAGAGGTCATGTCTGTCTTGCTCACTATCTTATCTCCAGCATCTACCTAGCACAGGACCTTGAACACCCTAGATGCTAAAAAAAAATTGTTGGAGGAGAGGAACAAAATAAATCAAGGGAAGGCAGGGAGATGGTGGAAAAATAGGAGAGCAGGAAGCAGGCAGGGCAGAGGAGTCAGGAAATAGAGCATTCAATAAATGGTAACAACTATTGTCAGAAAAATGTCTTTGCTGTTTCTGATCTGAAAAGAAAGTGGAGCTCTATGTGATCAGAGATGGACTGAGTCTGGAATTAAAATCTGGATCAATTTCAGTCTTCAAAGTGCCCAGTGCTCTGGGAAGACTCAGCAGGACTCAGAGCTATCAATGAATTTATCCTTGTATGGGCACATAAACTCACAAATGTGTACCCCTTTTTAAATTTATTTGTTGGGAAATTGAATTCTATATTGTTTAGAACATAACTTGAAACTGTGACTACTGAGTAGCCTAAAAGGGTGAAAGAACCATGAGCACAAGTGTGCACTTATTGTACTCAATTAGTTCTCATTTGAAATGCTTCGTTTATTGGGGAAAGGAAAATGGTAACACAGCTGAAGCCCGCCATCTAGCGGACCTTCTAAAGACATGGGTTTGCCAATGTGAAGGAAGGAGCAAGCATCACAGAAGAGGAGGCCTGGAAGGGCCCCAAGAGCATATGTCATCCTGGCTCCATCATCTGGGGGGAGGTCCAAGTCCACCTTTTAGGATGAGGGATCATTTATGGTCTTCTGACAGAGCTCTCCTTTCTAAATAGCCCAATGAAATGTGTTAACATTCTGATGTCTAAATAGTTATCCTAAATCAATGTGAAATTTCAATTACTTTCAATTCAAAACTATCCCAGCAAGAAATTAATGCACCATGCTGGAGAAGTATATTCTGTTCATTTTTGTGTTGACCCTTAACTTTAAAAGTCAGATTTCTTAGTCTAGTACCCAAGGAACAACAACAACAATAAAATAGATATCAAATCTATTTTCCCTGAAGCTAGCACCTCCATTAAGCCAATAGTGTTCTTCAATCTACATGTATCCCATGAGACATATCTCAGAGCACACAAGCAGGGCAGCAGCTCTACCTGGGCACCAGCAGGCTGGGTTTTAAGACTCACACTGTCATTCACCAGTTTGTCTCCCTGGACTAGATGTCTATCCTCTAAGATTAGCAGTTTCCTCATTTGTTAAAAAGAGAGGCTTAAGTATAATAACCACTAAGGTCTCTTTTGGCTTTAAAGTTCAATGAGCTTGTCCCCAGATTCACAGGTCTCATGATCACAAGGGCCTGGCTTGGACCCACTCCAGGCTCAGCGCCCCCATTACTGCTCTTTCATTGAACTACTTATGGAGGAGTGACATCAGCATTATGGTGGCATGAGACACTCCCTTTGTATCTCCCCTCTGATTTACAACTAGTAAGACATCCGTGACTCAACAAAAGTTCCTGTGCCCAATACACCAGGATGCCAGAGAGATCCACACATCTGAAGGTGGGTGGATTAGAACACACAGGAGGCATAACTGGGGGAGCAGCAGAGGCGGTACCTACAATCCCAGTCCCCCAGCCGTGGCAGCTGAGCCCACAACCCCAGGGAACCTGGTGGCAGCAGTGGAGGTGGCACACACGACTCCAGCCTCCCAGTCACAGCACCACCTGCAGCCACAGGAAACCTGGCAGCAGGGCTGTGGCCTATCATCCCAGACACTCCAGCCATGGTGGTGCCCATGTCTCCAGCCCCATCACCTGTGTTGGCTGTGCCTGCAACCCCAGCTCATCCTCCACCTTCACCCTCCCACCCACTGCAGCAGGGATGCCCATGTCATCCTGGTGCCCTCAGTGGGGATGACAGTGACCACAGTGACACTGGCCACAGCAAGGCACCAGCAAACCCGGAGGCACAAGCAGCAATGAGAAGGACATGGGTGACATCTCTGGCAGAGGTCGTAGAGGGTAGAAAGTGCCAGTTTTCAAATATAGCCAGAGGAAGCGCAAGTAAGAAAAACCAAAACTTGTGCTACAGTGCCACCTACTGAAAAAAAGGGAAAAGTCTCTAATTACCAACTTCTTGAATTGTAGACTCAAAGTAAACAAAGCTTTATTTAAATAAGAAAAATGTCTGCTACCTCAAATGCGCCAGCAGAGCAACAACTCAGCAAGCACCATGAAAAACCACAGTCACACAGTATCACAGAAAGAAAATGACAATTCTCCAGAAACCAAACTTAAAGTCATAGAAGATTGTGATCTGATAGAGAATCCAAAATAACTGTCAGGAATAAAGTCAACAAGCTACAAGAAAACTCAGAAAGGTAGTTCAACAAGCTCAGGAATATAATTAATAAACAGAGGAAATACTTTACCAAAGAGCTTGAAATTTTAAAAAAGAACCAAACATAAATTCTGGAGCTGAAGAACTCAATAAATGAGATGAAGAATGCATTAAAAAAGCATTGGAAGTAGAGCAGACTATATGGAAGAGAGAATTAATGAGCTCAAAGAATAAAAATCTAGAAATGAATCAGGTAGGAAAGGACAGAGAATTGACATTTTTTTAAAAATGAAGTAATTTTACTGGAACTATCTGACTCCATTAGCAAAGGCAACATAAGGATAATGGATATCCCAGAAGGAGGGGAGAAGGAGAAGGGAACAGAGAACTTATTTCAAGAAATAATAGTTGAGAATTTCCCAAACCTGGGGAAGGAACTGGATAAACAAAGTCCATGAAGCTAATAGAATACCTAATCATCTCAATGCAAACAGATCTTCTCCAAGACACATTATAGTAAAACTGCCAAAAGTCAAAGATAAAGAAATAATTTTAAAGGCAGCAGGGACAAAAAGACAGTAGCCTACAAAGGAACTTCCATTAGGCTGTCAAATTTCCCAGCAGAAACTCTACAGGCCAGGAGAGAATGGAATGACATACTCAAAATGTTGACAGATAAAAGCTGTCAGCCAAGAATACTCTATCCAGCAAAGTTATTCTTCACATATGAAAGAGAAATAAAAACTTTCCAGATAAACAAAAGCTGGGGGAGTTCATCACCACTAGACATGACTTATAAGAAATGTTGAAAGGAGATCTTCTACCTGAATTGAAAAGGCAAAAGTACAGAAAACTTTGAGTAAGGTGATAAATAGACAGAATCAAAAAATTGCAATTCTATATCAGAATTGGTTGTTAAATAATTATAGCCCTAAGGTTAAAGGAGAAAAGAGCATTAAAAATAACTATAGCTACTTAAATGTTGTAATGAATTCACAACATAAAAAGGGATAATTTGTGACAACAAAAACATAAAAGAGGAAGAGGAAAAGGATGAAACCTCTATAGGCAAATGATAAGATGCATCAGCAGAAAAAGGACTATTTTATCTATGAGACAAATCTCATGGTAACCACAAAACAAAAATCTAGAGCAGAGATATGAAACATAATAAAAGAGGAAACTGAGAAAAACATCACAGAAAGTCACCAGACTAAAATGGCAGACAGAAACACAAGGAAAAAGAAAGAATGACGATATAAAGTATAAAGCAACCAGAAAACAAAAGATAAAATGGCAGTACTAAGTCCTCTTATACCAATAATCACCCTAAATGTAAATGGGTTGAATTCACCAATCAAAAGATACAGTGATTGGATGGATTAAAAAACAAGACACAACTATATGCTGCCTCTGGGAGACTCTCGTCTCTAAAGACAAGCATAAACTCAAACTGAAAGGATGGAAGATGATACTTGAAGCAAATGGCAGCCAAAAGTAAGTGAGTGTAGCCACACTCATATCAGACAAAATAGAGTTCTAACCAAAAAAGGTAACAAGAGACAAAGATGGAAATTATATAATGAAAAAGAGGACAATCCATGAAGAAGACATAACATTTATTAATTTATATGCATCTAACATAGTAGCACTAAAATATATAAAGCAATTATTAACAGACCTAAAGGGAGAAATTGACAGCCACACAATAATAGAAGACTTTAGTACCCTACTTACCCTACAATGGATAGATTATCTAGACAGAAAGTCAACAAGGAAACCTTGACCTTAAATGAAACATTAGACCAGACGGATTTAATAGACAGATACAGAGCATTCCATCCAAAAGCAGCAGAATACACATTCTTCTTAAGTGCACAGAACATTCTCAAGGATAGTCCATATGCTGGGACACAAAATAAGTCTCAATAAATTTAAGAAGTTTGAAATCATATCAAGGATCTTTTCTGACCACTATGGTATAAAACTAGAAATCAACTACAAGAAGAAAGCTTGGAAAATCACAAATATGTGAAGACTAAACAACATGCTATTGAAGAACTATTGGGTCAATGGAGAAATAAAAAATACAGGAAGACAAGTGAAAATGAAAATATGATGTACCAAAATCCATGGGATACAGCAAAAGTAATATTAAGAGGAAAGTTTATAGCAATACAGGCCTATCTGAAGAAACAAGAAAAATTCCAAATAAACAATTTAACCTTACACCTAAAGGAACTAGGAAAAGAAGAACAAAGTCCAAAGTCAGTAGAAGGAAGGAAATAATAACAGAGCAGAAACAAATGAAATAGAGACTAAGATGACAATAGAAAAGATCAATGAAGCTAAGAGCTGACTCTTTGAAAAGATAAAATTGACAAACCTTTTGTTAGATTCACTAAGAAAAAAAGAGAGAAGGTTCAAATAAAATCAGAAACAAAAGAGAAGTTACATGAATAGTATAGAAATACAAAGGATTGTAAGAGACTACTATGAACAGCTTTACACCAACAAATTGGACGACCAAGAAGAAATGGATACATTCTTGGAATCATACAATCTTACAAGACTGAATCATGAAGAAATAGAAAATCTGAATAGACTGATCGTAATAAGGAGACTGAAACAGTAATCAAAAATCTCCCCGAATACAACAGTCTAGGACCAGATGGCTTCACTGGGGAATTCTATCAAACATTCAAAGAAATGTAATACCTATCCTTCTCAAACTCTTCCAAAAGATTGAAGAGGAGGGAACACTTCCTAACTCATTTTACAAGGTCAACGTTATCCTGATACCAAAACCAGACAACCACAACACAAACACAACCACACACACACACACAAAATACAGGCCAATATCTCTCATGAACATAGATGCAAAAATCCTCAACAAAATATTAGCAAATTGAATATAACAATACATTAAAATGATTATATATCATGATCAAGTGGGATTAATTCCAGGAATGCAAAGATGGTCGCACATCCACAAATCAATCAACATGATAACACCACATTAACAAAATGAAAGATAAAAATCATATGATCATCTCAACAGATGCAGAAAAAGCACTTAAGATTCAATATCCATTTGTGATAAAAACTCTCAACAAAGTGGGTATAGAAGGAACGCACCTCAATTAATGAAGGCCATATGCAGCAAACCTATTGCTAACATCACACTCAACCATGGAAAACTGAATTCTATCCCTCTAAGATCAGGAATAAGACAAGGATGCTCACTCTCACCATTCTTATTCAACATAGTATTAAAGTCCTAGCCAGAGCAATTAGGCAAGAAAAAGAAATAAAAGTCATCCAAATTGGAAAGAAAGAAGTAAAACTGTCACTATTTTTGGTTGGCATGATTTTATGTATAGAAAATCCTAAAGAATCAACCAAAAAACTATTAGAAATAATACACAAATACAATAAAGTTGCAGAGTACAAAATCAGTTTGCAAAAATTCGTTGCATTTCTACACATTAACAAAGAACTAGCAGAAAGAGAAATTAAGAAAACAATCTCATTTATAATTGCAACAAAAAGAATAAAATACCTGGGAATAAATTTAACCAAGGATGTGCAAGAGCTGTACACTGAAAATTATAAGATATTCTTGAAAGAAATCGAAGAAGACACAAAGAAATGGAAAGAAATTCCGTGCCTACGGATGAGAAGAATTAACATTGTTTAAATGTCCACATTACCTAAAGCAATCTACAGATTCAATGAAATCTTTATCAAAATCCCAAAAACACTTCTCACAGATATAGAACAAAAAATCCTAAAATTTGTATGGAACCACAAAAGACCTCAAATGGCCAAAGCAATCCTGAGAAAAAAGAAAAAAGCTAGAGGAATCACATTCCCTGATTTCAAATTCTACTACAAAGCCATAATAATCAAAAAAGCATGGTATTGGCAGAAAAACAGACACACAGATCAATGGAAGAGAACTGAGAGCCCAGAAATAAAATCACACATATACGGACAACAAATTTATGACAAAAGAGCCAAGAACATACAATGGAGCAAGAAAAGTCTCTTCAATAAATGGTGTTGGGAAAACTGGACAGCCACATACAGAAGAATGAAAGTAGACCATTATCTTATACTATACACAAAATATTAACTCAAAATGGATTAAAGACTTGAATGTAAGACATGAAACCATAGAACTCCCAGAAGAAAACATAGGCAGTGTGCTCTTTGACATCAGTCTTAGTAATATCTTTTTGGATATGTCTCCTCAGGCAAAGTAAACAAAAGCAAAAATAAACAAGTGGGACTACATCAAACTAAAAAGTTTCTGCACAGCAAAGGAGACCATCAACAAAATGAAAAGGCAGCCTATATAATGGAAGAAGATACTTGCAAATCATATATCTGATTAAGGGTTAATATTCAAAATATATTAAAGAACTCATACAACTCAACAGCAAAAAAACCCAAACAACCCAATTAAAAAATAGGCAGAGGGTCTGAATAGAATTTTTTCCAAAGATGACATACAGATAGCCAACAGGCACATGAAAAGATGTTCAGGGGCCAGCCCCCTGGCCAAGTGGTTAAGTTTGCATGCTCTGCATTGGTGGCTCAGGGTTTCGCCAGCTCAGATCCTGGGCGTGGACATGGCACTGCTCATCAGGCCATGCTGAGGCAGCATCCTACATGGCACAACCAGAAGGACCTACAACTAGAATATACAACTATGTACTGGGGGGCTTTGGGGAGAAGAAGGAAAAAAAAGGATTAGCAACAGACATTAGCTCAGGAGCCAATCTTTAAAAAAAAAATGTTCAACATGACTAAATATTAGAGAAATGCAAATCAAAACCACAATAAGATATCACCTCACCCCCGTTAGAATGTTTATTATTAAAAAGACAAGAAATAGCAAGCATTGGAAAGAATGTGGAGAAAAGGAAACCCTAGTAAACTGCTAGTGGGAATGTAAATTGGTGCAGCCACTATGGAAAACAGTATGGAGATTCCTCAAAAAATTAGGAATAGAAATACCATATGATCAGTGATTCCACTTCTGGGTATTCATCTGAAGAATATGAAAACGATAATTCGAAAAGATATATGCACCCCTGTGTTCATTGCAACATTATTCACAATAGCCAAGATAACGGAAACAACCTAAGTGCCCATCAATGGATGAATGGATAAAGAAGAGGTGGTATATATATATATACAATAGAACACTACTCAGCCATAAAAAGATAAAATCTTGCCATTTGTGACAACATGGATGGAACTTGAGGGGATTAAGCTAAGTGAAATAAGTCAGATAGAGAAAGACAAACACTATCTGGTTTCACTCATGTGGAATATAAAAAAATAAATGAACAAACAAAACAAAACAAAAACATAAATACAGAGAATAGATTGGTGGTTACCAGAGGTGAAAGCAGATGGGCAGAGGGCAAAATGGGTAAAGGGGATCAATTGCATGGTGATGGATGGAAACTGGATTTTGGTGGTGAGCATGCCATCGTGTATACAGAAGTCAAATCATAATGTTGCACACCTAAAACTCTCACAACGTTATAAACCAATGTTAGCTCAATAAAAATAAAGGAAATACTTTTCGAGGACCTGCAGTATGCCAGGCATGCGCTGCGTGCCAGGGAAGTACTGGTGAATAAAGTGACACCATCTCTGCTGAGCTTAACAGCCTAGCGAGGGACACAAACATAAACGACCAAGGAAATAGTAATTGCCCCGATGCTGATAAGTGATTCAGTGGGGGGACGGGGGATGTGACTGGGGCCTCGTGGACAGCGGGGACTGAGAGCAAGCAAGGATCCTTGAGGACATGACAGGCCTGATGTGAAGGATAGTGAGCAGCTATTCCAGTGTGTCCATTACAGGCAGAAGGACTCAAATGGGCAAAGGCCCCAGGCAGGAAGGAGTTTGGCACATCTGGGGATCAGAAAAAAGTCCACAGAGCCTGGAGTAGAGACAACAAGAGAGTGAAGTGAAATGAGGCAGAAGGGAAAGGCAGGACCAGGTTATGCATGACCTTGTGAGCCATGTTCAGAGTTTCAACTTTATTCTAGGAGCAACAGAACTGCGCTATTGAGAGGCTTGAAGCTGGAAGTGACAGGACCAGGAGTGCTTTTGAAAGAGATCGGACTGCTGTGCGGAGGATGGAGGTCAGGATCGAGCTTGGGTGCAGAAAGTCCAGCTATATGATCATTGCTGTAGTCCACGTAAGAGACTAGGGTCATTGCTGCTGTGGTGCAAAGAAGTGGGAAGATTCAAATAATTAAATAGTAGCATCATTAGGGCATGGTTGTTGATTGGATGTGGAAGTAAAAGGGAAGGGTCCAAGGTGATTTCCAGGCCTCTGATTAAGGGCAACAGGATAGAATTAACGCCATTCATTAATTGAATTAATGAATTCAATAATAATTCATGAACCAAAGAACACAGGAGGATAACCAGGTGTGGAAAAAAATGATGAGCTCAGTTTTAGACGGTTACGATTAAAGAAAGACTCAGAAAAGATCCAGGCAGTTGAGTAGGCAGTTGGAGAGTCTGATACGGAGCTCAGAAGAAACAGTGAACCCTAATATATGATAAATGGAGGGTATTTGGCAGCATGCAGTAAGAAGAGAAAAGGACACACAACCAACATTTAATGTCCAGAAGAGCAGAGGTTACACAGCTGGTGAAGGAAACTGCAAGGAGGGGCCAGTGAGGCAGAAAGAAAACCAAAGAATATGGCATTGTGGAAGCCAAGACGAGAGTGTTCCCTTCTGCTATGGTCCTGGGGGGCAAGTCATATGGGGATTGAAAAGAGAACTCTGGATTTAGTGACTTTGTTGACCTTGGTGACAAAATGCATATGGAGCCATGGGGCAGGAGTCAGGTGTAGTAGTTGAGCAGGTAGGAGAGGCAAGTGGGGACAATGAGTGTACAGAGAGACTCCTCCAAGGGGTCTGGCTGGGAAGGTAAGAAGAGAGAGGGAGGGAGCTGGAGAGTACATGGGGGGGATTTCTGAATATAGGGAAGAGTTATGGAAAGGATTCCATTGAGAAAAGGAGGGTAAAGACCCAGAACAAGGAAACAATAATTGGTGTCTCAAGGTACCTGAGAAAGCATATAAGGAGGAGACCCAGGGCACAGTGGGAGCTTTGGCTTTAGTCAAGAGGAGAAACCTTTCCTCCACTACAATTGTAAAAGTGGGAAGGAGATGTGATAAGAGGAAATTAAAGCAATTCTAGGGCTCCAATTTGTCAATACATTAGGTGATAATTTCATTAGCTGAAAGTGAGAGAGATGGAGAAGATCAGAGGTTTAAGAAGAGAGAAAAAGTGAGCTCTCTAGAGAAATGTCGTCAGCTTTTCCAGGCACCAGTGAGGTGACCACAAACTAAAGGGATCCCTCCAGCCAGCTGTGTGGTTTCCTCCAACAGTACTCAGTGTCCACATGCCAACAAGAGAAAGTAGGTGAACAGGTTCATTTGAGGTTAGAAATTTCCAAGTGGGAATGAAGGAAACACAGAGGGTGAAATAAGTTACTTAAGATGTGTTCAAGAGTTCAGCAGAAATTACAGACCCTGGAATCTAAGATGAAGAGAGAGAGAAGTAAAGACAGAAGAGGACAGGTTGGATAAAAAGAGAGAAGGTAGAGGGAGTCAACTGACTAATGGTTCCATGAGGTCAACATGGAGCCTGTTGTTACAGGCTCTGAGATAGTGGGGATGGATCCAGGTGACAGAGTACCCTAGATTTAAAATACATTCATACTTTGTTCTCACCCTCCTCCTGATTCATACAAAGCATGCATCAGCACTAAGTGTAATGATCTTTAAATGTTGAATGAATGAATGCATGACTACAACTAAGTTCTGACATGATCACTAAACCCCGGGGGAAACCAAAAATTATTTCCCAAGTTCTGATATGTGTCAGACACTGTTCTAGGTGCTAGGAATCTGATGAGGAACCAAATAGACTGATATTTGCCTGTAAGGGACTTACCTTTCCATGGGGGAAAATGGACACAGATCCCAGATTACAAAGAACTGATCAATTAATTAAATGAAAGTGAGAAAGAGGTGTACAAACTTTCTTGGATCCTCTATGTTAGAAGGCATATTGGCTGTGCACAATTCCCTGATTTACGTGTGTCCTGGTCAGAATTAACTGTACCAAAAGATCCCTTGGATTATTGTGCATGAGAAATGGGTGTTGCAGAGTAACAATTAGTTACAATTTAGCGAATGCTTACAATAGGCCAGGCAGCACTTACTATAGATAGTATTATCTCTGCATTCCAGATGACAAAATTGTGTTCTAGGGAAATTACAGGTCAAAGGTCTCTTTGCTGGTTAGTGGTAAAGGCAGTATTCAATTCTAGCTGTGCCTCAGGCTGACCTCCCTATTTCATAGCATGTTCCTTCTTCTGGTCAGAAGATTAAATTTGGGCAAATGTGGTAGCATGTGTGTTTAGTTCCAGAAAGCTACTAAAACTGGTTAAAATGACCAGGCTTTGTTGGAAGCACACCTGGGGGTCTTCCAACCCAAAGCTGTCAGGACACTGGAAAGAATTCATTCCACAGAAAAAGAAAACACAAGATGAATACTTCTCTTCCAGCCAAAGGCACCACTTTCTGGGAAAGATGTCAAGAGTTGACTTGTTGAATCTCTAGTGTGAAATAAATCTTGACTTTTTTTTTTGCTATTTGATACAGACTTGTGACTAGATGTTTTTCACATTTTTCACATTTTTTCACGAAGTCCTTTGGGGCCTACAGCTGTCTTTACTTTCTTATAAAGCCCTAACTGTGTTTTGAATGAATGCTATTTCATGTTAGAAAGTCAAAATTGGTTTTTTCAGCTCCTGGATATTTCTCTTCAATTTGGATTCATGTTCACTTTACTTTGAGTCCTTAAGATATTTTCAAACATATATTGGCTAATAGAACTTTGAAAATATTCCTGGAAAATACTAACTCTTCAAGGGCCAAATCATCTAGGTTTAGGATACTTTGTGTAAGTCAAAGACTAAGACAAAGTTCGAAATAATTTAAAATATCTCATTTCTGGTTGTTGTTTGGTTTTTTAAAATTAATTAATTATTTTTTTGAGGAAGATTAGCCCTGAGCTAACATCTGCCACCAATCCTCCTCTTTTTGCTGAGGAAGACTGGCCCTGAGCTAACATCCATGCCCATCTTCCTCTACTTTATATGTGGGATGCCTACCACAGCATGGCTTGCCAAGTGGTGCCATGTCCTCACCTGGGATCCGAACTGGCAAACCCTGGGCCGTTGAAGTGGAACGTGCCAACTTAACCACTGTGCCACTGGGCTGGCCCCTCAATTCCGGTTTTTAAAAAAGTGTGTAAATCTGACTTTGGTAAATGAAGTCATTTAGAAAGTATACAGTAGTAAATCTTTCCAGATTTGTTCCAAGCAGGAGATAAACACACACACACACACACACACACACACACAGACACATGCATTTCAAGTGTGGAGATGAAAATGGGAAAAATGGTCTCATTCCTTCACCCTCTGGTCCCCATCCAGTCCAATTCCCTTTAGAATAACTCTACACTATGGGAGACGTGAAGTCAGAAGAGCATCTTCAGAATAAAATGTGAAAGAGATCTTAACACAAGACATCAGATAGTAGATAGACAGAGAGATATTACTTATATTTTGATGTATTTATTCTCCAAGGTGAATGTGTATAAGAAAGAAAGAGAGAAGATTGTGATTCAGTCATTCAGCAGATAAAGCGAAAGGCCAAACCCTCAGCTAAGCCCCAGTGAAAAACACAGAGTTTAAAAAAAAGGGAGTTACAAGTAGGAAGAGCGTTCAAAAGAGGATGCACCAAGGGCCATGGGAACGCATACTCAGGGAGGCCTGACGCTGGCTTCCCAGAGAAAAGGACACTGAGGCTGAAGTTGGCCAGGTGAAGAGGAGGCCAAGAGTGGTCCAGGCAAGTTTTAAGGCCCCAAGAGCCTGGTATGTTTGACAATCTCCCAGGAACCCAGGCCAGTGAAAGCAAAGATACTAACCTAAAGATTAGAGATGATTTAGACGGCGGAGATCAGAGATGTTCTCATCAGCCATGTGAGGATGTTGGACTTTATCCACTTTAGGGACCCATTGAATGTTCAGTAGGGGGTGACATGATCAGATCTGCATGTTTTAAACACCATTCTAGCTGCAGTGAGAAGGAGGTTGGAGGAGGACAGGCGTGGGTGTGGTTATTGCGGTATTGGCGATGAGGGATAACACTGGCTGGGACCGGAGTAGTGACACCAGAGATGGACAAAGGATAGGTTTATGGCTCATAAGAAGGCTGAATTAACTGAATTTGGTGATTGCTTGGACGTGGAAAGTGAAGGAGAGAGAGAGATGGTAAGGATGCTCCCCAGTTTTCTGGCTCAGCAACTGAGTGGATGGTGGGGTCCTTGAGGATGAAGATCTGCAGAGGTGGAGTTTGTGCAGAAATATGAATCTGCAGAGTGTGAGATGCTAGAGATCCACTTTCTTTCTTTTTCCCTCTCCAGTCATCCCAAACAGACAATACCCTATATTTCTCTATCCTAAATCATATGAAGAAAGGGCTGGAAAGAATCTTAGAAATCATGTAATCCGATCCCCTTCATTCTACGCATGAGGCAACTGATACCCAGAGAGTTAGGGGCTGTCCCGAAAAGATACACAGGACTCCCATCTGCTGACCCCATAGGCTCTCCCAGTACCCTCGAAAATGTGCTCTGTTTTCTTGCTTTCTACAACTTTCATAATCATCTTAACCACTTTTCCTGAACAAGAAATCCAGCCTCCTGAAGGTAGTCACTCAAAGATGAAAAATCTCTGGCCTTTTTTCCAACTGATGCCTCTGAATATAAAAGTCATGTACTCGGGAAAGTAAAAATAATCAGAAGCGTTGACAAGTTCAAAAACAGTTTAAGTTAGCCTCTGGTCAAGTTGCTCAAAGGAATCTCCTGTTAGGTCATTTCAGTTTTCATTGCGATTACTTGAAAAGTAACACAAAACATTGGGTCCACTATTTTTTACAATATGAATTCTTAACTATCTCTACGCAACACAGTTTCAATTATTTGTCATATGGCTTCCTATAAAATTTCACTATTTTAACCAACATTGATAGGATTTGCAATAATCTTTTTAACTGGGTGCAGAAATAAAATCTATGGCTTTTGCCGGTTGAGCTGCCATTTTTAGAAGCCATTGGATGGAAACGGTAGACGTCAGAAACAATGCAGAATTTAACGAGAGAATGAAACCAAATCCTTGACCACACACACACACACACACACACACACACACACACAAAAACAAGCTTACCTGAGGCGGGAGTCCTTAAAGGTGTCAAGATATGCAGGATAGCTCCATCCAATTCGATTTCCTTTACATCGAAGCTCCAGAGTTTGCCCTGCCATCAGACTCAGGGTAGCGGCAGGTTTCTGGAAGCGACCCTTGTCCAACATCTGTATCATTATGGACTGCGACTTTGGCATTGAGTCAGCTGAGTCCCTGTCCTTTATTTTAGGAATTTTGGGTTTCACCTTCTTGTTGGTAGGCTTGATTCTATTCTCTCCTGGCTCCTTCGGACGCTTGTTCTTGGGAGGATGTTGGCCAGTAACTGGTACAAACGTGAGGAGAAAACAATGGGCCATTGGAGCAACACACCCAGAGTATTTAACACCCAAAACAGATCTTCATACATCAACATTATTTTCAGTAATAATCATTATTCTCTTGGTTCCTCCCTTAGCTTTAAAACAATTAATAACTGAAAGGGAATATATTTCAACTTCAAAGATTTTATTCCAATTCAGCAAAATATTTCACATATGAACTGAAATTTGCACTTACCAAACAAAAATACTATTCCTTGTAGTTCACACCCCATCTCACAATCTCAAAGGGGTCACATAGAATGGTGGACTCAAAGCCACTCAAGATCTGTTTCTTGTCTTTGCAATCTCAGTGCTATCATTCTTCTTTTGTTTTTTCCTAAGGAAGATTAGCCCTGAGCTAACATCTGTGCTAAACTTCCTCTATTTTATATATGGGTCGCTGCCGCAGCATGGCTGACAAGTAGTGTAGGTCCGCACCCAGGATCCAAACCCACCGAAGTGGATAGCACCGAACTTAACCACTATGCCACAGGGCCAGCCCCTATCATTGTTCATTTTGAATCTGCTATTTAAATGCAGGAATATGTAGCTTCCAGGGAGATTGCACTGCAGTGCATTCAGAAGATTTCAAACCATTACAAACTTTCTCTCAAATGAGTGTATACAGTGGAGTCTTCTTGTGTCAGGGGCTGATAACAACTGTATAGAATACAAGCTTTAGTAAGGAGTAAATACTAAACCTGTGCTCATTTAAAGCTTACATACAAGTTATTAAAACTCAAAAGTAACTGTAGCAATGGTTTAGAACTTAGCCAACAAAATATTTTCGGGGGAGGAGTACAGTCTTTATCACCAACATTGTTGAGAACTGCTGGCAAACAGTGACAATAAAAGCTGACCTACTTTAAGCCTGTTTTATTACTGCTTTTCCCTTTTCTACAGACAAAGCACTCACTATTGCCTGCACCCAGGGAAGGCTGCTCCCACTGCCCTGCCCTTGCTGTGCCTCTGGGTTCCAGAAACCTCAACTGTCCACCCAGCCTGTGGAGCCATGCTGTGTCCACCCAGCAGGGATGGGGACACAGCTGCACAGTTTCAGTTTGCCCATCAGTCTGCACAAGCTCAAAGGCGACCTCAGTATATGCTCACAGAATTACAAACGTCCAAACTTACTGGATCCTGAGAGGTCAGTTAGGTAAAGGCCTCACGTTGTAGAATAAAAAAATAAAGAAGGCCTCGGAAAGTTGAATAAATTGCACAGAGCTGGTTAGTGATAGAATGAGAGTAGAATTCAGGTCCCCTGACTCCCATTCCGAGTGTTTATTTAACTATCTGCAAATAAACCTCCTGTATATATTTTGAACAGATAACTACACAAACCTTGGCCACGTGAGGGAACTACTGGGTATTTGTATGAAATGAGGAAATGTGGGGGCCGGCCCAGTGGCATAGTGAAGCTCACATGCTCCACTTTGGCGGCCCAGGTCTTGCAGGATCCTGGGTGCAGATCTACACACTGCTCATGAAGCCATGCTGTGGTGGCATCCCACATACGAAACAGAGGAAGAGTGGCAAAGATGTTAGCTCAGGGACAATCTTGCTCACAAAAAAAAAAAGGGGGAAATGTGATCACTCAGGACAAAATCATTTTTTTCCTTTTTGACGTATGTATATATTTATCTACTACTACCTTGGTATACAAAAGCCTCAGGGTGGTGAAAAGGACAAAGATATTGAAATTGGGGTCAAGAGATGGAAAAAGGCAAATTGTTGCAAGTTCTTATACCAGGAGGCCAGGCAGGTGACAAGACTAGGTGAGCCAGGTGGGCCTGCCAAGGTCATGCCCTCCCTAAGGGACAGCTGCTCCTGCTTCAGCAGGCTGCTGCCATGAGGAAGCACACGCCCAGGGTTGCTGGATCTGATTTCTCAAAGGATGGCGGGAATGCAAATTTCCTGATTTATAAATATGAGAAACTCAAATTTTTAGAAACTTCAGGTTTGAATCTCTGAGGTTAGAAGTCAGGCAGGAGTTTTCCTTGGAGTGCTGGGGACGACCAGGAGGGGACAGAGGGGCATTGCCAGGAACATTCTGTCTTGATCTGGGCTGGTTACATGGGTGTGTGCAGTTCATGAGCATTTCATGGAGCCATACACTTAGGATGTGTACCAAGAATTCAACTGATTTGGATTCAAGTGTGGAATGATGAACTTGGCTTTCTTTGCATGTTGCCTTTTGCCCTTTGAAACAGGAGCCATTTAGCCTCCACTGCCTGATCCAGACCCTGGAACCAATCCCACTCTGAGCTCAGTATCAACATCAATTCCTCAGCAAGCTGCCTTCTCTGTGCATGGATGCCTTGCTGCCTGAGCCCTGCTCTCTTCTCCATGCCTTTAGGTTCACTGTGACCTCTCTATTTCCTAGGCCTGAGTCTCTTATTTCCCATCCTTCCTCTCCTCTGGTGGCTCTGGGTCACAGGCCCTGCTGAGCTTTCTCAGTCCTTCCAGGGAGCAGAATTGTACTCATGAACCCTCATCTCCAAGTCAAGTCCCCAATACATGCTGTCTAACCTGCCGTTTGCCAAGAGTTCCCCTGACCCTGTGCATTTGGCTTACTTACCCCTGGGGTCTAATGACAGAGCAGGGTGGGCAGTGGTACATGTGCACACATTTCCCCACCTTCCAGAAGGAGAAGCACTGGGAACTTCTCCTGTAACCACTGGGAGCATGTCAGACGGACAGAAGCGCACTAACCCAGCAACATCAACCGTGAAGCATAAGCCTCGGTTTTGCAATAGAGTAAAAGTCACAGTATTTTTCTTAAGGTAGAAAATAAAACCCTGCATTAGGATGTCCAAGTCATCTGTGCCCACAAGCATTTTAGTCACTGTGCCCATGAGATTCATGGACCTCTGTGTTGATGTCTAATTTGGTATGTTTTCTTTATCACGTTACAGAAATTCAAGCTATCACAAATGACAACCATCGGCAAATGCTATGGATTTAGGCAACCGGTGCAACTTGTTTGCCTTCTAAACTGTCAGATCCTGTGTGGCTCTGCTACTCAGGACCATTAGACTACCTAATTACGGATATTATGCTTCCAAATATGTGCTATTATCTCTGCAAAATTATTTGACCTTTTGACCAAATAGACCCACCAGTTGATCTGACTATATAGTTAGTCCAGCAGCCTGACCATGGAATTGGTCCATGGTTTGATGGCAATGACTCTAAGTTATAGGAGCTAGGCTAGTGACCCCACAGACACCCAGACAGTCCCAAGATTGAGTGACCCCCAAATCCAATGTGTAACTTTCTAAACGAATATGAGCCTAACTAACTTCAGCCTAACTATGTAAATTAGTTATTTTCCAAAGGCCTAAAAAATATAAGAATTTATATTGTAGATGAATAAAAGTGAAAGTCCATTGCCATTGCATTTTTGAGATTATGGCACAGTATATTTTAGAGAGAAATAGGTGGTAAAATTCACAAACCATTAAATATCATTACTGACTTCAGGTTCAGGCTCCTACTTACTAGCTGTGTGACCTTGGGAGTTACCTTACCCTCTCTCTGTCTCAGTTTCCTCATCTGTAAATTGAGAATTATGTGGTAATAATGGCAATCTCATGGAGTGTTGTGAGGATTAAATGAGTTTACGTGTTTAAAATGCTGAGAATAGGGGCTGGCCCATAGTAATAAAGTGCTAGCTAAATGCTACTTATTTTGTAAGAGTCTTATGATGCTTTGCATGGTAAACTTGTGATGGAGGCAAAGCAGCTATTATTCTTTCTAACTTACAGGTGAAACAAATTGGGACCACGGATGCCAAGTGGCTCAGCACAGGTCACTAAGAAGGCAGTGAAAAATCAGACCCTTGACTCCAGGTCTAGAGTCACCTCTGATTCATGTCATTGCCTTTCGATTCAGAGATTAGCATATTGTAGCAGCTACACTTTATTTGTACAAATATCCTGCACAGCACCATTATTTAAGTGGTTTCTTTGTTTGGTGTGCCCCGGGCTTTGACAATGAGTTCCAAGTCAAATGAAACTTGATGCCACGGTTGAGAGCGCAACCTTCCTGGAAGGGCCAGGGATGCTTTTCCAAGGCATATATTAGGATCCCCCAGTGAGGAGACGTTGGTCAAAACCCCGTCTCCAAGATCAATGAATAAATGTTATACAGCAAGAAGCAAGCAGGACAAAGGACTGTAATTGTTCATCTTCAACTGAGGACTGCAATCAAAGCCTGTTCAATAAAGGTGATCTGACTATTAACCTCTCCAGCTCTGCAGAATTGTGTTGGAGGAGAAAATAAGCTGCTTAGATGAGGACTACAATGTAAACACAGGCATTACCCTCAAAGACCTGTGGCTGCTTCTGTTGGCTTTGTTCTCCCCATGGGCAGTTGAGAGAAAGATCTGACTTGAGGGTAACGTCAAAATGAGTATAAATTTGCTGAGTAGCTTAGGGGTCCCCAATGAATTATATAAACTGGGAGATGCCCCACTCTCAGTTTTGCATTCTTCATGGAACATCTCACAGGAATACACACAACCTTCCAGGAACAAAGATGAGAAGGTGGGAAAGCAATAACAACAGAGAGATGAAAATGTAGGAAGAGGAGAGCCTTTCCTTTCCCTTCCAGAACCCCACTCCAAAATACCCTCCTACCATTTCTGCAAGTATCATTTCTCAAAATAGCTATTTCTAAGAATTAGATACTTCTATTCCAGAATAAAGACTTTAATTTTAACCATTTTTCAGAACATCCGATAGAACATAGTTGGTCACTCTCTTCTCGAAATAGTTTATTCACTTGGCTCCCAGGACACGGCACTGTCTTGGTTTTCTTCCTATGTCTCTCACGACTCCTCAGTCTGTTTGGCAGCTCTTCCTTGTCTTCATTTTCTGCCTCATCTGGCTCCCAAGGGCTTAATCTTCACGACTCCTCTCAGTCTCTAAGGACACTCAATCTCTAGGGGCCTCACACAGTCCCCTGGGCACTAGCAGCATTTATATGCTGGGAGTTGCCTTGTTCTGGTCCTGACTTTGCCTCTAAACTCCAGGTTTGCATATTCTATTCCTTACTCAGCAGTGCCAATTGGAAAGCTAGTAGGCATCTCAAATTGAACATCTCCAAGCTGAACTCTGGATGCCCCTTCGGACCGGCTTCTTTCCCAGCATCCCTTCTCTGTAAAAGGCAACTCTGCTCAGCCAGTTGCTCATGATAAAATCCTTAGAGTCATACATGATTCTTTTCCTTCTCTCCTAAGCCACATCCAATGCAGTAGCAAATCCTCTTGACTTTGTCTTCGAAATAGACCCTGAACTCAGTCTCTTCTCCCTACATCCACTGCAACCACCCTGGACCAAGCCACTTTGCACCTAGGCTATTAAAATGCCCCCGAGGTAGGTTCATGGCTTGCATCCTACATTGCTACCTTTGAAAACATAAATCAGATCTGCTCAAGACTCTCCAGTGACTTTCATCTAATTTAGAATAAAGCCCTAAGTCTTTTCCAGCCACTACAAGGCTTTGCCATCTCCCATCTCATACTTCATGGTCCTTCAGCCACCCTGGCCACTGGGACACCTCAAAGCTGCTGTGCCCCCTGTGCCCTTGGCTGATCAGCTCTTCAGACACCGGGAGCATTTGCTTTCTCCCTCCAGGCAGGCCTCTGACTCTCCTATCCAAACTGCACCCTCACCCCCTCCACAGCTTCTTCATCCTCATACCCTGTGTTATGGGTTGAATTGTGTCCCTCAAAAAGACACATTGTGCCAATGTGGATGAACATTGAGGGTATTATGCTAAGTGCAATAAGTCAGACAGAGAAAGACAAATACCTTACTGATCTCACTCATATGGGGAATCTAAACAAACACATGGATAAGGGGAACAGATAAGTGGTTACCAGAGGGATCTGGGGTGGAAGGAGGGTGAAAGGGGTAAAGGGGCGCATATGTACAGTGACAGATAAAAGCAAGACTACTGGTGATGAACACAATGCAGTCTATACAGAAATTGAAATATAATAATGTACACTTGAAATTTACACAATGTTATAAGCCAATATGACCTCAATAAAAAAAATATCATCACAATGAGCACTCCATTAAAAAAAAAAGGTACATTGAGGTCCTAGGCCCTGGTACCTGTGAATCTGACCTTATTTGGAAACAGAATATTTGCAAATATAACCAAGTTAAGATGAGGTGATTAGAATGGGCTCTAATCCAACATGCTGGTGTCGTTAGAAGAAAAGGAGACACACACACAGCAGAGGAAAACACCGTGTGAAGACAGAGATGCACAGGGAGAAGACAGCCAAGTGACAACAGGGGCAGAGATGAGGGTGCTGCAGCTGCAAGCCAAGGAACGCCAAGGACGGCCCGCTGTCAGCAGAAGCTAGGAAGAGGCCAGGAGGGATGCTACACGGAGTCTCAGAGGCAGCGTGGCCCCTGACACCTTGATTTCAGGCTTCTTGCCTCCAGAACTGCACAAGAATCAACTCCTGTAGTCTTAGCCACCGGGTTTGTGGTACTTGGTTACAGCAGCCTTGGGAAACTAACACCCTGATTATGGATTCTTCACGCCACTTACCGCTTCCTGCAGTTTTCTCTTTCCTTCTCTGTTATCTGTCCTCTCCATTAAATTATGAACTCCACAAAGTAAGGGCTTTACAAACTGCGCAGGGAAAACCACCAATCCTCAGGACTTGTCTCAGTCCTCTGGCTGGCACACTGTCCACTCTCTCTCTTGCTCTCAAATTTTTCTTTTTTGACTCTAAGGATCAGAGATGATTTTGTACATCGGACATATCAGCCGAGATCCTAAATGTTTTGAAACGTTCAGTATTTGCACTCGTAAACAATGAGAATTTTCACAATTCTTTCTTCATTATAAGGATTTTTGAATTAAATTTTACTCTTTTTTTTCCAAGGAATAAATTGAGACACAAGAAAGATACAGAGTCCTGGTTAGAGAATCATCATCAGCGTTGCCCTTCTCACCTACTTAGAGATCTGGCTGTATCGTCCTCATATCCTAATGAATCTCTTTACCCCTCCCAGAAAGAGAACCCTTTCATAGGATCCAGAATAAACCCATGATAGACCGAAGATCAAATGAGCAATGATCAAGGGTCTGGGGTAATATCAACAAAACAGCAGTGACATATCAGTGTTTATGCTTCATCATTTGCTCCTGACCTTGGATAAAATATGTAGATAATCAAAAGTTGGTAAGTGCCTGTGATTTTATACTTTTTAATGTAAAAATAGCAGGAGCATATCAATAAACACAGTGGCACATATTTCATAAGAATGCTCAAAATCAGGAGCTATGAGCTATGTCTTCCTGTAAGTGGGACCTTGGGCTATTTGTTAACTGTTTTCATGCCTCATTTTCATGTCACAAGAGTAACATACGCCCTTCCAGCTCCCACTCTTCATGAGAAGAAATAACATTACTTCTAAAAAGTTTAAAGCATTTTAGAATGGAGGCAAGGCAAACTTCACTGGGTTATAGCAGATGCATACCCAATATGAGCTGGCAGGAAAGACGTTATTATTAGAAGTTCTCTGCTAGAAGTGATCAGGAAAACAAAAAGCAGTGGGTAAGTTGAGTTATGGGCCTGTGTCTGCAGTTTGTGCTTTGGGATGCACCATAGCCCAACCTGCCCATCAGAGCTGGCACCAGAAGGGCTTCCCATATAAGCCACTCTCGCTGGCCTGTTTCTGGCCCCAGCCAGCCTCAGGGAATTCAAACAGAATAAACATTCCTAATAGGTTTAGGAAAACTGTTATGTAATGAAGCAGATTTACTTCTCTAATTGTGTGTTTAATATTTTATTCATAAATAGCCTATACTATATATACATATATTCTAAAGGATACATGTGTACTTTTAAAAACAAAGCCATAATGCTCTTATCACGCCTAAAATTTATCAATTGTTTCTTATAAAATATTCAGCCTCTGTTCAACTTTCTCTGATTGTCTCATAAATGCTTATTGCTTACATGAACTACATTTGACTTAAACAGACGCCAATGGATTCAGGCAGATGTTTGTAATCATTCTCATAGTCTGGGCACACGTTGGCTGGGAGAGATCCAGAAGGCAGAGGCTGAAGCCACATCCTGAGCCTCTCGGGCAGGCATCTTGAGCGAATTGTACAAATAAGTGAGTGGGCTATTTGAAATTATTTTGTCTGGCCATTTCCTGCCCTATTCAAAAAATGATACCAAATACTGCATTTCCGTCACTTCAGCAGTCCCACACAAGGACCTGCCAGGAGCATTTTAAGATTCTGTTTTACAACGTGAACTCATGCCATCTTCTCTCTGAGCAAAGAGTACCTTTTGCTCCCTTGAGTAGAATGCCTACACTTTGTTCAGCAAAGCTCTAGGCTTAAGGATCCTCACGCTCAGCTTCAAGTCCCACAACCATTTTGGGCTTGGCAAACTAGAATGTGGTATTTTTTTGGCAAGCACTTCTAGTTTCATGAAAAAGAAAGGAACTGGTCAGGACTGACTAGTGGATAAAAAGTGAGCCAGGTCAAGCTAGCTCCAGCATAGGGTTGCATAACAGCAAAACCGCTTTTCGCCCAAAATGAAGCAAAAACTGTGGCTATAGCTGAGGAAGTCCAAAGAATTCAGGATTCCAAGATGTACCCAGATGCAAAGTGTACTGTACACGTAACTCTAACCAAATAAACAGGGACCCAACAAAACAAACGCTAACAGTAATATATAGACATAGATGTAGATATAACAATATACACACACATAAAAATAAAGCCTGACCCTGTGGTTGGGAGTCTACACAACAGGGTGGGCCCAGGACAGGCACACATTCAAAAAAGTGCAGTGGCACGGGGCTCCCATATGCTGTACGAAAACGCATTTTCCTCATCTTTTCCCATCCAATCAGATAAGAAGTTTAACAGCTGTGGGGTTTGATTCATTTTTAAGGTTTAATACATAGAAACACCGGGTCTAAGACTTAAGTAGATCTTGCAGGATTCAAGCCCAGGGTGATATACAAACCAATCCAGGACTGAGGATTGGAGGAAGAGGGCACTTCGAGTTTTGCAAAAGAACCAGCAATTGCCTGGCTTAGGCGGCACCCGCCCTCAGAAGCAGAGATCGGGGCGAACGCGGCGCGGAAGTGGAAGCGATCCATAGCTCGCGCGCCACCTTCCAGAACGACACGTTGACACTGGGGGCTGGACCAAGCGCTGGCTCGGGATGTCAATTTGCCCGCCAAGGGCTTTCCGGGAGCGCGGGAGCGGTCCTGGTGGAGATCCTAAGGATCGGGGTAGCTGCCACCGTCCAGGGGGCTGCCAGGGGACGTGGAGAAAGGGAGGTAAGGAGACCCTACTAGAAGGGCAGGTGCACAGGGCAGGGAGTGGGCCAGGGCCGAGCCTCGAAAGGTCAAGAGTTAGAGGAAGAGCTGGCTGGAGGACGAGGGCTGGGGACAACGTGGATTGGGGGATCGGGGCTAGAATCAGGGCACAAACCGGGAGCCCCCGCCCAGAGTCACTCACCATCCTCTAGCGCTACGTGCACCAGCAGAAGACCAAGCAGCAGCCAAACCTTCATCCTCAGGCTAAGGGGCGGGGGCAGAGATGCTGGGGACAGTGGGTCGAGGAAAGCAGACAGCGCAGGGCGAGGGCAGGGGTGCGGGGGGAGGCGGAGGGCGAGGGGCGGGAGCCGCAGCGGGTCGGGGCGGGCGCCTGGGACGCCACAGCTGGAGGATTCGGTTTCACGAGGAGGAACACAGTTCTTGGGAAAAAGTTGGGGGATTTTTTTTTAAATCCTCTGTGCAATGTGACCTCTCCTGCCCCCTGGCGGAGCTGCGAAGCGCAGCGCTTTTCCCCGGGGCGGAGAGGCAGGGCTAAGGGCGAAATGTCAGTTGCAAGTCACTCCCTGAATTTCTCCAAGTCGGCGTTTTACCAAATTTACCAACTTTGAGAAGTCCCAGAGTAATCCTGCGGGTACTGATGGGGCCACATTTAACCATAACTGACCAAATGTCACCAGCGCTTTCCCCATCAGCTCAGGCACAGCCTTAATGCTCCGTAAAAAATGTCCCCTAAATATTTTTATTCTTGCCCAGAAGGTGTGTCACTTGCGCTCACTAACAAGATCATTGCCCTTGGTTGTTCTCGCTGCTCTCTATGTCTGCCCAGAGATGGGCTCTGCACCCAGCCCTGTACCGGCTGGACATGGGTATCTCCACTGCAGCTGAGACTAGAGCCCTGGGGAAGCTGGCCTGCCATCAGAGGGGCCTACATACAACAGCTTAGCTCCTTCCAGCAGAGGTTTTGGAGAAACTTCTTGTTCCTCTTTTAATTCTGAAGTTCATTGCTCCACCCAAGACTCAACTGGGTGTTCAGGAGGGACCGTGCCAGAAAACAGACCCAAGGAACAGCATCAAGGCCCCCTCCCCCAACACCCCACATCTTTCCTTCTAAGATCAGCGCTCTGAGCTTCTTCTAAATGTAGTATCTATTTTCTCCCAAGAGGCTCCTCAGTTCTAGCAAATTCTTCCCTCCACTCCTTCATATTAAGAAACCCAGAGAGCTTACATGATGCTCCCATGGACCCTTCTGTGTGCTCGTCATGAAGCATACTGAGGAGGTGATTGAGAAGACAAGGAAAAAGCATTGCAAAGCAAAATATGATTAAATGCCAAATGGTGCCGTATATGCTGTTAATACTGGGGAAGTTCAGAGAAGTGAGAGATGAATGTGGGTCGGAGGAGTCGTCGAGGGATAGGGCTTGAATTTGGAGAGCAGAGGAGGGAGGGGGAAGACAGCGCATCATCTCGCGTTAGTTCGCCAGGTGTCCTGGGAGCATGGGCTAAGACACAAAGCAAGAACTGGCCCCGTAGCACTGGCCGGCCAGACTGGAAGGGCAGATTCACTGTGGGAGTAAAGTGGGAAATAAGACTGAACAGAGAGTCTGGGGCTGCGGAAGGGGGGCAGGGGTGTGGTAGAGGATTTAGGCTCCCTGTGACCCTCTGCAGAGAGCCATCACAGGTTTCTGAGTTTGCAGACTCATATGATCAAAGCAGTTTGCGGGTAGGGGGTGCCAGTGTGTCCCCCAAGTGGGATCAGGGCCTCAGCTTCCCGCCCGTTTCATTCAAACATCATTATTAAAGGGAGCTTGATTCGAAGTACTGGGAGGCGACTTCTCTCTCAACACCCAGGGGAAGCGGTGCTGCAGTTTATGACAAACTAGTGCTTTATCAGCCACTTCATGCGGGAGGAACCAAGAATTCTACAATCCGGCGCCAGCTCGGGTGCTGGCTTTGCCATGCCTTGGGCTGCAGTGGAGAGAACAGTCGCCTGGGAACAGGGAAGACCAAGGTTCAGCTCCTGACACTGCCTGTAGCTCTCAGCTCCTCCCACAACTCACTTAACCTCCCGAGATTTAGGGTTTCTCCTTGGTAAAGGGAGGGAACTAGATGATTATTTCAACAGATGTTTCCTTTGTTTGTCATTACAGATATGAAGGTTAAGACATCATCGCTACTTTTGAGGAGTGGACACCAGCCAGGAGACAAGCATTTAAACCACTGTAATGTGATGTGTCACATCCTGAGCAAAGAATTCTGGGAGCTCACACAGGGCTGACTAAATCTGCCTGGGCTGCGCCACCGCGGAGATCCCTTTTCATTGTGGCTCCATGAAGTTGACAACTTTGCTCTCACTCTGTGTTGGAGCCTGGGGTTAGTCTACACCTCCTCCTCCTCACTCCACGGGTCCTGCCCGGTCTACCTGCTGACTATGCATCGTCACCCCCTCTTTGGCATCATCCCTCGCCTCACTGCTCCGGCATGGGCATCACCTTCTCTCATCAGGATGCGGCCACAGCCTCCTTATTGGTCTCCCCGCCCCTCCTCCTGGCACCTCAATCCATTCTTCCCCCAGCAATTCGATCTGATTTCAAATGAAAATCTAAAAAATCTAACCCAATTTCAACCCTTCAAAGGCTCTCCAGCAAGGCTCATGCTTTAGAGTTCACAGCCCCTGGTGGCCTCTCCAGCTTCCTCTCCTGGTAGCCTCTCCCTGAACTGCCCTCCATGCCGAGAGTACACTCCCATTGCCCACCTACCCACGTGGGTCCACTGCTCCTGCTGCTTCCTCTACCCCGAACGGTCCCCTCCTCCATTTTACCTCCTGCCTGCCCTCTCACCACACCCCAGCCCCTGGCCTAACTCATCCTACAAGACAGCTCAGACCTCACCTCCTCCCAGCTGAGCTAAGCACTTCTCTGGTCTGAATACTTCCATCATAGCACTTACAACAAAATGTACAGTTTAGCTGTGAATCTGGTTATGCTTCCTTCTCCCGCACTGTTCTATGAGCTCTGGGGCTGTGTCCTATTAGATTTTGTATTCTACCATCAGTTTCTGAAAAGTAATAATTATTAATTAGGAACTTACAGTGTTCCAAGCAGAGGGTTAAACTCTTAACATGGATTTCTTGTTGATCCTATCAAGAAGCCTGTGAGGTAGGCTGTACTGCTAGTATGGTCCCTCTTTTACAGACGAGGATGCTCAAAGTCAAATTCATAGCAAGTCAGAGTCCAGGTTTTGTCTGACTCCCATGTCTGTGAGTCTCACTCCTCACTCTACTGGTGAAAATGAGCTGTTGAAATCACTACAAATGATAGCTCTCCAACAGGGCCAGCCTGACCTATGAGCTGGGGAGGCCATGAAGCTGCCCTTCTTAAACTCCTGAGACTGGAGGTGAGGACTTTGTGACTTGCCTCATAGGCTTGTGTGAAGATCTGAAAGCAACCAGGTGAGCAGAATTGCAAACCTTTATTCCGTGGAGAGAGGGAACACGCAATCTGTTCCATCTCTTGCAGGAATGGGGAGGAGTAGGTAGGTGGCTGCCATAAAAGCAGTCACTAGATGAAAACATCTAAAATTTTAACAAATTCTTAACGGTTGAATGCAGATCAGCATGCCAATTTAGACTCCCTGGGACCTCAGACACCAGGAGAGTCCAGAGTCACTCAGCAGCTCTTTCCTACAAGCCCCTGCTGGTTGTTCATAAGAAAGAGAGAAACTAAATGGCACCGCGTTGGAAGAGACTTGACGTTAATGAAGAGTTGCACTCAGTTGCTCCCTCTGTGCTTCCTTTTATTTAAAAGACCCTCTTTTAAAAAAAATTGCTCAATCCATTTTAAATTATTTTAAGCCCCTACAAAATTATATAGGACAGGAACTGATAAAAACAATAAAATGTCATTTTACATCCCTTACCCTTTCTATTAGCTATAAACTATACCATAGTAAAGATGTACCATAGTATAATTTTCCTCCTATTTATAGATATGTTGGTTGTTTAAAAAAATTCTTTTACAAAAAATACTGCAATAACTATCCTTATGCAAACATCCTTGTCCATGTGTATTTCTATAGGATAGATCCGTAGAAGTGAAAGTATTCAGCCAAAGGCCATGACATTTAACATTTTCAGCAAGTGCTGCCCATTCAACGAAGCTGACCTTATTAATAGCCAATTCTACTTTCTGCCGGAGCGTATGAGCCTACCCATTTCTTCACACCCTCACCAGTACTGAATGTCATTATTCTACTCAAGTTTTACAACCCGGGGGGAAGCTCATGATGCTTTTTCAATTCCCATTCCATTTATTACTACTGAGGATGAACATCTTATCATGTTTTTGTCAGCCATTTGTATTAGCCTATTTTTGAAAATTGAGTTCTTTTTATTGTATGTCTTAGAGTAGCAGAATCTTCTACTCTGGCTAGGAAGCTCTGGGGTGTTAGACATACTGCAGATATTTTCTTCTAATCCTTTGCTTGTGTTTTAGTTTTGCTAATGATGCCTCTCTTCAAGCAATTATAACAAATATTTAAGCAATTACATTTTTTAGTAACTCCCGTCATGGCTTCTGTGTTTTATATCTCCTTAGGTGGCTCTCATCTGCCTCAAATTATCAAACTATTTTATAGTTGCATCTAAAACTTTTATAATTTTGTGTTCATTTTTAGTCTTTAAATTCTTCTACGATTTTTTTTTTTTTTTGGTATCCCAAGTTAGAAATCTAATTTTATGTGTTTCCAGTTGGATGGTCAATGTCACACTATCGTTTATTAAATGGTTTGTCCTTCTTCCATCTTTTTGAATCGACTTTTAGTGTATGTTAAATGCCGTATGTACATCGGGCTGTTTCTCTTCTGTCTGTCTTGTTCTCTTGATCTCATTATCTATACCTCTAGAAATACCACATTGCATTAATTGGTGCTGATTTACAGTATGTTTTGTTATTTGTTTGGGCAAAGGATGCCCCCATCATTGTTCTTCTGTTAATTGTCATTGTACATTTTCTCTTCCAGATGAAGTTTGGAATCAGCTTGTCAGTCTCTGTAAAAACGTTATTGTATTTTTGATTATGATTGCACTGAATTTATGTTTAAGTGAAGAATGGACATATTTATAATATTGAGTCTTCTCAGCCAGGCATGTATAACATTATGTATCTTTCCATTTATTCAAGTCTGCTTTTAAATCCCCATTATATTTTATAATTGGTTAAAGTTGGTATTAGGACAACAATTTTGGAATTCTCTATTCCCAAGCCTCTTTTATGTCAAATACACTTTAGCCAAATTTGGGCTACATAAATGTGCGTGTGTATACACATATACATGTGTATGTATAATTATATAGTTAAACACACATAATTACATTCTCATAGTTATTTTTTTCCATGTAACTTTTCCTTGTTAATTGTTAGGCTTATTTCTTAGTTTTGCTTCCTTATTTATTTGTTTTGCTATTATGGATGAAATTTTCCCCCATTACCTTTTCAGATTGGTTAACTGCTATATAGAAAATAATTTTGGAATTCTACTTTCCCAAGCCTCTTCTATATCACATACACTGTAGCTAAATTTAGGTACCTAAAAATATGTTAGGTCTGTAGCATGGGTTCAATTGTGTCCCACCCCTGCCCCCCGCAAAAAAAAATTTAAATGATGAAGTCCTAACCTCCATTTCTTCAGAATTTGACCATATTTGGAGATAGGATCTTAAAAGAGGTAATTAAGTTAAAATGAGGTCATTAGGGTGGGTCCTAATCCGATCTGACTGGTGTCCTTATAAGAAGAGGACACTTGAACATGGACACAGACACAGGCACAGAGGGAAGGTCATGTGAAGATTCAGGGAGAAGACGGCCATCCACAAGCCAAGGAGAGAGGCCTCAAAAGAAACCACCCCTGCCAACACCTTGAGCTCAGACTTCCAGCTTCCAGAACTGTGAGAAAATGGGTTGACGTAGTTTAAACCCCACAGCCTGTGTCCTTCACTGTGGCAGCCCGAGGGAACTCATACGGCCTTTAGGATGGGAGCAATGGTTCCAAGAAATATGGGCGCTTTCCAAGACACGTAGCTGCTTAATCACAAGCCTTATTATCCTTGAGTGAGACAATCTCAAGACGATTTTAAATTTGAAAAATAAAACTACCAAAGATGTATTTTTTGTGGGTTGTATTTCACTATAAAAACCCATTCGCCTTGTCTCTAGGGTGAGAAAGAATTTTTTAAAATCTGTTTGCGTTGGTATTTTCCATTCTTTCTCCAACAATTGCTGTAACGTTGGCCAGTTACAATAAGCATTGTCTTACAGCTCTAAGTCATATACAACTTGAAGCCTGATTTCCTAAGACATGATTAATTTTTGTCTGTTTGTATCCAGTCCCCTTAACGGACCCTCTTGTTAGTCCAAATGGTTTTCAGTTGATCTCTTGGGTTTTTAGATAAATGATTATTTTACTTGCAACACCCACTTTTTCTTTCTTTCTTCGTCGTTGCCTCTGTTCCCTCCACCTCACGGTGACACTAGCCTTTACTGTTTATAATCCACCCCCGTGAAGCACAGAGTGGCTCAGGGATGGAACACATTAGGGGCCCCAAGGCTCCTCTGAATCATTGCTGCTTCCTGATGTGGGAAGAGAGGAGGCCGAAAACACAGAAATGGTCGTTTAAAAACAGTGTCCAGGCAACACTAGGAGGGCACAGCATTATCTGAGCAACTGTGTGTTATCACTTTTCTCTGAAGAGTGAGGGCAGTAGCCCCTAGCAATGGCTGAACAAACGAAGAGTTGGAGAGAAAAGAGGAGAGTAGCAGAAGAAAGAAGCAAAACTCAGGAACGGAAGAGTGGGAGAAGTGAGTGGGCTCCAGGGGTGGGAAGAAGGCTGCACTTGTAGACTTGTCTAAAAGTATATTTCTTTCCATCTTCTTTAGAGGCACAAATTGGGATATAATACGTATCTGATGGATGACAAGAAGCAGTATCAGCAATCCCTTCAGGTTACCAAAGGCCAAAGTGAAATTTCAGTGCTTCCATTATGATTTCCTTATTTGTGAATTATTGTATGTGTAGCATTTTCATTGTAAATCTTATTTAATAGTAGTTTTCTATGACCACTCTGTCTGGAAAAAATCTCCCTACTCCTCTACTCCCTCTACCTTTTTCCCCTCTTCAA
Organism: Equus quagga; assembly: GCF_021613505.1. NCBI lineage: Eukaryota > Metazoa > Chordata > Mammalia > Perissodactyla > Equidae > Equus > Equus quagga. The sequence goes on along the minus strand of NC_060288.1, from coordinate 19,279,059 downwards.
AGTGGTGCAGAACATCAAGATTTTGTTAGGTAAGCCAAAAAAGGAAAAAGAAAATAGGCCAATATTTTCGACATCCCCTCCCCATCCCCAATATAAGGACATTTCACTTCTCTAACTAGTCTTCATTAACTGTAGAAACACAACCAAGATGAATTTTTTTTAAATTTATGCTTCAAAGTTTTAGCAGGAGCTAACTTTAGTGCTTTTAAATATAGCACTGAGGTTCTCATTCTAGTAGAAATGCCAGACACTTTTGATGCTCCCAGAGCCCCTCATCAAGAGACACCATAGGGTAAGGAGGGATCCCAGACCTTGGTCTAATGAAAATAGATAGGGCAAAAGAAATTACTTTCTTAGCTCCAGGATATAGCGTGCTGTAAAGATGTAGTACCTGTCCATTAGTTATAAGAGCCTCTAAATGGCTAAGGGAAGATGGACAACTCCAAGCTGAAATGTAAAGGACTTGCAATGTCCATCTTTCTTTGCTTTGCTTTTTCTTTACTTTCCTACTTCAACTATCCTGGGCCTATTGGATTTCTCTTGCTTACTTGCTCAATATGCTCACTTTTTGAAAAGCATCTCCTGTCATTTACAACTTGGTGCCAATTTAAGTCAATATTTCATTTCCAAGAACATTGGCATTTTAAGTCTGATTTCTGCCAGGGTGGTGAAACCATTAGCCCTTGCTTGAAGAAATATCAGGCCTCAGCAGAGGGGGAAAGATTCTGGAGACCTGGAGACTCAGCCCGGGGGAAACCCCAGAAACTTGAATCTTGACAATGCTGTAGTGCTTGTGGGTCAAAGGACCCAGAGCGCAGAAATGAGCTTGCTCCCCTTCGTAGAGATGTGAACCCACCCGATCTGTATCGTACTCCAGAGTAGTTCAGTCTGTCTTAGGTTTTCTCTTCTGGTTAACTGCTCCAGTCTTAATAGAGAGTAACAAGGATTCTTTGCCCAGGGTTTATGATATCTGAGATCACTGGTACTAAAAGTATTTAAGAATCGGCTACAAATCTTTTACTAGAAAGGTTCAAGTACGTAAACCAGTATTGACCTGAGTTTCTTTCTAGATAGTTTCACCCATACTTTGACCTACGTTAAAAGACAATGTGATAATTGGTTACTTTTGTATGTCTTTGAGAATTTTTTAAAATATATCTTATGAGATGAAATGAATTACTCTTTCCACACGGACAGACGGGAAGTTCTCAGCACAATCTCTCAGCAATCTATGGGTATTGAACCCTCAGCCTAAAAAGGAAGCCTATCTGTGGCCTTCTTTAAAAAAACACTGAGGAGGTGGTGTTCCTGTCTCCAGGGGATTCCTGGCTGGACGCACAACCTGGACACACTTCCTGGAGGATCCCTTCCTTTATGTGATCCCAGGTACCAGAGCAGAGGTGGGCATCAAAACCTGGTAATAATCCTAATCAAGCCAACAATTAGATAAGTTAGGTTTGAGGCTTCTACTTGGCAAAAACTTAGCTATTTTAGCTTGATTTTCAATGCTGGCTAAATTGACATTAAAGCTTTTTTTAATTCAACATGGTGTTCCCTCCCATTTACTAGAATCAATAGGAACTAAATGTATACAACAGACATTTCGAAATTAAGCAAGCTAATTCAAGAGATTTGCAATTCGAAGTAACTTCAAGCTACGTCAGAAAGCCCTCTGATTCCTCCCTCCCAGTTAGAGGGTAAAGAGGGTTAAAGTTGGTGAATAGTCAGTATACTGTAAAAACCTTCTGTTAGTTATACAGAACTGACCACCGATCATTAAGGCTATGATTTGGTCAGGAGAACATTGAGAAGCTTCTTACAGATAAAACCAATGACAGAAATCAGTCCATTAGATGGCAGTTGAAGTGGTAGGATCTGGCATGTGTGGTCCTGGGGTGGCACACTTCAGGAGCAACTGATATTTTCTGGAATGTGCCATGAGGTTAGAGGATACGTGAAGACATCTCTTGTCTCCTATAAGACTTAGTAGTCATACGGTAGTCCCTAAGCTGCCAGGTAAGTATTCATAACAATATAATTGTTTCAATTTAGATTCTACTATCTTTCTGAGCTTTAAAGGTTCCCAAATTAAAAAGCAGTTTAAATAAGTGTGCAATGTATGCTTTTGCTATGTGTGATAGAAATGCATACTATAAGTCATATTAAAATTTATTTAAAAAATACATGGTCACATTAGAAAGCATATTTACAGTGGTAAAGCAGCAACAGTTTTTATTTATTACAAATCCTAAAAAATAATCCAACTTCATATGTAAAAAGGAACACAGATTATCATTGAAAACATTTAAATTTAAAATTACCTACTAAACAAAAAACCTTTACATTCGCACAAGTCCAATGTATCTATTGATTTTTACAGACAAAGAATCTCTGCAGGGTTTGGGGCCCTATCAACAATTTCTATTAAGCACAATGATAACAAAATAAAGCAATAAAACAATTGGGCACCCCTAGTGGACAACAAAGATGAAGAGTCTGTCAATCAGGGGTGGGTTTATGACAACTGAGAAACCCGCCCTGTTGGCAAAACAAGACTCTTTACCAACTGAGCCTTGGCCCCCGTACTTTCTGCCCCAGGGCTGTCAGCGTCCACCAGGGATTGCAGTGGGCTAGACCCTGCCTTGTGGTGCCAGTTCCAGGAAGCAGCCATCCTTTTCATGAGTCATAGAGGTTCCTTGGTCCATCTCATTTACCTTGATGTACTAATGAGATATTCAGACCAGAAATTAAGGACCCCAAACTACCTTCCTTCCATGTGAAGTCTTCCACTTCATACCCTATCCCATCATCCCGAAACCCCACCCATCAGAGGTAGCTACAGATGCTCACACCTTGCAGGCTGCCTCACCCTGACGCCAGCCTGGGGGCCTGGTTATGAGCCCCCAGGAGCCCCAGTGGTCAGTGAAGCCTCTTTAAGGCCAAAGATTGTAGCAGTGGCTTCAGCCATGGTGAATACAGCTAAATATAGTGCTCCCAGCAAACAGGGTTGCCAACTGGGTCGAGCCATAACAAAATGCATTTGAAATCAGTAAGACTAAACTGTGTACAAATAAGCAATAATGAGTGTTACAAAAACCAAACCAACAACCACAACAATAACAGGCTTCTCGAAATCTAGAAACCAGAAAGCCATTTAAAAATGTTTAAATATAATTATACGAGAAAAAAAAATCTCGGCTAAACAACAAAGTCAAGCAGCCTTATTTTCAAATCTACACGACTAAACAATGACCTGTGCTGGCATTTACTACATGAACTCTGGTATTTCTTCCCTTGGTATTTTAGGACATGTTAGAGAACGTAAGTGGAAAATATACAGAGAAGGCACTATTTGGGCACTAGCAAAACGAATAACTCACTCCCCACCATCAACACCCCCAGCAAAAATTCACACTAATAATGTGGGTTTTAATACTCCATGATGGATGCTCTAAACACAATCCTTTAAAATTCTGTGCAAATTGTATTTTTGGTGTCAACCAACAGTCACTTGAAGCACGTCAGGAAAATCGGGCAGAGAAAATCATAAGCGACGCCAGAGGGAAAAGAGAGCTGGAATCTTGGCACAATTTTATCATGTGGTTTGTAATCTCAGAATATGCCCTGATTTAAGAGGAAAGAAGATAAGACTGCTCCCTCAGCATTATCAGTATTGGAGGGTGATGACTTTTCCTTATTCTCTCTGCTAAGCAATCAAGTAAGTTTAGAAGATAATTTGGCAAACACAGATTCTAGTTCAAAATAGTTTAACTATCTGCAAATACCCAGGACTCAGAAAATATTCTGGCTCATTTTTAAAATAAAAAAGTTAAAAAAATCTTTTATTCTGAAAAATTAAAAGAAGAGAGGCTCTTGTCTTTTAAAGGAAGATAATTCTCAAATGGATACTTCCCATCAACTATGGCTAGTAAGAGTAATACATATGAACATTAGTTTTTCTTTAATGTATGTACTCCAAATGACGTTTCGGTCTTAGTTTTCTTGATGTTCATCTCTGTGGAAAATGTGATTAAGCAATAATCTGTATTTCAGTACATATCAAAAGCTCTAATACAAGTTTTCTCATAAATAGTTTTTAAACTTGAATTTGCATAGCTACTTTGTGAATTGTAGGGCAGGAGTGGCCTTTATATGGTCATTCATAAAGTATCTTCTCTCTTTTTTAAGAGCATAAAATAAAGGCGCTATTATAATAAGTTTTCACTGAAAATGTTAACAGAGCATATTTCCCAGTGTAAAAAAGAAAAAAGTAATTTAAACTGTTTTTACTGAATCATAATTAAGAGAATGAGCACAAGTATTTTTTAATTTCTGGAGAGGACTTGGCGTGTGACTGATTACTAGTCAAATCTATACAAAACTCTTTGGTAATCCCAGGAAAGTAAAAACAACATTTTGTTCAAAAACCTTACGAATTCAAATCTAGGAACGGGGAGGAAGTATGAGAGCTGGTGGTACTGGATTTCCTAATAAACACATACCAAGACAGAGATTTCAGAAAAGGTGCCACAGAAACGAGTAAACAGAAATACCCTAATGTCCCCCACCCCGCTTCCATTTCAGATCATAAAGCACCTGTTATAATGTACTAGAGTCTACTGATTTTATATTAGAAACATTATAAATATATCTTTCTTAAAGAGTCTATCTATAGAAAATATTATACATATAAAATTGTATATTTCAAAATAGTTTAAAACCTAAAAATTTTGTATAAGCATACTTATCAATATAAAACATTATTTTTTCTCCACATCAGTTGGCTTTTTTATCCACACGACAGGATCATTTCCAAAGCCCATCATAAATCCAACTGAGTTATATGCTGACATTTGAAATACACACACATCCATATCCATATATATATATACACTCACACATACATACGAATGCACATTTCAGTCTTCACAGAAAAAAAGCACAGTTACTGACAAAGCATCTTTTCAATAGATATGTGTGTTTACAAAGTGTTTCAAAAGTGGAAAAATATTTTTTAACTAAAATCTGTTCCTAATTGGTGGGCATGATAATTTTAGCTGCCTATCACGTTCTAAACACATTTTTCTGTTTTGTTACAGTAAAAGATTTAAATATTCATGTATGAAATTCCTCATGTTCCCTGCATGAAGGGCCTATTCTAGATTGATTACAGAACAAAAGGGGTTCTCGGTGTACAGCTGCAACAGCAAAGATTTATGATTATGCCTACAGTCCTTACAAAAATGACCTCTTGCTTATGCAACTCTTCCTCTCCAATAAAACACGCAGCTTGAAAGAGAATTTGGGGCTTCAGATCTCACCACACACACCCTGGCAATTGTGGAATGTCAGTACTGAGTTCTATGTCAGCCATGCTCCCACACTAGCAGCCGGAAAACCAGGTCTTCTACTTGTTTATTTGATATTTAATCACAATAAACTCTGGGGTAGACAAAAGAATTGCAACTTGCTTTTTAATGGCATCAATAAAATAACTGTTGTCTTGAAAGAGCTTTCAGAAAACAAATGTTTTCCTTGCCTCTGGTCAACTGGTGCACTTGATAACGTTCATCCTGGGAAGGGAGCCCATGCATATGTGTTTAGCTCCTAGCCTCATCTAGTGAACCATTTAATTATTTGTAAGAAAAATAATTCATGAGAAGCAAAACACACTGCAGATAAATAGTCCACTATTAGAGAACCCTATAAAATACAGTCTTTAGAGAACTTTACAAATAAAAATAAATTATTTACTCATATAAAGCTTTCTGTGTTTATACAGCTTCAATTCAATTTGGTTGATTTTTCAGGCTTAAGTTTTAAATAATTATGTATTTAACCAAAATATTTAATTCCCCTACCACTGATGGGCTATTATAGAATACTGGAGCTTGTATTAAGAGCTTTAGTGTGATCATTTGAAAATAAATGAAATAAAAAGTGCTAAATAGTTTATGGGATGGGGGAAGAAGAACATCCCTAAATGTTTCCAAAAGACACACTGGAGGCAAATTAGATCCAAACCCCCAAATTGGGCCAAATGCCCTTTAATATCTGAATAGGCACTTCAAACTCAGAACAAAAGAATTTTCTCTTCTTGTACCCCTTTATTTTTTCCTCCTTTGCATGTAGTAAAGACAGAATTTGCTACAGTAGCTCCTTATATCTAGAATAAGACAAAATAATAGTAGAAACAAGTAGATTCTGTGCCTGACAAGGTTAAAAAGAAAAAGAAAAAACTGTGATTAGTTATTAAGTAATAGAAAGTGTATGCATCATTCTATCAATGGTGTGATCCAGGAGATTCTATTGGCTTGTTTTAAGTGACTTTTAAAACAAGGATGCTTGGGGTCTACTTAGCCAGGCATATGTCTAACTCTGATCTTCAGACATATCCTCACCGTTGCCACTTACGTGAGCTTTCTGGCCATGGGGACCACCTTCACTTTCTAGCATAAAGAGTCCCAAGTGGACCCCACTACTCTTTCAAGTCCCTGATTGGACTGAGTGACTATATCATTCGCAGCAGGTGAAGCCCTCATATTTAAGGACCAGCGATCTCAGAGAGGACAGGAGTTCAGAGGGAGGCCATCTGTGACACAGAATGCCACTCCTGCCCTGTGTAGTATGGCGGATGCGAACACTCCTGTTGGCTAAAGTTTTAGCAAACTGTCATCCTCATAGAAGGAAAATCAGTAATAAACCCACTGCTGGCATTTATAAGTTATAGAAAAGGCTCATTTCTAATCCCCTCCTCTTACTCCTGACCAATGACAGACACCAAGATGGGTAACTGCATTTGTAGCAGGTTCTAGGTGGACATTAATGAAGCCTCATAAGAAAAAGCAACAGTTATTTCCCCAACCGCACTGGGAACATACAAAACACCTTTTCTATTCAGTGATAACCTCATTTCAGTATGTGCGGTACATGCCACCAATTAATGACAACACTGCAGAAATGTAAGGCAATAACAGTACAACACCCACAGCTTTGAACATTCACATTGCCCAACATCTACATACATACAGACACACATGCCCACTGTTTTGGGGCTATTCATCACTGAGGAGAGAGTTCAGGAGGTTGCCCCGAGTACATAATTCACCATCTGACGAGGTGCTGTCCAGGTAAGCAAGCATAAATTAGGGTGAACTATGTCTGCAGCAAACCCATGACAACCTAGCATGATGGCAACATCGTATCATGGTGTACTCCGTGTAGGATATGTATGTTAAGACTATGGACCAGCTCCGCTCCCTCAGGCATTAGCATTCGCTCGTCTTTTCATGGAATATGAAAGGTAAACTGAGGTTTCTCTGGTGACGGTCATTTGCTTGAATGGCAGATTTTTCTTCTGTTGCTGCATTAATGTTATCTGAATATGTATCCTCATCCTCTTCTTCATCCCTCGAGTTACCCTCCAGACTGTGTCTAATGCCATAAGCAAAGTAAATCAGGAAACCTTTCAGAGGAAAAAAAAAATCAATGTTTTAGGTGTTTCAGAAAATGACTGTTCAAATATGGAAAATTTAATATAGAGCTTAATAGAGTTTTCTGCCTTCTCTTTCTGGGCCATTTTAGAACAGAAAGCAAGTATGGGATATCCCACAGAAGGTCCCTGGCAAACATCTTTTCAGTAGAATGTGCTTCTTCATTTTTAGTACCCAATCTTTATAGGATGTCTGTTTCTCTCAATAACTGTTTTTCAGACCATGTTTATGTAGGAAAAATTATATTTATTTTCTCAAAACTCAGTACTACACTTTAAACAAAAGGATATGTGAAATAAAGTCTCAAATTACACCCCAAATACAAGTAGTGGATTATCAGAGTCACAGTCTGATATTTTGGAAGGCACGGCCTGTGTTAACAAAGGGGACACGGGTGTTCCCTACACAGGTTACTGTCACCAGGAGAGGTCAAATAACTGTATAAAGGAACTGTTTATTAACAGCCATGCTAAGAATTAGAAGGAAATGTTTTAAGTATCCTCACAAGATAGTGTATATTACTTATATGTAGGCATTGTGCTGTGTTTTAATTATATTTTAAAAAATTGGTTGAGTTTTGAATTGATGTGAAATGCATTATAATTTTCCCATTTAAAATAATGACAGGTAGGCTACCAATTAGCATTTTGGCATGTCCAATTATTGGGAATGATTCTATTTCCTCTCATTTTCTCAGAGGTTTGAAGATCCAGCCTTCTTCATCCTCAAACAGAGGTATTTTCGTCATCACCATTTTACAAAGAAACTGAGGCACAAAAATAGGGGGGTAACTTGGCCTAGGTCACACAGTTAATAAGTGGCAGGGGTAGATGGCAAACCCAGAGAGACTGGCTCTATAGTTTACACTCTTAACCAAGACCAAGTACATTAAACCACAGTGAGCTACAATTTGAGGAAAGAAGCATGGCTTGTGGAAAGACAGGAAGCATAGAGAAACTCTCCACCAGAACAGAAAAAGCTTCTCTGGGCTCAGAGCAGAGGAGTGAGTTCTATAGTCCGCGTACCCTGAGGAGTTCAGCTCAGCTTCCTGGTAGCACCTGGGAGGTGGCAGGACACCAAAGGAAAGGTTGTGTGGTGCATTCCTGAGGTCATAGCCAATTGTTAAGTCATTTTTGTCAGGATGCTGGCCCTGACGCAACAGAACCACCTACCGGAAGTCGCCACAGTGACAGAAACAGAGAACAACCTAGTGTAACCTGTGTGGATGGATAACCTTTGACCCAAGGCACCACATCCCAATTCCTTGGCACAGTGTAGGATCCCCAAAATATGGGCAAACTCTAGTGTGGGTGTAGGGGGATGGGTAAAACTGACTGAGGTTAACTCTCTCATCAACTCAAGTGGGCTGGTTTCTTGAAATTGAAATTTAGTTAATTGATAGCCAAAGCAAACACTTATATGCATACAAAAAAAGTGAACTAGATTCATTCTTATTAACCCAATAGGAGGACTGTCAAAAATCATAAACTCTCAAACTCCTCAGGCCACCAAAACCAATGCAGATGGAACTCTCATTTCTCACCGCTTCACCTTACAGACCTTACACCTCACATTTTTAAGACAGTCGGTGCTCAGTGTTTTAGTTACAACAAACTTAAACTCTTGATTTCTAACTCAATTTTCACACAGGAAACTGAAGGGAGTCATAATGAAAAACAATATAACTAAGTCCACTTATGTTATTTAATGCTCAATTCTACCCCAAGGCTCTAGTAATAAGCAATTTAGATATCAGGAAAGAAATTTCTTATTAGCTCATTCAAAATGTCTCCAGAAATCTACTGGGACCTGAAAAGGACTGGCTCTGGACTCAGACTCTAGGGCTGCCATTTACAAGCTAGATCCCTTGACTTTGGGGGGGCTTCAATTTTCTCAACCATTAAGTTGGAGAAAATAGAACCTTCAGGGTTTTACTGGGAGAACTGAATAAAAAAAAAAGTATCTGAAAACATGTGGAAAAGTAAGCATGCAGAAGTTCTAAGAATTGGGAAAGGAAGAAACTGGAAAAAGCCTTTATTTCCAAGAAGAGGGAGGGATGCGTTTCTCTAATAACAGTGTGTGAAACCAGAAAGAGCCAAAGTTCAGAAAGCGAAAACCTTAAAAGACCTACCCAGTGCCATCCAAATGCTAAATCTGATCCAAGTGTCTGCACTCAGCTGGACCATCAAGTAAATGTTCACCAGGATGCTGAAGGCCGGCAAAAATGGTAAGAATGGAACCTAAGGGGGAAAAATATCTTCTTACATATATCAAATTTTGAAAGCACATTCCCCAAATTATTTCAACATGGTGGCAACTAATTTGACATACACACTTTGACACTGTGTCACGAAGTTTATATTTTTACAAAAAGGACAACCTGAATAAAAACCATTCTTCTAGAGAATACTAAAAGGAGCACCACATTTTACACTATATACTGAAGCTCAAAGGAACAAGGGATTTATCCAGCCCACTAACACTTGCGTCATCACCAAGATGCAATCAGTTTTAGGGTTTAGTTAAAGTTTAGGGTTCACTGGTTTAGTTCAGATATCAACAGGGCATTCCTCTGGAACTCTGGATACACAGGGCATCCCAGGGGAGACCTCCAGGAAGCTCCCTTCAAGCCGAAACCTGCTCTTAGTTTGAAAGGATAGTTTCACGTGCAGTGGAAGGGCTTTTGGTGGGGATAATCTTCCTGAGAGGGTAGTGAATTTCTAGAATAAAATATTCTAATTATTCTTCTGATACTATAGATTATTTAATAAGAAATTTGTTTACGATTATATATAATGATATTGTGACAGGAACACACTCAAGTGTTTGAAAAGGGCAGGAAGACAGCCAACGTAAGGAGAATAGTTATAACAAAAGAACATCTCAAAGAATTGTAACACTCTTCTTGTTCACTGGTTAACTTCAGCTGAAGTGTTGTTTTTTTTTAAGGAAAAACTCACAAAAATTAATGTACAAGAGAAAAAGTGCACAATATTTAGGATCTATAATATTCCTCACACATACCATAAAGGCTACTTTGTGCTGATTCTGGGGCTGCCTCCAAATGGTGAAAATGATCGCGATGCAGAGAACAAGAAACAGCACAAGGAGAACGAGGCTCCATGTTTCCAACCTGGCAATAGCCTGGACACCATAAGTGGTCAAAACACTGAGGCCCAAAATGAGAAAGGCTGCAAAGGCAAGATGTACATACAACAAAATCAGTACACGCACTTCACTCCGATTCCTCAGTTCAAACAGTCTCTTTGGATAAGACGTCAAGTTCTTTATAGATCTACTTTCCCAAATACTAAGATTGTTCATTTTCATTATGGGAAGAAATGGCTGACTTCACTGATTTAAGAAACACTGCTTGCTTACTCCTGACTGTCTCCTCCTTAGAAGTCAACCTCCTTCTTGGCACCACCATCTTGCTTTTTCTGCCAATATGCCATCTGAGTCCTCATTTGCTACTGTCTCAGACTATATCACATGGATCATTGTCAGGGGTGGATATTTCCCTTTTTTCAAATGGGAAATGGGAAGTCTGTCCATTTTCAGCTGTTGTAAACACTGACTGTTAATGTAAACAAACAATATCTGATCTGCATCTTTTTTCCCTATTTCGGAGGTGAAATCACCCACCCACCCTATCTCTGACTGTCAAGTCTTCATTAGGGGTCCCTCCTATATGTTCTCAGGGAAACCTGGACTTCCCTTAGCCTGTCTCCCCTAATCCTGTTCTGTAAAGCCCACTGGGAGCCAGGACCATCTCTCTTGATATCCCAGGTGCACAGCAGAATTCCTGGCACATTGACGGTGCTCAACAAATATTGTTGAAAATATGAATGATTACCTAACTGTGGGTGACAAACAAGGATTTTCTACATTGCCTCCCAGTCTCCTTGGGTCCCAGTTCTGTTATTGGCAGGTGTCCTTGGCCTGATGTTAGGGAACATGAGTTCCTTAACAGCTAATGAGATGGACGAAGTTTGTACCTCTGCCACTAGTACCTTGGGGAATTTCTCCCTTTCTTCTTCGATTACCAAGGTATGATAAATTTATCCTGCTAATATAAAGATGATCTCAAATACTAGTAACCCATCAAGTGGAAGTTTCAGGGCTTGGAGTAGTTGCAACATATTCTAGGGTAAGGTGAGGCCTTTCACCCTCCTTCACATTGTGCCAGCTCCACGTACACACATCTGCGGGGTATTTATAATGGATGCAGTAAAGAGGACTTACCAAGGAATCCGACCAGAAAGCTCACGAGAGAAGCCGACTGTTGTGTAGGCAGAACCGAGGGGCTGAAGACAGTTTGCAGGATGAAGCGCCGTCCTTGCAGCCTGGTGACGTGGGGCTCGCTTTTCGAGGCAGCACCAGCACATGGTCTCAGAGCTTCTTTCTCAGTGGAATATTTGGGCTGCTCGTAAGATAAGCCAGGCTGGTACCTGTCCCCAAATAAATGTGGTGTCTTTATTCTCAAAGAGATATTTGGCCTGAAGGAAACGATCACTTAAAATTATAAGTGAGACATCTTATACTCAGACCATAGCTTGTGCAGAAAACTGACACTTCTCGTGACTCCAGCCCCAGAGCACACTGAGCCAGGCCACAAACCTGCCCAATAAGACATCTGAGGCAACTCTGAATTTCCTCTGATAGCCACTTCACTAGAAAGTTATATGTCAGATGCAGCAGAGAGCTACATTCTGAAGCGAGGCAATTGCGACAACAGGATAATTACTCTGAAAATATCTATGTCCAAAGGAAACATGGTTCGAGAAAACAGCACAGAAACTCTGGTTGCATAACAGCTACAGAGTAACATACAGCCCTCAGTTTGGCATTCAGAGGCCTCATCACATGCCACCTCTTTAGCCTCTTCTCCCTCAGATTTCCTACCTGAGTCCTCTAGTTTAACCCGGACTAGCTCCTCCAGCCATTCCGCCACCTCCCAACCGCATGCATGCCATCCTCCTTTGTTATTGTATTCTCTTCCTCTACATCAAGATATCAGCCTGCCTCAGCCCAGCCTCCCCAGGGTGGTCTCTTTTCCCTCTGAGCAGCCTTTACTTAAATTTAAGAGTAACAGCTGTCTTCCATCTAAAGAAGAAATATGCTCCCTGAGAAAAAATACATGGAGGCATACAGAAGAAAATTAAAACCACCCACAATACCACTGTCCAGTGTTAACCACTGCTAGCATTTTGGGAAAATTTCAGCCAAGAATAAATGCACGCATGTATATATGCAAAAAATGACTTCTTCATGTAAATTTATGTTATTTAAATAAATTCAGATTACATAGGACTGTGCATCCTGAAACTGATACATTTCTGTATGTAATTAAATTCACTTTATTTGCTGTAGAAGAGTCCACCAAATAAATATACCCTCATTTAGTTAACTATTCTCCTATTGATATTCAGGTTAGTTCAGTTTTTCACTATTATAAATTACCCTTTCCATGAACATCCTTTACATATATCTGTGTGTGCTTCTTTGATAAAATCTTTGGTATAAAATCTTAGCAGTTGAATTATTGGCACAAAAAGTATTTTATTTTTAAGTGTTTTTATACACTATGAGAATTTACCATTTACACAGATTGAGCCAACCTATCATTAATTATCAGTTGTATTTGATGCTTTTGCTAGTATGTCTATTACACTTTACATGGATGTCTTTAAATCCATGGCCTCTTGCTTCTGTGAGACTGCTAACTTCTTGAAAGCAAGGACAGTGAGTCCTAACTGTCTTTATTCCCTGGGCTCCACATGACACACACTCTTCAGAATCATCTTCCAAGGACAGCTCACCTGAGGATGAGAACACAGGCTGCAACCAGAGAGTAGGCCAGAAGAGTGCCGATCGACATCATGTCCACAAGTGCCTTCAGGTCAAAAAGAAATGCCATCACAGCTATTGAAACAAGCAAAGAACAGTGAGGAAAATGGCCCATGATACAATTCTATACAGTTGATGACTTTCAAGTCAGGCTCAGCTGACTGACTTTTTGTTTTAGTGCCAATGATAAGGAAAACAAAGTATAGAAAATATATTTCTCACAGTTAATAAGATGCTCTTTAGGTCATATAAACTCCTACTAAAACTTCAAAACCCCTCAGCTATCTATTAAGTACAAAACACATCTACTTTGATTACTTAAAAAATATTGACCTGACAGAGTGAAAATATTATATAACAGAATACTCTCCTTTGATGTTTCAGAAGAAAACATGGCTAAGAAATATGGGCCAACTCCTTTTTTAAAATCATAAAAAATTCTAACAGAAGAGCTTTCATCATAGATGTAATATAATCATTTTTGATTTCCATCTGCATTTAGAGTTATATCATATACAAAATAATTTCCAATTAAATTATGTTTCTGATATAGGCTAAATTCTATGCTGATTGAAACCACACAGTCCAGGAAGACTGACTAGATCCCAGAGCTCAATCTATGGTCCTGTACCCAAATCCCAATAACGTTAAGAGACAAAATATACTTTATATAGTCGAATAGTTAAGTTGCACTTAGCAATTTTTTTATCCACTGAAACATCAAAATAGCGATAATATTAATTTGAATTTACCACATAGTTGTCCCTATCTTAGTAAGGAGATAACGCCACATTCCATTTATATGGTGTTCTGGACCTCTCTGCAAGTTTTATATCTCTATGATTTCATTTTATCTTCAATTCAATAATCCTATGAGACAGGGGAAATTATTTAGGTTCAGTTATATAAAATGGCCAGTATTTGACTGTTTTTAACTAAAAACCATCAATTTCACATGGTTTGACCCAATAGGATTAGTATCCTCTTTTTAAAGACAGGCTTACTCTTAGAGAGTAGGTTACAACTACTAGGTAGCAGCAGGATTCCCCCTAAACTAACATCCCAAGCAGCTGCTACAAACCACACTGTTTCTTTAAATCACCTCAAGCCTCACTTTAAAACTCTCCATTGCTAGTATACTGATACATTATCCTATTACAATTTCAATATGTTTTCTAAGAATCAGATACCTAAAATAAGGTAGCCAAGACAGAAGAAAATGATTAATTATCTGTACAAGAAATCTAAGCCGGAAACAAGCAAAGTAAGGTGGAGTACAAAATAACAAAAATATAATATTTTAGAGCATATTTAAAAGCCCTCTGTTAGAATTTTCTTCTTTTTTTTTTTTTACAAGGAAGATTTGCTCTGAGCTAACATCTGTGGCCAATTCTCCTCTTTTTTCACTTGAGGAAGATTAGCCCCGAGCTAACATCCACGCCAATCTTCCTCCACTTTGTATGTGGGATGCCTCCACTGCATGGCTGATGAGTAGAGCAGGTCCACACTCGGGATCCAAACCCATGAACCCAGCCAATAAATGGAGCACGCATAACTTTAACCACTCAGCCACAGGGTCGGTCCCACAATTATGTTCTTTTAATCATTAATTTCAATATCTTATTATGCTGCCAAATTAAACTCATCCTGAAGGAAGAAGTAAATTTTTTAAAATTCTGAACAAAAAGCAGAGTATCACTGGGCAAGATTTTACTGGAAAAAGTAAAAGATTTTATGGAATAAATAAAAGGTGTGTCTCTGTTAAGATTTATAAACTATCTCTAATAGTATAATGCAACATTTAACAAGAAAATGGGCTTTGAATCATCTTGTGCAACCTTAGTCTTATGGGGGCAGAAATATAAGCACTGAGAAAATAAGTGCTTTGACCTTCCAATGGATGCCTAATAAAATGCCAAATTTGTCAGAAAAGATTTACAAAATGAAGTTGTTTAGGCAACTACTTTCTGACTTTGAAAAAAATCCTATTTTGTACATAACTAAGAATTACCATTCTCCAATATAATTTTCCAATAATTCAGAGCCTCAAAAAAACTAATATTTTTGGTTTGAATTTCTACTAACAAGATTGTTTATTGTTTTATCTAGAAAGCTTACTGGAGTCCTTTTCTTGCTTCCTATAACAGGACCTGTAAGGCCATTCTCTTGATCTGTAGAATTGCTTTGAAAATTTCTGCATGGAATAAGAATCTGGCCAAAGGCACTTTACATAGATATGCCGAAAGGTAGGCATCTGGAGTTTTAAAATATGATTTACGGGCCAAAACTGTTGAAAGGAAAAACAGATTCCTAACCGGGTTTACGAGGATAAAGGTATCACTAACTTTTCAAGAGCCATGACGGCCCAGGAAGTGGGGATGATTCCAACGGTCAATATAAATTGTCTTTGACATTTCTTATGTTTAATTAAGAATGAGTAAACCATTAACTTTAGAAAAATCCTATGATCCTTTAGCAACATTCAACTTAAATCCTAAACAAAAAAGAAAACATTAAATCATTTTTAATTAATATTTCAAATATTAAGTAATCATCCTTTAATTAAAATTTTATGTGTCAATAATATAATTTCATGTGCTAGTTCATCAATCTGAAAAGCATTTAAAACCTGACATATAGTGAAGAGCCATTATAACCCTTTGCATATTTGTTAGAAGCCCAAAAGGTTAAAATAACGACATCATAAAAACGGCTAAAGGGTCAGTTAAGAATGAATTTCAGTAGACCACAGCCACCACAATTTGCAGATGTAATCCCAGTGCTCATACCCTAATTTATCAGTGATTTTGTTCTTAACTTACATGCACAGCAAGCAGACCCTCTTTATAAGTCCATGCATGCGCATAAAACGTTCAAATCCAATGTTGAAGAGGCCTATGTTTGTAAAGCTTACCAGAAATGACCCCTGCAGTCAACGTGGCAGCAACTGGTGACTGCCTCTTACTCACTCTGGCAAGAAATCTAAACAGTAAACCATCCCGGGCCATGGCAAACAGAATTCGGGGTAAAGGAAACATAGAGCCCAGAAGACTAGAACAGAAAAATTTATAATCCACATGTGAGTTATTACAAGTATTATTCTAGACAGGTATATACAGGTAAAGATTGGACACACTAAAGTGTAGAACCTATGCCCAAAAATTCAAAACAGGAAACATTCACAAAAAGGTTATTGACTGTCATGTAAATCAAAACAGAAAACCACCTACCCTTTCCCTTTTTTTTTTTCAGAATCCTTGATGATAAAATATCCCCTTTTTCTTAATAAAAGTCAACTCTCTCTCACCTGCCACTGCACCCGATGATAAAGTAGCAATTATTGGTGTCTTCGTTTTGGAATTGATTTGAGCTAGACATTTGAAAAGCAACCCATCCTCCGCCATAGCATAGATTACACGAGGCATTGGGAAAATGGATCCAAGAAGACTGAATAAAAAGCAAACACATGCAGTATGGCAAACACATCCATGCAAGATTACACCCCAGAACTAAAACTAAGAAAGGGCACAAAACTCAGCGCCACAGCTACGATTATGCAGTCTTGTTATTTTTAAAATGTATTATGATGGGGCATTTAAAAATATCTGCCAGTATTTACCACTGTGCTACTTATTATTCTGTTGCAGATACTTGCCCAGCACAATTATCAGACTAAAAACATTACTGCGAGTAATTTGTGCATGATTATTACTGAATTAAAACTAAGTAATTAAGACTTAACAGGAAACCAAACTCAATCATTATCATTGAGACATTTTTAGCAGCAATAACTTAGAAAATAAAATTCCTAAATTGATATGTAGAGATCAAGTAATCTGATTTCATAGTATAGTCACTTCATTTACTCAATAATTATGCATTTTTTATATTTATTTTACCATTATTTTTCCTCATATAGCCTAATCTTCAGTCAAATTAGTAATTAATCCCAGCATCATAAGATAATTATAAGAGAAAGGTAAAAAAATCAATTCATTGTAACTTTAGTACATAGAAGTAGCCACCATTAAAAGTTAGTAACAGTGAAGTTTAAGAAAATGATTTTTACTTTAGATGTTTTGAATCACTTGTGTGTACACTGCTTGTACCATTCCATACAAACTTAGCTGTAAAAAGTAACCATTTAAGAGAAAATAAATAAAATATTTTAATTTAAAAATCCATCTTCTCTATCTTTTAATCAGGTTGGGTTGAGGTTGGCCATGGCTGACTCTTCGTCCATCTGTCCTCAGACCATGGTGGCATAGGATCTTCACAGTTCAGATTTTTAAAACGATTTGAAACTATTCAGAATAAGCCTCAACACTAGCAGATGGCTGAGAAACCAACGAGAGTAATTTCTAATTGTTGCTTAATATTACCTTGAATAGAAAATGGAAAGGATTTTGAGGGGAAAAAAAAAGCTAGGCTGATGAATTATAAAAGGATTCTTTTCCCAATTTCAGACTTTTAGAAAACTATTTTCACTTCAAAACATCAGTAATCAGGCAAAGAGATTAATTTCCTCTTTGTGAGAATTCTGTACTGCATAGCATGGTATAAAACCAGAATGAAATACCTATCTCATATGTTAATTTGAAATATGAGTAGCTCAGGAAACCTGAGAAATGAATTCTAAAATATTAAAATATGCCAGTTATGGAAAATCCTAACACTTGGTATTCAATTACCCTTTTTTTCACACAGATATTACATGAATTTCCACCATTAATTTTAGAACAATAATTTATATTTCTAGACCAAGTTCACTCTGATCAGTGCTAAAAGTCTCAATGTGTCACAATAAAAAGCACATTACATTTAACAATGCCACCGCATACAGCGTCCACTCACACAGATTTGATATTACTTTAAAAGACAGCAGAAAATGCCAAGTCTGCACATAAGGTCTCAGTTGTCTTTAACACTGTAAGTGACATGAAAGTCAACAGGGAAATATACTGGTATAAGCACCCTAAAGTTTTATAATACATATATGAACAGGTGTGACACATACCTATGTACTTGTGTATGTGTGTACCAATGCTGTATGTATTTCTCCTGAAGCTTGGACCACCATTATCTTGAAAAACTGACTCAAGTGATGGGGGGAAAGATTGTATCACTTAAGATTTTTATATAGCAATTCTGGGCAAACTATTCAGAGAAATATATAATTACATAACATGTTCCTCATATTATTTAAAAATATTTTGTTTTTAAAACATATGAAAGCAATTCTTTGGACACTGACTATACTTTGCAGGACCCCAAGCAGCACCTGCCCCAGAGGCAATGCAGTGTACCTTGCTGACAAAGCACAGAGGGAGCCCGCTGCAACGACATATTTGGCGGGACCCCATCCAACATATTCAAATGCTACAGGAAGGGGGCTTTTCTCATCCAGGAGGTAGTACGGCATCATAAGTGTTAAAGCTGCAGAGACCCCAAAATAGGCCAGGAAGCAAACAAGCAAAGAAGTCACAATTCCAATAGGAATAGCTCTCTGAGGGTTCCGGACTTCTTCACCTAAGGAGATATAAACAAAAGGTTTGCATGTTTAATAAAACATGAAGCGGTATGCCATTAATTCTTCTCCTCCTCCACAGTAATTCTACTCTGCTTTTGTCCCTCTCATTTTCTTAGCTTGATCCATCTATTGTACATGAGATTTACTCTCTTCTTCAGGGTACTTTCCTATTACATAAAAATCCAATTCCACAAAGAAAAAGCATCTTATACCAGCACTATCAAATATTTAGGGATAGAACAGCAGCCTTAATCCATTTGGAAAATGATTCATCCACAGAGCTTAAATGACTGTCATGGCATTCTGTGGGCCCTTAAATATAAAGGCTTCAGGTGAACTTTTACCCAATCCATCTTCTTATAATAAACTCTAGCTTCAATTAACAAATAGTATACTTTGGATCCTTCCAATAAGATTTGGCATTTGAAGCACCCGAAATATGATCAATTATAAGCCCGTGCAATAATATGAACCCAGAGGAGGCACTTAGAGAGTGATTCTGGCATGATTACTTTGTTGGATAGGATAAAGAGAAAAGAATTACCACAATATATTTTGTCTGACTAAAGAGACCATTTCAGAGCATGACCATTATTTGTTACTCCTTATGACAGCACTTCTGGACAGAAGGTTAAGGATAGCAATTATGACTAACATTTATAAAGCATTTGACGGCTTGCAAAGTATTTTTCATACGTATTTCTTCAAAGTAAGTTTTCATATGCACATCTTAGGTACCTTCATAACAACTGAGGGGGAAGTACTGCTCTCCCAATTTTACCAATATGGAAACCAAGGCTCAGAGAGTTTCCTTACGTTTCTTTTTATCATATCCAGCAGGGGTCACAGCTGGGCCTGGAACTTGCCCTTATTCTACAATTCCCACTGTCCTTCCTTGGCCCTCTGCGGCCACCCACGGGCATTCATGGGGTACAAGGAACACCTTTTCCTTCGACAGAGAGCCAAGATTCTGCACTTACCAGTTGTTGCAATGCAGTCAAATCCCACAAAGGCATAAAAGCAGGTTGCAGCCCCAGCCAAAGTGCCTGCAAAGCCATAAGGCATAAAGCCACCAGCCCCATAGATACTTGTTCCATTTTCAGAAGGCGGCTCTCTAAGGAAGAGAACAAACATCAGAAAGTCTTTTTCATAGGAAACTGCTTCTTCCGGTGGTTTCTCTCAAGCCACATCCTTGGAAGGCTGCTGTGTTCAGAGCTGATGTATACAAAACTAAGAGTCAACCCTGATTCTCTCACCCTGGCCTAGAGAATATGGTGTGTCCTCAGCAATGGCACCCTAACGGGTTACCAACACTCAGTTGGAGGCTGATCTTGATGCTGCATAAGCAGGAGGCCCAGACCCATTCTGGCTGGAACTCACAGCCAGGCAGGATTTTGAGAGCAGACACTCCATAAATGGGCCACGATCTGAAATAAAGACAAGAAACTTCCCCTTCCCGTGGACAGGTGGGCAGACTACACATTTTAAAACTTTACTATGAAGACATTTGAAAAGGTGAAATAAATTCTCTAGGTTTGATTAATAATTCTGAAGTTGAATATTTTATTACATGTTAAAAATTGTAAAAAAAAAAAGATACTAATTTTTTTGCCTCATCAGAATGACTACAAACAACATATGTAAAGGAGAACACAGATGCACCTCGCTCCATATAATAGATATTTTTGTAATCTTAGTTTAAATACACATAGGAATGTTATGCTTAAATCAATCTTAGGATGAAAACTTTTATATATAATTATTATTAATTTAATATTTGAGACTATCAGGTTTAAAGTGAAAGGAACAGATAATTCTGCTTATGCAACCAACAACACTCTCCAAAATCACAAGGCCTAAAAATGACCACTAGGCTGAGAGAACTGCAATGAGACCAAACGGTATTCCCAAAGGAAGAACTGAAGGATACATGTCTCAAAAATATTTATTGTTATTTAGAGGTGGCAACCTCTGGGGGAAAAGCCATTCTTCTGAGGGTTAGGCTGTTCCCTGGTCTTCCCCTAAACCTGGAGAAGAGCATGAAGTTGGGCACCAGCAGCTGCACGGCTTCAATCAGCTGCTCAAAAGTGAGCACACTTAGGCATTTGTGTGTGAGGGGAGCCTGGGGAGAAGAGTTTTGGAATAAAACAGCCTCTCAGAAGCAAAAAGTTTGAGAACAATTATTCTAGAGGAAAATATAGCATAAGACAAAAGCAGGCAAATTAAAAAAACAAACAGAACAAGAGGGGAAAAACCCTAAATATTTCACCTGGCATTGGCTGATATATTTTTAAGGAACTCTTCACTAATCTTCCAGTTTGCCACATTTCCTTTCACAAACCCAGCAACCATAACGAACAGAAGGACCAGGACATTAACAGCTGTGAAGATTTTATTCACCCAAGCAGACTCTTTTACTCCAAAAGATAAAAGACCTATGGAAGAAGAAAGGGTATTTTAATTTCACCTAAGCCTTACACAGGCAATGGCATTTGGAGGCAATTACAAGCTTTGGGATACTATTTCACCACCATTCATATCTTTAACACACATTTAGCCCTTTCTATTGCAAGTTCTTACTCACTCGTCTGATCGTGAAAGAATGTCTTCTGAACACAACCAACTCCATTTCAGAAGGCAGATGGTGCTCATAGCCAAGAGAGACCACACTCTCCAAGAAATAAATAAATCTAGTAACTTTAGCTACGATTACCAATGGGTAGATACAGGTAAAGTAACTAAATTTTAATCAAATGCTGTTCTGAAAAGCCATTTCGAGGTTAACGGTTGCAAAATTTTGAAAGCAAAAGCTCAACCATATGTTTGCCTCATATTTACTAAATATATAAAGAAAGTAATTCTTCAATTGTCATGCCAAATAGATATTTTGTTAAATCGATTCTCATTTTAATAGTTTTATTTTGTATTTTGATTGTAAAAGTAATCAATTTCCGAGCCAAGTAATTTGAAGACTCAGAAAAAATATGAAGGAAACAAAGATCAAGTGTACCTCCCTTCCAGAATTCTGTGCACGCACACACACTTCCATGTCAACAAATACATAAGCTCATTTTTAACAGCCATAAACTCTTCCATGATACAGACACATTATACCTCAATCCCTTATTTATAAACAATCAGGTCACTCTGAGTTTCTTACAGCTATGAACAGTACTGACATCATCATCCCTTTATAAATACCATTGTACACTTTCAAATGGTTTCTTTACAATAGTTTTCTATAAGGTAATACTGGATCAAGGGTATGCACTGTTACACAAGGCTTTTGGTTCATATTGTCAAAATATTCTCCAGAAAGTTTGGCCCAATTTGAATTGCCCATTTTTTCCATTGGGCTATTCTTGTTTATATTAATTTCTAAGATTCATTTATATAATAAATGCTATAAATTCTCTGCCTGTCATGCATTGCATATGTTTTTCCCAGTTTATCATTTACTTTTAATCTTAGTGTTAATTATATATATAAGAAACTTTTAGAACATAAATTTTTCCTTTTTAGTTTCTACCCTTAGCTTTCTAAAGCTAAATTTTCCCTAATATTAACTCAAAAACATTCACCTTTGTTTCCTTCTAGTAATTTTATGATCATATTTATATCTTTAATCCATCTGGTATAAGATATGAATTATGGACCAAAGAAGTTTACTCTTTACTATTAGGGAAATGACTGACAGGATTATGCCACATATTTACTTGCTTCTTCCCCATATCTATACCACCCATGACCAAATAAGAAAAATTATCCAAGTAGAGATGAGAGAAGTTGAATTTCATTCTTCTACCTAAGTTTTGATGATATAAAGGAAAACTGTATGGTCAATACAATTACTAACCCAGTAACTGTCTGTCTGTTTAGGAACCACTATACAACTTGGAAATATACACCATACATTATACCACTATACATTTCAGAAAATAACAACACTACTGTCACGTTTTATAAGTTTCCCAATAGTCTATGTGCACTCTCTATTCTGAGATCTCCGTCTCCCACCAGTAGATTAGAGACTAATGAATATTTCATCTAAATACTGCATACACTTCCCTTATATCATTAACAATAGCTTCAGTTGGCAAGACATTTGGTATTATAATATGAATAAAGATTTAGAATAGGAGGTTTTGATCTTCAGAGATTCTAAGAACAAAGTTACCATGTAAGCTTAGCCTATATTTAAAGTAAAGACACAATGGTCGATGAACACAGGACAAGTGATGCAGGCCAGGGCCTAAGTCTTGCCATGGAATCTAATGATTCCGTCTCATAGCTGCATGCTTCTCGTCATTCAGAGATTAAAGCTGAATATTTTAAGTTCACTGAAATCATTCCTAAATAAAATATGATGTAACTAACGTAATGTTAGCTAGGCTGTTTAGAAACCAAAACAAACAAACAAGATCTATCACCTGTTGAAAAACAATGGATGCTAATCTTCTTGACATTAGAAGCAAAATGCCAAATATTTTAGACCTATAAATTTTGCTCATGTCCCTGTCCCTATATAAAACATTTAATTAATGGCTAACATTTTTAAGAGTAAAGCTATTTTCAAAAATTATATAATTCTACAAGTAAAAATTTTATTATAGAAAGATATTTCTGCCACACTTTTGTAACCAAGGGAAAAAGCAGCTAGAGATAAGGTTGGACAGGAAAGCAAGGGGCAGGTTATCCAGGGGATATCAAGTAGGAAGTGGGAATAAGCAGGGATTTTATTCTTAGTATAATCCTTGATAGGTTTAAGCAGGAGTACACATAGGGATGACAATTAAAATAGAAAATGTTCAAATAATTAAAAAAAACATAGAGAACAATAGGGATTAGGTATGCCTACAAAATAAAATAAAATTGCCCGACATCCAAGTGCTTACTATGTCCCAAGCAAGAAGCCTGTACAAGATAGACATTGATATCCCCACTCTATGGATGAGCAAACTGAGTCTCATGGAAAGATTAAGCCACTCAGTGTTCCAAAGATAGCATGTGGCAGAGCAGGATTGGAAAGCTGGTCCCTCTGACTAAGTCCTGTGCTTTTCTAAACTATTATTCTACAATACTGACGAAAACGGGAAAATTCTAGTATCAAGCATGTTGCCTACACAATGTCTACATTAAAAAATGACAGGAGGTTTGAATATGCTTCCTTTTTAACCAGATGCCTACATTATATAGATGAATGTATGAATAGAAAGAGAATTTCTTCTAGAAACAGTAAGCCTGCATATATCCCTAGTTGTATCTAACATGATATAATGCCAAGTTATACATTCTTCCTTACTGAAACTTCATTGACATTCCTGCATATCTCCAACTAGCGTTATAAAATTGATTAGCTCATCCTATTATTCAGTGCATTCCAGATGCCATTGACACAGAAGTGCTATTTTTACCATTCTATACAATTTAGATTTTTTGAAACATATCTATCACATAAGATAAAATGTGATGCTAGCCAGTGATGAGGCCTACAGATCTTCAGTAGAAACCTAAGTGTGTAAATATGCTGCCTAGTGTTGGGAACTCAGGCCCCAAATTCAATGGCAACCTATTTTCCCGGTACAATCAATCTGGCTCATCTTGGGAGAAGTGTCATAGTTTTTTCTCACCTGATAGAAGTAATATAAGGCATACAGCAAAAAAGTCAGGATACTCTGCAAGGCCGGAGTAATTCATTTTGAAGTATGTCCTGAAAAATTGACCAATCTGTTTGCTAAGAAGTTCATCAAAGGTGCCACTCCACGCTCTGGCGACACTTGACGTACCTTCCCAAAACACAGAACATTCAGAGAATACAAGGTCACTGGGAGAAAATTAACATAACATCATTTGCTACTCTATTCTACGATAAACACGGCTTAGTTCAGACAGAATTGACAATTTTAATCACATATAAAATTATCTTGGTAATTTTATAATTATACAATAATCAAACGCTCAAGTCCCTAACTGTGGAATCAGGGAATTTTATTTGCATTAAAGAATATAAGAATATATATAAAGAATATAAGAATACAGGCTTTGAAGCCCACTAAGAGACATATTCAGAGATGAAGCAGAATCCCCAAACCAAAAGGAGACATTTTAGAGATGAAAAAAAATGAGACACAGAGATCAAGCGATTCACTCAGAATCATGTAGCTGCTAACTAACACGGACCTACAACGGAAACCCAAGGCCTGTGACTTGGGAGTGCTATTTCTACTCTTCTACACAATTCGACTGATTTTTTGAAACATACCTATCACATAGGATAAAATGAGATTCCAGCCAGTGATGAAGGCCCACAGCTCTCCAACAGTAACATACGTGTACAAATACGCAGACCCAGTCTTGGGAACTCGGGCCCCAAATTCAGCGTAGCAAAGGCCTGCCATCACGGAGGCGAGGGCAGCGATCAGGAAGGAAACCACGATGCTGGGGCCAGAATCCGCTTTGGCAACCTCTCCAGCGAGTACATAAACGCCAGCACCAAGGGTACTGCCAACCCCCAGGGCAATGAGGTCCATGACAGATAAGCAGCGGCATAATTTGGAATCTTCCAGACTGTCCAGAGTAACGATTTTTCTCCGGATCAGACATCGGGCAAAAGACAGCGCTGCTCTGCAGGGAATCATGGTGAAGAGGGCCACCTGAGGAAGAGAAAGAAGGGAGGAGGTTAAAAGGTGATCAGGGACCATCATCCCTCCAATTAGCGACCCAGCTTCTTAGCACAATGAGGGCACCTGTATTCTCTTTTTCCCTTCTTGCTAGGGGTGTGGCCCAGTGCAATCAGAAGGCTTTAATAAGCCCAAGGTATGGCTTTCTCAGAGTTCACTCATACATGACCTTTCATAAGGGTCTGCAACAAATGGCTTATTTGGAGAGCAAAGGACTAGAAGCCCTGGGTGATTAAAAAGATTTGCCATTTTTCTTGGTACAATTTTTAAAGATAGTGTTGATAGAAATATATTCCAGGAGATGGCTCATTTGTCCTCACTACAAGCAAGGGGATGAATTACCTCTTCTTATCCATTCTCTCTCTCTCTTTCTTTTCTTCAATCATTCATTCAACCCATATTTTTTAGGCCTTGTTACATGCTAGGGGTTGTGTTAAGAACGTCTAGAAGGGTGTGGTACATAGATAAGATCTCTAGCTGTAGGGAACTAAAGACCAGCTATTGTCTAAAAGCAGGTAAATACGCCATCATTACACATTCAGCTTTATCAGTGTTATCAAATACGTGTGAGTTTCTCTGTCTCCATTTCATTCTGTTTCATTTTAATGTGGAGGCATTTGAATCTTTTAGAATAAAAATATTTCCCCCAAAACAGGCTTGGATTTTTCTAACTAAAAACTGCTATTCAACTATGCTTTAAGTATGAATTTGTAGTAAAACACACATGCTTATTTATATTTACTTGAGATTTCTAAATAAATAAATAAACCCAAAGTCCATGCCAAGTATGATGTGTTCTTTTGTAAATGGAATGAATAAGGCAGACAGAAAGTCTAACTCCCCACATCCAAGAGGCTCAAACAATCTAACAGTGGGAAAAATGATCAGGTTATAAAACAAAGTATGGATTTTAGTTTTATTTTAGGAAAGAAAAAAATACATATATTACAGTAAAAAGTCTGAAGCAAAATATATCAAAATATTAACAGTACTGATCTTTGAGAGGTGGGCTAATTTTTTCTTCTATGTATTCCATATAATGTGTATGATATTGCTAATATGTATTTCTCATTTATCTCCAATGAATATGCACAACATATGTGCCAAAAATATAAAAAGTAAAGACCCCTACATGGCTTTGTCTACAGAGACACAGAACTCAGCAGACAAGGAAATAACTAAGGAATAGGGAATATGATAGTATATGCAACTTATCAGTCAATAAAATCAAATGTATTTAACTTTTAGAAGTTCAAATTCATTTTTGCCACTTCTCTGCACAGTGATCTACAGAGCTTGAATACCATCCTCTCAATCTCATAATATTCATTATCAATAACCAAAACTCATGAGATCACAGCTGGGCATCTTCTCTGAAGAACTTAGAGCTTTCTATCCTACAAAATAAACTCGAACATTTCTCAACCTTAATATCTGTACAATAAAACTATTACTAAAAATAAATAAAATAAGATAAATTTTCTATACTAACTCTAAAAGGCTCGTTGCTCCTAAGAGAGAGAGAGACATTTCTGGGATGTGACTATCCAGTTTCACACTGACCCTAGGAGATAAAGTTTCTCACTGAACATCATTCACCCATCAACATAAATGCAAGTCCTCAATACTGAAAGCAGCTCATTCAAAGAATATAGAGAAAAATCCTAAAAGAAAAATGAAAATGAGTGAAAAGTTCCTTGACAGTAAAAATAAAATTGTACACATCAGAATCTTCAACACCACCTGACAGAGTGCCAAGCATGACACTTCACAAATACTTGTTGAAAAATTTGCAAATACAAATGACAGCTCCAATTCTGCCAAGATTTTGGCTTCCAAAGTAAAAACCCACCAATACTTCTATAAATCCCATGTGTACCAATTTCCACCCCTAACTCTTAAATAGCTATTTCTCATATAACACATCTAGAAGATAAGGTAGGGAAGTATTCTGCTTAAAAGAGAATTAAGAGGTGAAAAGCTGAAGTTATAAAGAGGCCAATTGAGGTGAGGAGGAGAGAATTGAGGCTGTGTACTAAATGATGACCTTCCGTAACATTTAAGCATTTTTATACAGAGATCTGCAAAGATCAAGAATTAGGGACCACTGCAACTGAAAAATGCTCAGATATGAAGACCTACTGAATTTCAGTAACGATTTAAGATCGTGCAAAAACAGGACATGTTACATACAACTTTAGAAAACAATTGATATACAAAATGAAGCACACCTGTTTGCCATTTAAATAAAATCCTCTCTTGATAAAGTAGTTAATTAACCTCAATTTTTATCAAAAAAGACAAATTTGATAACTATCGCATATTTAAGAGAAAGGATCTGGAAGAAAGCAAGAAAACTAAAGAAATTTTGGAGAGTGATAGGATTGTGGTGAGCTTTTATTTTTTTTAAATACTCTTTTCTGGTAATATGGTCATGATGTGAAATTTCTAAAAAAAAAAAAAAAACAGCATAAGGGAAATACAAAACAGCATGAAAGGGAATAAGCAAGCCAACCAATAAACAAACCTTCTTTGAAAATGTTAAAATAGTAAAAACTTTTGTCATTAATAGTTACCCAAAATGAATAAATGAGTGACCCCCATGTCATCAACGTGAAAGTGAACTTAATTCACTCCAGATTACATAGGAAGAATCGTTTACGGAAATATCTAGCTTAATCAGATAAGAGCTGATTGCTACTGCCTCTTGCCTATTCAAAATGGAAAGTATTTTTTGTTCAGTTTTTCTCTGTTGCCCTGAGGAAATAAGACAAAGCTGCTACTTGTCAAGCGTTCATTTGCTTTTGAGTAACAGAAAAACATACGTCAGAAACTCCTCTCAGAACCAACAAGTTACGCAACCTCCCTTGCAAACAGTCTCAACTACGCACACCTGATAAAATACTGATTGCGAAAGCCAGGACGCAAAACCAATTTTGTAGAAATATAATGGGATGGGAGAAAAGCAATGTAAAACCGTACTGGGTCAATTTAATGAATCATTATTAAACAAACACTAATTAAGTCCTAGCAGGTGTATGATACACTGCTTATAGTCAATAAAGAAAAAAGAATACCATGCTTTCGTAAAATAGGATTTTGTGCAGACTAATATATGAAAGTAGAGTGGCAACAGGGGAATGAGAAAAAAAGATACATATGTCTAATATGAGTGATATAACTTGATATTTACATATTTAAGTTTTGTACCTTTTCTTTCAAAACATTTTTAAAAGATATGCTCCTTATGTGAAATGGCTATGACAACCTCATTTCTACAAGGTTCTTTCATTGCTGAGGAAAAATCCAGTCATACTTAGCCTCTGACTCAGGTCGGCATCCACGGCCCTTGCCTGGGCTCTGGTGTGCTGCTCATCAACAAATAACTATGCAGGGAGAATATGCCGGGATTGTGAAGGTGATTCTATTGGTCTGGAGAGCACAGGCTGTTTTTCCATGAGCAGACAATGGGCTACACCATCACACCCACTGTCAGCTATTGTTACCGCGACCAAAGATTGGTATTTAATATGAAACCTACATACATGTACAAGAATATAAAAGCTCTAATCAACACTCTTATGAGGCCACAAATGATTCTAGTGATACCAAAAACAAATATGTATCCTTCTTCAATAAACAGTTATTTTATGAATTGCTAAGACAGCAGCCTCTATGGAGGAGGAAAAGTATGCATATATTAGCGTAGATCTGAAAATGTAATTAGCCAAGGGAGGGCTGGAAGGGATCTGCAATTCGCTCTGCAGCAGAAAAATCTCTGAATGATTTTAATAAGCTTAATGATGCAGTTGGACCCTCCTCAGCCCCACGACCCCAACCCTAACGGTTTCAAGACATCCAACTCCTTGATGGAACCTCTATTAATTCTTGCCAGAAAGCTAAACTCCTTCCTCAGCAACTTGGAATCACCCCCTTCTCAAACTTCTTCAATCCAGGTTGTAAACTTGGCAGTACAGAATTTTAGGTCAAGTAAATTCTTAGCTCTGATGGTATGACACCACCACAGAGCAGACTTCCTTTCAACAACCACAGAAATCTTTGAAAATCTGCTAATTACCATCAAAAGTCCGTCCTGGATTTTCACTTTGGTTCAAAAGTTTCATGTAGCATTTCGTTTCACAGGAACGAATTTTTCCCCTCCTTCCTTAAGTAAAGGCTACAATTTTAAGCTTAATCCTCTGTATCAGTATCACAGGCCCTGACAATAAATCTTATAGGAGAAAGCTGTGGCAAGCCAGTGGGGCAAGCACTCCAACAAATCGTCAACACATTAGCTCGTCCGAATTACAACCAAATTTTCCTTCCCCGTTTGAGTTGCTAATTTTGTGGTGAGACACCTGCACTTGCCATTTTCGGACTGATGGGGAAAAAGGAATTAAACCACATGGGACTGGGATCTTTGCCCCATTGTGTGCGTGTGTGTTTTCTCGTTTATTTCTCTGAACTACACCTTTTGGTTCTCCAATCTCCAAACTCAACATCAATTACATTTTTACAACTTTAACGTTCAAAAACATATTTTTAAATTATATTGTAGGTTAAATAATTTAGTAAAGGAGGGGAAAAGATACGGCTATAATGTCATGAAATTATTGACTTTTTTTCTCATTCTTTTAACATACTTTTAAGAAATTAATTTCTCAAAACAAAAACAGTAACAAACCTTTTCATTCAAACCTAAAACCTTTATTTTTCTGGAAAACAAAACTACTTTTTCATATACATTTCACTTATATTTAGTCAAAAGTTTATCTTTCTCCAAATCAAATTTTCTGAATAATCTCTTCCTTCAAAGTTTTCTCCGGATAGGTGAGCACAAATGTAGAAATAAGTAAAAATTAAAGACACATTGAAGCCGCTACAAAGTCACAATCATTGTAGCAATAACGTTTATATTTTCTTCCCTTTTATATCAACTCAGTACTATCAGGAATTTAGACTAAAAATGGATTATTTCAAAGTTTCTGATACAGAATCCAGACATAGACAAGCATCTTTCCTAAGAACATCCAACAAACAGCTGATAGAGAATTCTGGAAAGTATGTAAAGGCAGTTGGTGCTTCAAAACACGTGAATCCATTTAGCTTTAATAAAGGCAGGAATAAGACATACCTCGCTGTCTCATTCAAATAGATGCAGAAAAAAAAATTGTGTCCAACTTTTGTTTATAGGGTTGGTGACACTAAAACAAGCATTTTTTGGGGAAGTGAAAAAGAAATGAAAAGAAGAAAGCAGAGCCCTCAGCATCCTGGTAACTGGAGTATGTGCCCAGTCAGCGGCCCACTTGCACAGTCAAGGATCTTGATGGCAAGTGTGGGCACCAGGCAGACGGCCGTTCCCAGTAGACCTTAGCAATCTTTGGCTAATAAATCACTCTGAATGCCAGAGGGTACCACCTGTTCCCTCTCCCCAGGCTGCTACTGAAGGAAATGTCTTCTCCTAGCACCAGTTACCCTATACATGCCATTTTGAACGTCAGGAGATTAGCCTTTCCAAAGTTATTTCACACCCGTCACTACTCTACATATGCTACACTAATGAAAACAGCTAATGTTTGTTGAGCACTTACCATGTGCCAGGTGCAGATCTAAGCCCTTTTCATTTTATTCTTCCATGAATCTTCACGATATCCCCATTAGATCAGGACTATTGTGAATCACAGTAAAGATGAGGAAGCTGAGGTGTAGAAAGACTAACCAATGTCACAGTTAGCATGTGGAAGCAGGCATAAACCCAGCAGGTACGACTCTGGAGCCTTTATTCACAGCCACTATGCTGTCCTCCTGGCTTCCCAGAGAGCCCAGGCATTGTCCACCGCCCACGCCTCCTTTGAAGAGATCTGCTCTCCCCCTACCCACTATCTTCCCACCCCCAAGCCACAGGTAACTGGACCAGAGATAGACAGCTGACTCAAGATTAAATATGCAAAGGCTGGGTATGCTCACTCAATTTTCTTGGAAATTTGAATAACGAGATGGAATCAGTCAGATGATCCAGCATTCCGGCTAAAGTCATGCAGACTTGGGGCCAGTGGGACACCATACAGAAACCAAGAGGTTGGCAGCAGAAGCCAGACCACAGCCATTCAGGAGAGCAGAGATGAGAGACCCTACCACCCCAGCAGCGAGACTCAGAGCTGGCACCACGGGTCAACTTTTCTCTTCCCGAAGCCCTGCTGTCCTTCCTGATGTTGGGTGAGAGTCCCCGTGTCCTTTCAACAAACCTCCTGTTCACTTAAGCTATTTCAAGTGGTCTCTGTTCCTTGAAACCAGAGCCTACTGATGAAAGTCAAGGCGATACTGGTAGGGCCAGTTCCACAGGGCTCCACTCCCAATTTCAACCCTTCAAATCTCCTGCTACCTCCTACCATTTCTGGTGGGTTTCTTGATAATTCCTTTTCTTTCCAGGAGTAGGTGTCCTGATGGAATAACTTGAATCTGTTTGGATATTCTTCCCATAAGGTACTCATAGAGTTTAACATGCATTAGGCCTGTCCTTTATACACACCCACAGGCATGTACACTCTCTACCTGAAAGAGGTAGCTTTGTATAAGGCAGAGAAAATCTTTTCTTAGACATACATACATGCAAGCTGGGCTCTTGGTAACACTATTTCTCCAGCGCCCACTACTGACCAAGGAGCGTGCTCCATGTAGTCAAGGTCCCGGGAACAGCAAACAAGGGTTCTATAGCACTTACTGAAGATGTCTAAAACATTTGTTTCACCAACGAATTATAGTAGTAAACCAGAAGTAGAGCAATTATTCACCCAATGAAGGGAGGGGCAGCCAAGGAAGCACTGGCAATTTTTATCATGATGAAGAAGGTTAAGAGTTTCCTGAGTCAGAGAAGTCTCTCAATACCATTGCCTTAAGATTTTAATGTTAGTGGTTATTTTTTGTTAAAAAATGCAAATTTCTTAAAAGTACTTTCACTGTTTTATTAGTTCCGCAAATACTTCAGTGCACACTGGTAGGCACTGAACCAACCATAACAAGACTGCCATAATTCCTCCCCTCATGGCATTTCCAGTCAAGTGCGTGGCACAGACAACAGCCAGTTCAATATCAAAGCAACTGCTTGTGCATAAGGGACATAGCAGGGCCTACAGGACAGGCTCCTAACTCAGACTCTGCCTGGGGTTCAGGTGGTCTGGGCAGCTTTCCCGGAGAAAGCTATGTCTAATCTGAGATCTAAGGGCTGAGCTGGATTGAGCCATCTGAACACGTAGTGAGAGGGAGGCTGGGAGGGCAGTGATAGGAATTATGAGGGCTCTGAGCAGAGGGAATGGCAAGTACAAAGGAGCAGAAAGTAGTTCGATACACACAGGGCTTAGGGGATAGGGGAAACATTAGAGGGAGGTATGGGTAAGTGCATGGGTCCCTAGGCCATGCAAAGAGCTTGAATTTGACCCTGAGCGCAGTGGGGAATCATTGAAGGACTTTAGGCCATATGTACAATTTGAAAACTATCATTCTGATGACATTATAGGGTAGGAATGAGAAAGATCGAGACTAGAGTTAAGGAGAAAGGTAAATAGCTCACTGGAATAATCTAGGTACAAGGGACTATGACGTCTTCTAGGCTAAAGGCAGGGAAGTGGACTGTAGGGCTGGTTAGGAGGTGGGGGTATAGAAGTTGGTGACAATGTGGATTTGGGACCCATGGCTGCTGGATGGTTTGTGCGCCCTTCATTTAAATAAAGAAGAAGAAGAAAGAGGGCCTTTTTGACTACGCTGATTTTAAGTTACATGTGGGAATGCTATGCGGTCTCAGCAAAGCTCAGGAGAGCACAGAAGACAGGAGATGTGAGAATTATCAGCACAGAGGTGACAATTAAATGGACAGTCTCACTAAGGGAGAGACCATACATGAGAAGGGAAGGGAACAAAACACAAAGATACACACATTTAAGGAATGAGAAGGACCCACAGAGGAGCTGAGGAGAGGCAGGAGTGGTGGAAGAAACCGGAAGTTGCGACCCAAAGGGGAGTGAGCTTTTTAGAAGAAAGGAGTGGCCATCAGGGTCAGATGGAGCTTGAAATGAAGGAAACAAGTAACGATCTTGGGATTTAGTGACAAGGAAGTCTTTGGCGACCTTGACAGGAGAGGTGGCTTAGTGGGGGTGTAAGCCAGGTTGCAGTGGGCTGAGAAATGATGCGAGGTGAGAAAAAGAAAGCAACACGTTCAGGTGGCTAAATGACGTGAGGGGTCCATGGGGTCAAGGGAGGGCTTTTTATAAAGAATGAACTTAATGTGTTTAGACACTGATGGGAAAGTGCCAGGAGAGAGAGAGGTTGAAAACACAGAACGGAGAATGGATACAGCAAGTTCTTGAGATGTGGATCCAGAGCTGGGTTGAAGAGTTAGAATTAGGAAGCAGGAGAAGTGGCACCTCCACCTTGTAAGGCAAGAAGGAGGACAGGTGAGACAGGGGCAGACAAGTTTGTAGGCTAACTGGTAGATTCTTGAGCTCTTATTCTATTTGAAAGAATAGAATAAAATCCTAACTTTATACGGCATATGGTTTATAGATAATAAAAGGGGATGAACAAAGAAGGTCAGAATGACTTCAGTATAATCTGGTACAAGGAAGGCTTTGTCATGTTTTTGTTTTTACATTTAAAACTTGCACTCCCATTCTAAACATGAAAAAATACACACACAATAACTTTACACATACGCTTCTGGAATACAGTCAAAATGTCCACGTCGAGCTCTTTGACCTGTCAGAAAACTAAACACAGTAATATCTAGCATGTCGTTTTCATGGAACACGATATTCTAGATGAATGGGCTTTCTAGATGCTGAAGTTTATATCTCTAAATCTTTGACTATCATTGATCAAATCTTGCCAAGTTCAGCGATCCTCCTCATTGCTCCTGAACTTTATGGCAGCTGTTTGCTGTGGTAACAGGCATTCAATCTGCTCATCTTTAAAGTAAGCCTGAATTCATTCACAAGAAACTGTTTAAAAAGAACAACAGAACTATTTTAAAAACAAACAAATACTCATTATTACCTTACTTGTGGTTTCACCGCACTGTCCACACAGATTAGAGCCAACCCAAGGATGCCCAGGAAATCCAGATGACCTGGACGAACCCAGGCTCCTACTGACTGCCAGCCATTGCTCAGGAAGTTTTCCTACTTATTTCTGGATTAGTAGTTGAATTTCAGATTAAAGATGCTGGAAGTATGTTCACAGACTAGGAGACGTGCTAAAGTGCAAGAGAGCTCTTTTTGTCTGAAGGCAAAGAATTGAGAAATACTTCAGAATGCTCTGATTTCCTCTAATCATTTTCTTTCCAGACAGAGCCAAGCACTCCTCTGAATTCACCACCCTGCACCCTCCCCCAAATCTCCTAATTTGTTAGAACTCAATCACTTTTGTTTCAATGCTCGGCAAAATTCCTTCCATCAGACTGTAGCAGAAAAGGAATCCAATCAGAATTCACATTTGTTTTTAGTTCAAGAAATTAAATGGATACTATGCTGAGTGTACTTATGATTTATGGTTTTGCTGGAAAGTCATTTCTTGAAAAATGGTCGCTTTTGAAACAATATTTTCAATTTTGAAAAGCACATTCTGACTTGCTACTTCTTAAAATACAGAAATAATGTATCAGCAGAAAGTTTTCTCATTAGCATCTTGGCAGGTTGCTGAAACACTGCTATTGGCTGAGAGAGGTTTGGAAGTTCATGTTGGCTTCAAATAAATCTGAATAAAACATTTCTATTGTGTGCTCAGAGAAAGTAATTAAAACAATGCTAGCTCTTCATCATCATGATTCAGAGCCTCTAAGATTTACGATTAGAATATGCAAACTGAGAAGAATCTTAAAAATTAAAATAACTCAAA
Source organism: Equus quagga (assembly GCF_021613505.1). Taxonomy (NCBI): domain Eukaryota; kingdom Metazoa; phylum Chordata; class Mammalia; order Perissodactyla; family Equidae; genus Equus; species Equus quagga. The sequence continues at coordinate 19,243,621 of NC_060288.1, read as the reverse complement.
ATGACGAGGTCCTTAAAACTAGTCTGACATTTTTGTCACATTTATATTCTACTTATTAATACGCCTAACTATAAACAATTTCTGCAACTTACGTCTTCACCAGACGTTTTCTTAATTTTTGTATTATTGCATAGACTGAACTCAACCTCTCAATTGCTTAATGAACTGTCAATTTCTCTGAAAGATCAAGCCTTAGAAATTTTGAAAAGGAAAAGGGAAATAGTCTACATATGATTTCTAAACAAAATTCTGGGAGGCAGGGCAAACTGGCAGAGGGGGAAGGACAGGTACAATTGGCATTACCATATAGTATGCTTGTGGGTAAGGGAGTCCAGGATGCCACCAGGACACACAGGGGGACACTATTCACACTCAGGCAGGGGTTGGGGTTAGCGGTGGAGTCTTCCTGGGGGGCGCCATGACAAATCTGATTCCACATGCATTCTTCCACTCCAGAACTCATTAAAAAAAGACTGAATACTGCTCAACTAGTCCTTAGAGCAAAGACCAAAAATAAGAAAACCAACTTTGAACTTTTCTAATAATGAAGTAACATCCATAACCTTTAAAACTCGTTTGGAAATTTTGATAATTCATATAACCAGCCACTTCTTAAAATCAATTACTTACAACTTCAACTTTCCCTCTTTCGTACTTTATTTGAAAAAATTCCTGTCTGGGAAAAAGATCCTGAATTTTGAATAAACATTTAATAAGAACTGAAGTTATTTCCCTAACAAATAGTAAAAAATCCTTAAAATAAGCATATTAAATCTGCAAAACCTCAATCAGAACTTCCTGGAAACATCTATTTTGATTTTTAATTTTGAATAGCAATAGCTTAGTTACTATACAATTCAGAATTCAAATTACCTCATGATCTTCTAAAAAACTCTACTTGGTAATCATTGATCAATAACAGTTTTCTAAAGAAATAAAGTATTTAAATAACGTGAGAAGAGTGGGCTCTACAAGGAACACAGTTTATGAAAAAAGTAACGTATAACGCATTTTAAGACCTCCATTTACGCAGAAATTTAAAATATACAGACACATATATCTACAACTCAGAGAGTTTCTCAAATTTCTTTCTAAAAACATTTATATTGGGGCCGGCCTGGTGGCGCAGTGGTTAGGTTCGCACGTTCCGCTTCTCAGCAGCCCGGGGTTCGCCAGTTCAGATCCCAGGTGCGGACATGGCACTGCCTGGCAAGCCATGCTGTGGCAGGCGTCCCACATATAAAGTAGAGGAGGATGGGCACGGATGTTAGCTCAGGGCCAGTCTTCCTCAGCAAAAAGAGGAGGATTGACAGTAGTTAGCTCAGGCCTGATCTTCCTCAAAAAAAAAAAAAAAATTACATTTAATCTTTCATTGCTCCAGGATAAAACTGCAACTTGGCCTTCTCTAAAACCTCTGTAATGGCTCTGAATTACAATACAGCAATGGTGCACCTGTAGTATTAAAATAAGAATAGAACAAAAAGAAAGATAAATAAAATTCCCTTGCTCCTTACACTCCTGCTGCATCTTTGCAAAGAGGTGTTTCATCTGACCTTCAGAGGATTCAGCACTGAGACACAGAGAGAGAAATGTCTATCTCAGGCTCTGAATTCCAGCTACGTCCAGGAAACTAACAGTTCTTCCCAGCCCTGACTTTCAATGATGCCTGGGAGAGGAAGCAACTATTTGAAACCATGCTGCACAGAGATCTGTCAACGAATTCTTTTGGTCAGAGTTTAGTGTCGGTAATTCAATATGCTTGTAAATGTTTATAAATATCAGCATACGCTTAAGTAACAGAGAATTATGAAATATACAGAATGAGTTGAATTTTAGTGCTTTGAATTATTTATTTATGCTGTATCTAATCCGTCTCCTGCCAACAGCTCCAACAACCCCAACACTTCAGCCTGGGTTTCAAAACCACTCCTCTGCCATCTGGCCTCAGCCTACCTTCCTGGCCATCCTCCACATGAATATTGTAGTCCAATTTGTCCACCGACTACCCCTACAACATTGGCCATCTTGCCCACACACAGGTGAGAAGATTCACTGGCCTATGTGTTTCTGGTCCCCACCCTGTCCTCCACAGAGGTTCGTTTCCCAGGCCTTCTGAGCTACCGCAGAGATGGCAGGAAGGCTCTTTCTGGCCTTCTGAGAGGCTCCTGAGCTTTCCTTTGGACTCAAAGAAGAAAAATAAAAACACAACAGAATTAGAAAAATTAGCACCAAGAAGCCAGGCTGATTTATATAATAAAGGGACGGGAGCAGGGGAAAAGCGGTGGCCTAGAGAAAATCCACCTGGCAGAGAGAAGTGGGGAGGAGAGGAAAGCAGGGTTTTGAGAAGGACTGGCATGGAATATGAATTGGGTCTCCTTCACGAGATAAAAATGAAGGTCAAAATTCCTTTTAAAAATAATTTTAAGGGGCCAACCCGGTGGCACGGCGGTTAAATTTGCGTGCTCTGCTTTGGCAGGCCAGGGTTTGCTGGTTTGGATCCCAGACATGGACCTAGCACTGCTTATCAAGCCATGCTGTGGCAGCATCCCACACATGAAATAGAGGAAGATTGGCACAGATGTTAGCTCAGGGCCACTCTTCCTCAGCAAAAAGAGGAGGATTGGTGGCGGATGTTACCTCAGGGCTAATCTTCCTCAAAAAAAAAAAAAACAAGAAAACTTTTGGCAGCTGGTTTGATGTTTCTTTGAATATGACCCCGCTCCCTTCCCCCAACCAGGGGACTGGGTCCCATGGCACTTGGTGGATTAACTTTTGCTCATACGTACTGTGCACCCGCCTGCTCCCTCCTCCCCCAGGGAAGGTAAAACTGCTTGCTTGGTATAAAACAGATGTACATATTTACATGCCATCACTTCTAAAGAGGATTTATTTGGCTTAACATAGATGACTGGCAATTGCTCCCTGGAAACAAGTTTGATAGAACAAGCCGAATAAGGGTAGCTGAGAAAACATCAGGACAAGGAAAGACAGGGCCGTACCAAAGACTTGAGGTTAAGGATGCTTACGCACTTACAGCAGAGTCTCAGGTGAGACCAATGTGCCTACATAATTCTGCAAAGTTTTTTTTTAATTGAGACATAACTGACTTTAATGTTGTATTACAAAGATTTTTAAATGAATTCAGTTATTTAATAATCCCCCAGTGACATTTCATTTTAAAGCCTTTTTAATGCTCTTAATTTTTAATTATAAAGTATAAGTAAATGTATTTTAGAAATCTTAACATCACATTTGAAACCTTAGCGGATACTTCTCATAGGGGACCTTGGAGGGAATTACCCCGCACCTCACCTTCACTATAGGATCCCTTTCATCTCTGACAGGTGGCCATCCTCCACGGACAAGGAGAGGCTAACTCTCCAGGCAGCCCGTTCTCGCCTTGCGCGGCTCTCATTGCTAGAAGACCTTCTCTTTCATGGAGCCTCCTCTAACTCCTACCCATTGGCCTAATTCTGCCTTAAGGACAAATACAGAAAAGTCTTCTCATTCAAACAATCCCAAATGGTTATCATCCCAAGACTTCTCTCAGATACATATATGAATTCAGACTACACTGACCACAGCTGAAAAACACGAACTCCAAATACGACACACCCAACAAGACAAAGCATTCCAAATGTGGTCAGCAAGGAGAGAGTCTACTTTGCTTACTATCTTCCTCCATTCTCTATGCTTCTATTAAATCTTTTGGTTTCACTTTTAATAGCCACCTCAAAGCACCTCCACACCGTGTCCAAAGCACTGCTGGATCTGGCCCCCCGCCACCTCCCTAGCACATCTTCCGCCTCCTCCTCATACCCTTGAGCCACACTGGATTGCTTTCAACTTTCTCAGAACTCTAAGCCTCGCACTGCCTCCAAGACTCCTACGCACTTGTTTCTTCTTCCTGGAAGTTACTCCTTCTCTTCTCTGCCTGGATAGTTCTCCGTCATCCTTGACATCCTCCCCCAGCCTATGTCAGATCACCCTATTACTTGTTCTCACAGCACACTGTATTTTTACGGCACTTTTTCTTTATCATAATTATAGCCAACTACTTGGATGAATATGTTTTACTCCTTGGTATGGGTTGAACTGTGCTCCCCAAAATGATATGTTGAAGTCCTAAACCCTGGTACCCTCTTTGGTGACCTTACTTGGAAACAGGGTCTTTGCAGGTGCCATCAAATTAAGATGAGGTTATTAGGGTGAGTCCTAATCCAATATGACTGATGTCCTTATAAGAAGAGGAAAATGCCTTGTGACAAGAAGACACACAAGGGGAATGCCATGTGATGACAGAGGCAGAAACTGGAGCGATGCAGTTGCAAGCCAAGAAACACCAAAGACTGACGGCCACCACCAGAAGCTAGAGAGGCAAAGATGGACCCTCCCCTACAGATTTGAGAAGGAGCATGGCTCTGCTGCCACCTTGATTTTGGACTTCTGGTTTCTAAAACTGTGAGACAATAAATCTTTTAAGCCACCCTGTTTATGGTACTTTTTTACAGCAACCCTAGGAAACAAACACCCTCTGAGACTAAAAGATTCTTGAAAGCCGGCTCTATATTTTATTCATTTGTTGCATTCCCAGTGTACTCACAGTGATTGAAATATAGATAGGAGGGCAGTAAACATTTATTCAGTGAATGAATGATTCACACTTGGTTTGTAGGCAGCTAAAACCTTCAGGTCTTTTTTTCTCAAAGGTATCTGTATAGACTGGTCTTCTTGATTCCATTTTGTTTCACGGATTATTTTAAAACCTAAATTCAGGATTTTAAATTGCATATTATTTGGGATTATGTGTAATACAAGTCCATCAATCAATGTATTAAGCATCCTATCTTTATGTCACTGCAAATTTAATAAGCATGTCTTCTATTTTAATCCAAGTAAATGATAAAAACTGTTAAACCTGACAGGGCCAAGGACAGAGTGCCACGGCATGCCACCAGGAACGTCCATTGGGTATCGACCCATTAATCAACACTCTGGTGTATCATGCAACCAACTAGAAATCCACATTTCTCTCCAGCTTATCCCAAGGTTATCACAACACATGGTGTTAAACGCTTTCCTGAAATCTAACATATCATGTTTAAACTTCTCAAATCCACCACTCAAATAACCAGGTAAAAAGAGGGTGTGGAGCTTGTCAGGCATAACTTGGTCTTGGTGAACTCATGATGCATTTCGGGAATCAGTCACTTCTTTTCCAACTACATACCACAACTTGCCAGAATTTTGCTGGTAAACTGTGTCCAGCTCCCTAATCTGTGGTTTCCAGGACATACACTGGCCTGCATTTTAAAAATAAGAGTAACTGCCTCTTTCCTTTCTTCTGCTCCCTTTCTTATACTTCAGGGCATCTCCGAGATTACAGATAGTCACGCCACACTCACATCTACAAATTATTTTAATATCGCAAGATGTAATTCATCCAGGCCTGAAACTGTGAACCAGTTCAAAGCATCTAGGTTCTCCTCACCAATCTGGGCTTCAGGTTTCCTTCTAGTTATTTGTTCTAACCTCCTAGTCAGATAGCCACACATCTTGTAAAGACAAAAGCAAGAGAGGGATTTCACAGCTCTGCCTTCTCTCAGTCACTCACCACTACCACACCAGGTTCCCCCTTTCTTGGTCACCTTCCTGGCTAAATATTTCATGAAGTTTCAGCTCAAACATTCCTTTGTATTTTTCACAGATTCATACCATTACCTTTTAAGTCTGAGCCCCTCAAATGAACTCCATTATTGCGGCCATAACGAACCTGTCTGGGATCAGCTCTTCCTCTTCCTCACTCTGAGCACATTACCTGATTAGGATTTTGATTGAATTTGTCTTTTCTTCTTTCCAAACAGTATTATCTTTTAGGGTTACATATAGTCCATGAAGTTACATCCATATTTTCTCTGACTATTTAGAAATCTACTTTTTTTAAATCTAGGGTACACAGACTGAATCTAGCTGGTCATTAGGGAATGTTCTAAGGTGTAAGCAAATGATTTCCTATCACCAAGGGACAAACATTTTATGACTATTACCAAAAAGTATAGCTTGTGCAAATTCTTTGAGCCTCCTAAACTCTCACTACTTGGCCTCTCTATTTTATTTGTCTTATGTCAACAAAGACCAAGTTTGTTTAAGAATCTTTCACAGGAAGGTTTCAACAAATCCAGTTTGCCGGAATGTTCTTGTTTGCAAGCAGCAAAACGTTTCATCATTTACAGCTTTAGCACCACTGAGTTGCCTAATGTGCTCTGAGCATGAGCTCCCAGGCACCCAATCGCTAACCAAGCACGCAGAACTCCAGCGTGATAATTTGAGGGTAAACAGCTCATTGTCGAATGAAAACCCCAGGAAACAAATGGTTCATATTATCACTTGTGCCTCCCTCAGGACTTGCCACTCCTACAGGTCACACATCCGAACCCCTATCTGTGTAGTGTCCTTTCTCTAGGACATCTTTCTGTGAGTGTAAAGATAATTTATTTAGGAATCAGATGAAAATGCAACAAATACTAATAATTACAACTACGACTCTGGGCCATTTCCTTGTTTCATATTCTAGAGCTTGTCTGTTTAGTTGTTTTCTTTTTTTTTTTTTTTAGCATCCTAAATACCTCCTGTTTCTTCAAATAGAGAAATACTCATAACCAAAGTGTTCTTTCTAATGGGGCAGACCAAGAGCGTAGCATATCTAAGATACCCAGTGAAGGGTATTATTCAATTGAAAAAGTCAAGGCAAACTTCTCTGGTGGGCTGAAGGATAGCTTTAAGAACACAAATGTCGGGAAAATATGTGGAAAACTACCACCACGTTAGATTATAACTTCATCTAGAGGCAGGGGTGGAGTCTAGCTCTGAGCCATCCTTGACTCTTGCCCGATCAATAATTTTTGGTAACTTCTCCACTTCCAAAAGTTAAAGTACTATCACTATGCACAGCAAGTGAGCACAGAGAAACCAGTCACGTATGCTAAGAAGTTGTTCCTAATGGCACATTGTGGCTCTTAATTTTCCCCACTACAAACAAGCTAGAAAAAAATCAGGGTTCGACGTGACAGTCAAAACTACGTACAAAAATACATAAAGACTTAAGCCAATTATTTTACTCATTCCCAGGGTGGGGTTGAAGGGGGAAGGAGCGGGCAAATTGCTTTTTGTTAGCTCCTTTACAATGGCAACAACAACAAAACAATTATTCCCATCCTTCCAGGCATCAATTCCAAAATTCTAATATGAAGCAAGTGTAATTATAATATTACCATCCACACGCATTTGATCCTATAGCTAAGTGATAAAAGCAGACTCCTAAAATTAGCAAGCCAGGTAGGAAGAGCGTGGGGTTTTAGAGGCAGGCAGACCGTGTTTACTTGTGAGCCCTCATTTTCTCATTAGTAAAATGAAGACATCATTCTCAGAAGGTTGTTATGAAGGTCAAACGGGATGATGCATGTGAAGTGCTCACTCCAGAGCAGGCACTCAACGCATGGTAGTGGCTCTTGTTAACTTATAATATAAACCAAAGACGTGTGTTTGAAACTCGCAACTTGGAACACCAAAAATAATTCATTTATAAAAGCTATTTACTTTTATTTTTGAAGATATGCAGATCCATAGAAATTAAGATTTAGAATAAAGTGGATTGCCAGTCCAGTACTCTAAATTTAAAGGAGAGAACTGAAGCCCGGGGACTTTTTCCGGGCACACAGACAGCCAATGAGACTGGTTCAGAAGCTAGGTCTCCCCATTCCATCCAGTGCTCTGTCAATGGCACCACATGGGTAATCACACTGAGTTCTATCTCCAGCTACTCATGACCAAACTATGTGCCTTGCAACGCTCTGAGAGGAAGAGAGCTACTTCCTAACTAGGTGGCCAAAGCTGCACCTCCGCTCAGTGGTTCTCCAACTCACTCCCCAAAGGCATTTCAGGGAAGCCCAATGAGACCAAAGGGGCAGGCTCCCCTTCCATCCTCGCCCCCTCGCACCCCTCTCCTCCAAGAGATTTTGTATAAACAAGTCTTTTCTTCTTTATCCAAATTTTAGGAGAGGAATTTAAAGGAGAGAAAAAAAATCTTGATTTTGTGCTTAAGAAGCAAAAATTCTCTTTCTGAACAAAAAATTCCTTTATACTCAAACATCAGCCTACTGACATTAGTCTCTTGAAGGCTCTACAACAGTCTTTCAGATGTCAGGAGACCTGAGAAATGAGAGGCTAAATTTTACAAATATATGTAACTGTTAATTCTTGTAGGTATATCTTTCTCATATCATAATTGTTTATTGAAAACTACAAAATTTCCCTACACTAATTATTCTGAGCAAGTACATGAAGATTTCTGTTTCCATAAATATAGTGGGCTGCATACTCTGCAGAGCTTTCCTACAAAAACACAGCTAAATCCTAGGTAAGAGACGACATCATATGGTAGAGCTCAGTTGAAAATAATGGAAATTTCCCAAGGCAAAGAGACAGAGACAGACAGACACACACACAGAAAGAAACAGACAGATAGACAGATACAGAGAGGATAAACACGAAGAAGAGAGATGAAAGCAGAAGACTGGACGGTAAGTTAATATGAAGGGAAAAATGTCTATGTAAGCACAAAGCCTCAGGCCCTCCTCCAGATGAGAGAGTTGAAACTAAGACTGTGCTGGGGCAGGACAAAGGGGGCTAATGTAGTCCAGGTCAGTAGCAGTTTTATGCACCTAATAAAGTAGTCTGTTAGCGTATTTGTGAATACAAATCTAAGTCCTCCCCAGAGGAAAGCCTACCCTATTTAGGCCTTCAGAATTCCCACTGATTAAATTCAACATGAGTTCATAATCAAAAATTTCCAAACACAAATAATAAAATAAACCATTACATGTAAGAGTCAATGGAAACAACCAGCAGATTTAAACCCCCTAAGACTTTAGATACTGGAAATACTAGACAAGCATATGGAATAACTATGTAGAAAAAGTTCAAAGAAATAAACGATTAAATTTTAAAAAATGAATCAAAACAAGAGACAACCAAAATAACCAGGCAGATTTTTTAAAAGAACAGAACTTATAGAAATAAAAAATATAATCAAATAAATTAAAAACTCAGTGTATGAGTTAAATAACATATTAGACACAGCTAAAGAGAGAATTCAGAAACTAAAATGCAAGACAGCAAATACAGGTAAGTTATAGTTCATGAATTTTATGGTTTTTGTATCATTAAAGAGGAGAGCTGAGGGACTTTTTTAAAAGTATGCATGGTAAAATTTCAGAGGTATGCACTAAAAGAATAGAAGTAGAGTGCATATCATTTAAATAAGGGGAGGAAATAAATGGAAAAATAAGTAAAATCCAAAAATTGCCAAGAAATGAGAAAAAATACAAAACACAAATTAAGATGATAGATTATAGTAAATATGATTGACTAATTTTCAATCCACTTAAAATATAGCCCACTATATTTATGGAAATAGAAATCCTCATGTACTTGCTCCTTATAATTAGTGTAGCATTTAAACCAGTTAAAAGTCAAAGAGTATCAGATTGGATTTTAGTCTCTAAGGCCCCAAGTATAGCCTAGATTCCTCTCTTCCTCTTGCCTAAGAGGTCTTGCTACAGCCACTATTGACATTATTGTTCAGTCTCAATGATATTCTGTAGCCTCAGTTCAAAGAACTTTGCAAATACAATTTCCTGAGCATGGCCACTGGGTGATATCTCCCCAGGGAAGTTGCCTGCAAGAAAACTTTAAACTTGGAAACGAAAGCATTAAGAAACTCGCATTTCACATTTGGGTTTGGTTTCTTCCTTTTACAACTGGCTGCATACAAGCAATGCATCATTCTGGGCATGGACACAAGTAAAGAGTTGGACTTTCTTCAACACTTTGCCTCGGGTTTTCCTCCTTAGCCAAGCATATCCCAGCACCCCATGCTAATGAAAGACTTGCTGCCAGAAAGCCGAAAAGAGGCCACAGCCCAGTGCTGCTTCTTCCAGTGAAGAGCCCCTCTCCAGGGCTACTGGCACCACCGTTGGGCTGGGTCCCACCAGGGCTGTCTTCACAGCAAGGTCTGGCCTGGGAGCAGGATTCCAGAGGCACTAGATGGATGGCAGGCACAATTCAGGGTGGATAAGACAGCAGGACTCCCTCAGTGTAACTCCTTAACCAAGAAGTTTACACAGAAATAACAGGACAGAAAGTGTACCTAGAATTAAATATCAGGGAACTGTCAGAACCCTGCCAAATTAATCTGATGTGAATGCTTTCAACCTTGCACTGTCCCCTGGCCATCAATCACAAAGAACAAACATAGGCTGTTTACAAGCTTTTTGGTGTGTGGGAAAAACACAGTTTTCCCAAATTTTGGCCTGAATTCTTATGAGCATTTCCCTGCATTTTTCTGAAATATAAACATTTCTTTGCCCTCCCTCTATCAAAATATACACTTTCATACTTTAAATATATTTTTCCTAGAAGGCAAGTATCCTAAAAAGTCTCAAGGACTACAAAAAAGACCAAAAGGAAAAAAAAAAAGTAGTTACTTTGCATATACTAGCTTAATCAATAATATCAAGGAACAGGTGAGAGTAAATATTGTTATGGTACTATGTGTTTTCCTTCAAAATCAAATTATATCTAAAAAATGCTAAGCCTGAAATAGGTTTACAGAAGGTCATTTCAGTAACATTTATTTTAGCTCAAGGTTTAAAAGTTAAGTATCTTTAAAGCAGGTAACAGAATTGATTTGCTCTTAAGATACTTTTAAAAATTTTTATATAGCAGTTCTGTGGTCACAAATCAATACTGAAGTATAAAATAAACTCATGTGCTACTCTATTTCAAAAGATATCCTCTTTCTTGGAGACCTGGAAATTTGCAAATATCAAAATACTAACACTACTGCTCACGGGGACTAAATATATGCCCAATTACTGCAATTTAAAATTTCCATGAACGCTATCCTCATTGTTGTAACCTCAGTTCATCCCATGGTCCTCACTCCACAGGAGCTCAGTTATTCCTTGCTGCAATTCAGACACCTCACTGCAAACCAAAATGCAAACTCCTGACCTCATTCAAAGTCCCAACTATGAGCCAACCTGTATGTCTAGTCGTATCTTCCTTAGGATTAAATTAGTTAACATGAGTGTTTAAAACAGTGCCTGGCACAAAGTACTCAATAAATGTGAGCTATTACTGTTATTTCCTTTCCTTTCCCCTCCCTCCAATTCCCTTCCATCCCCCCCTTACTTTGGTCAAAGAAAATTGGGTGCTATTTTGCCAGCAGGTCTCACACTCTTTAGAGTCCTTTGTCCTGCTGTTTCCCCATCAAGAATGTCTTCTCAACCTCACGTCTACCTGTAGATATCCTTTTACTCCCCTATCAAGATCCTTTCCAAATCCTACCTTCTCCATGAAACTTCCTCTTGATCCCCTCCAGTGGAAGTGATCCCTTTTCAGAGAGCTCAAAGATAGCCTGTTGACATCTCTCCGGATGGCAGTCATCACCTGTGCCCTGGACCGGAGCACCATATGTATTTGGCTTATTATCCTGTCCCCAACACATACACATCTGATAAACCTGGAGGGCAGAAACTGTGCTCTATGTGTCTTCAGAGAACTCCTTTGGCACTTACCACACATCCTTGAACTGAAAAAGATACTAAAATATTTTTAATTTTTTTACTATTTTCAAAATTTTTAACAATTTCTGTGTTGAAAAAGTACTAACATTTTTATTAAAGAATTAAAGGAGATATACAAATATATATAACATATATACATATATATTATCTATTATAGCCAAAAATACATTCTCATGAATCCCTAAACTTGATACGACTCTGCCTTGAAATATATTTTGATGGAACATATGCCACAATAAGAAACTTTCTGTCTTTGATGATTCTTTCCTAAAACATGTTTGCTATCTGTTACGCACAACCTATGTTTTAAGATTTAAAACACATTTGACACTTATCAAAGTCTCAAAATGCCCCAAACTCTAAAATCAGTGCCAAATAGCATTCAAGACTAAATATAATATAGAGAGCTTTAATATATGTGTTTCACTATAATAATCACCAATAGTTCCTTCTTACAGAAAACTCTTCTTTTCCCCAATTCATTGCTGAGGAATAAGCAGTTCCAATCCATCAGTTGTTCTACAAGTAGACATTGATGCTGGATCCAGTGCCAGGTTTCCTAGAAGAAGCAGGGTATTCTTCTTGGGTCAGTCTGGAAGGCTTTATGGAGAAGAGATGGCAGAAAATATTTTAAGCAATCAGAAAGTGTAAGCTTGGTAAACTGAATGTTAACTTTTGTTTTAGGAACCTGGCCACTCTTACTCAGAAGACCTGGAGAAACCTGCCTCTTTATATAAGTGACCTGGAAGTGAATGAAGGGGACAAGATGCAGTAGCAAAGGAAAAAGAGAAATAGCCTGAAGCATCTGAAGCAAAGATTTGGGAGCCACAAGGCAACAAGCACCTACTTATCAAGGCAGGGTCAGAAGCCAGAGAAGAGCCTGTTAAGTCCACCTCCTCAGTGGAGGCTGACCTTGAGGGCAGAGCTGGAAGGAACAGGATTCAGGGACAGGCAACCTACAGTTATCCTGGGAAGAGAAAAATGGCAGCAGGAATATATAAGAAGAGAGAGACTTGCATTGATATTGCTTAAAGAGTAGGCAATCATCAATTTAAAATTTAAGAAGAGTTCTGCTAAGTCCCTGGAATGAGACATGTTCATAAAATGTACGTGAACATACTATCACCGCTATGACTTTTACTTCTGCTGCTACTACTAAGAGCTAACATTTGTCAAAGGCATACTAGGTTTTAGGAGCTAGGCTAAGTGCATTACATATACTGACCCAATGAAATTACCCAATAACCCTATGAGGTAGGTACTACTACTATGTCTAGTTTACAGATGAGACAACCAAAGCTCAGAGAGGTTAGGTACTAGCCAGTACATATCAAAGTCACAATACAAAATCAAGTCTGTCTGACTCTTCATAAGAAGACATAACATGGGCATTAGCCTTTTAGAAGCAATGTCATGAAGTTTCACAACCAAAAAAAAACCCACAAAACTTTTTTTTCGCTAATGGTTGTATTTTGTTACAGCCACTGAAGATGTGGGTCGGTTGACCCCACGGAAAGAGACAAGCATGAAGTTTACAATTCTTTCAGACTATTTCCTGTGATGAGCACTGGTCTGAGGAAGCAGAGAGCTCTGAGGAGCACAGTGTTAACTTCCACATCCCAGAAAGCAAAGCACAGGCAGTTCTCTGCCAACAAATAGTCCAGTTATGAAGTACACATTCTAAACTGAGATGAAATAGTATCCAGAGTATGCCTTAAGGAAAGAAATTTGTCGCCACAGCTTGGGTAAAGGCCAATGTTAGCTAACGATTACATCATCGAACTCAATATAGCATGCTGAAGAGAAGGAGAATTGCTGGAGATGCAGGATAGTGTTCCTTTAGTTCTGATGCTGTGAGAAAGAGTGAGAAACGAGGGAGGGAGGGAGGCAGGAAGAAATATTTGAGACTATCATTTGGGAAGAAAAAACAATTCAAAGGAGATTCCATTTTTAAGCAAGGCCATTTTACCACAGGCTTTGGGATATGAAAATAAAAACTAATAATTGGGGTCATTCATTGCTCTCTCATGCAATATTTTATTTAGGCCTCACAATCACCTTGAGGAAAATGCCCCATCTTCAGATGATGACACTGATGCTCAGGGATGTTAAGTAGCTTGCTCAAAATCACAGAGCACAATTTGAACCTAAGGCTGTGTGGCTCCAAAGCACAGGTTCTCTCCTCCATGTCATAACCTAGAAACAAGGAGAAATGCAGAATTCCAGCTGCTCCCAGGCTCTTGGCAGCCCACCTAACACGCAGCTGATGAAAGATAATTTGAAAGTCATCAGCAAGACGTTACCAAAAATATATTGGGAAGATGTTGGGATCTTAAAACCTCATCTCCAATAGATTGTAACCTTTCAAACTCATGAACTGCACTATCTTAAGACGTGGAACAGTTATTAAAATATAAGCAATGGAGAAAAACTAAGAACCAAGAAAAATAACTGGATAAGTATCATTAACTTATATTTGTATCAAAAATTCCAACACATATTAAAACTTATTCCTTCTAGCTACAAAATCCTCCAATGACTTACTCTAAGAAGGCTTCCTGCAATAACAAGCTGAAGGCTTTTACTGCTTTTACTAAAACATACAACATTTTCTGAAACACTGTATTCATTTCACAATTTATCTAGTTCATTCCTTATCCACCTCTTGGGTTCTCAAATATCTAATATTCTCAATTCCCCCCATATTTCTGAATTTGAAACATATTTCAGAACAAATAAAGTCTTTTGGCCCTGCAAAATCAAATCTTCCATGGTTTTTACATTTTGCTTGGATTTTTATTTCAAATGTCCTCTGGTAATATCAGGGACCTTTCTCTTCTATTACCAAAGTTTTTCTGTGGCCTTGTTTTGTGCCTGGAAATAAATTGGTACACTGCAGTGGAAGTCAACATTATTTTCTTAATCTGTTTGAACGGATGAAAAGGGAGAAATGAGCAGAGATAGTAGATACATATTTGATACATCATCTGAAGTTTTCATATACAATTTCCACCTTCACTCTTTAACAGCACAGAATCTGGTATGCGAACTCTGTGGTCCCCTTTTCCAAACTCCTCTTGGGTGTTGGTTGTGGGAGCAGTGGCCTGAACCCCAGTGTAAACCCTCAGAATGTAAGCTTCTTGAGGGCAGGGATGTCATGTGACTGCTTTGTTCACTGGTGTATGCCCAATACCTAGAGAACGCCTGGCACATAGCAGCCACTCGCATATTTCCTGAATGGATGGATGTTTGGCTATAGCCACTAAATTTTTTTTAAATGCTGACCAAGCATGTCCAGTGAAGAGTGGCCAGGATAGGGTTAGGGGTCTGGAAACCACACCACCTCTTGCAAAGCAATTAAAGAAACTGCAGGTGTTCAGGTACAATAAGCAGGGATGTCGCTGGGGCCCAGGGACAGAACCCTGCTCTATGTCCAGCCAGTAAGCGCTGAGAGTCACCGGCCATGTGCCTGGGCCAGTCACCGGAGTCTCAGTCTTCTCCTCAACTTTAAAACCCAATCTGCTATTACACGAACAAGAAAAGCATCTGGCAAATAGCAAACAGCTTCAGAAACATAAGGTGGTAGTATTTCTATATTTCACTATTTTTCACTCTTGAGGAAAAAAAGGACTTAGAGAAGAGATGATAACTTTCTTCAAATATGTGAATGGCAAGATGTAAGACGACAAGGACTCTACCCAGGTTATACTACAAGACAAAACTCCGAATAAAGGATATAAGATAAAAAAGAGTACAATACTGACCCAATAAAATAGAGACCTCCCTAATAGTGTTCCTACTCACAAGAAGCTGCCTCCCAGTTAATGTTCATGTTTCTGTCATTATTTTAAACAGAGGACATGTAATTCGGAAAGATTCAGAAATCTGCAGAACCAGGTTGAGTTAGAAGGGTATTAGCTAAGGTAGGCGCCAACTCAGATTCTAGGATTTAATGATACGATTTCTTTTTTGTGGCTAAAACACTAAGTTTTTCTTGATTCTCTGCCTATGTATAAACCACTGTCAGATTACAAGCGAACAGTTTATACCAAAGTGCGTATTGCCAACGGCTTCCCACCTCACGCAATAGCCTCACCTTCCAAATAGTGGCAGTCACGGAAGTTCACAGTGACTAGAAAATTTACAAACCCATGAAGTATGTCCTCATAATATTGATGACTTTGGAAAAGTGCCAAGGGACATTACACCATTTCACATCCACTACTCAGATCACATAAATATTGATTTGGTAAACCTTTCCTCAGTTTAAAGGTTCACTTGATGCAACAAGTCTATTTTAGTGTTAACAACCATAACTCCTCTTTTCCTCTCCCCTTTTCCCTGTACCCCTGTAAGGAATACTGAATTCAGACTAGTAGGTAATACCTTTAATGAAAGCTCTACCAAGGAACCTGCATAGAACAATTTTCTACAAAACCAGAAAAGAAAACTTCTGCCCTTTACCCACTTTGCCCAGACAATGACAAAACCAAACACGGGGAATATTCACATCACACACCAACAGATTTTTATCTTTCTCATTTCAGTAAAATTTATCAACTCTCCATTGTCTTTATCCTCACTGCTGAGATACTTCCAAGACCTAAGGTAGTTGTGATCCATGAATTTGAAAGAGAAGAATCTGCTTGGAGATGAGGCTTTCATTGACCATTTTTACAAGACAACACTTTTGGCTGAAAGAAAGGATGTTGAAGCCAGCCTATAAGATGAACACAGGATCTAAGAAGCAGGGGAAGGACATTCCACTGAGCAAGACTGACTTTTGCTCCCGCTCAGAGCAGCTTTAAGAGAAGAGGGAAGTCTGGAAGACTTAAAATTTAAATCATTGCAGTAGATAGCTTTAAGGAGTCAACTCTAATCAACAGCTGCTACGTATCTCCCAGTCTCTTCCTTTCTATGTGTATTTCTTCTTTAAAGATTTTTTTTATTTTTCCTTTTTCTTCCCAAAGCCCCCCAGTACATAGTTGTGTATTTTTAGTTGTGGGTCTTTCTAGTTGTGGCATGTGGGATGCTGCCTCAGCATGGCGTGACGAGCTGTGCCATGTCTGCGCCCAGGATCCGAACCGGCAAAATCCTGGGCCGCCAGAGCGGAGCGCGCAAACTGAACCACTTGGCCACAGGGCTGGCCCCCTCTATGTGTATTTTTAAGAAGGGAAAATATATTTGCAATTGTTTTATACACCAATGTGTTCCAACATATTTGGAGCAAAAAACATGGGTTTTCTAGGCTACAGTCTCCTTTCACATCTACTTTTTTCACAATGTCAGGGACTCTGCTGGGTTATTTTTCTTTGTTAAGGAAAATTCGCCCTGAGCTAACACCTGTGCCAGTCTTCCTCTATCGTGTATGGCTACTGAGTGGTGTAGGTCTGCACTGGGAACTGAATTAGGGCCACCGAAGCAGAGCTTGCAGAACTTAACCACTAGGTCACGGGGCCAGCCCCAGCGGGGTTTTATCAGTCACTCCTCCCAACTCCCAGGGTAGGTTTTCGGGCACACAGTATTTTTAATATTGGTTGTTCTCTGGTTCACCACAGTTCCCTACCATTCCTATACTATTTTGCAGTGACCTGTTTCATTCCTTTGTATTACATGCCTGGACCCAGAGAACTGGGACCAAACCAATGAGAGACTCTGTGAGGTCAAGGAAGCCTCACGAATGTGCAGAGATGCTTCTGGTCCCAGGCAATCCTATAAGGGCGGAGCACGAACCCTAGTAACAAAGAATAAAGACTATTGTGCGTCTTTGATGTGCACATGCTGTTTGTGGGTTGAGAGAAGACTAGGAGTTTCTTTTTTTGACCAATGCTATTATATAGACGTATATAAAACGCAACTCATCCTGAGAATAAAACAAAAAATTCTTAAATCCTAGAAAAATAACCAGGCAAGGTTTTAAACTTCTTTTTGTGTGAATGAATGAAAGTGCCTCATTTTGTATTTTGGTTTTAGAGCAAGTTTGTAACTATAAAAATGCTTTAACACCCATTAGGATGGCTGTTAATAAAAAAATAAAATAATGTGTTAGTGAGAATGTGGAGAAACTAGAAACCTTGTGCACTATTGGTGGGAACATAAAATAGTTCAACCACTATCAAAACAGTATGGTAAGGGGCTGGCCCTATGGCCCAGCGGTTAAGTTCACACATTCCGCTTTGGTGGCCCGGGGTTCACCGGTTCAGATCCTGGGTGTGGAAATGGCACTGCTTGGCAAGCCATGCTGTGGTAGGCATCCCACAGATAAAGTAGAGGAAGATGAGCACGGATGTTAGCTCAGGGCCAGTCTTCTTCAGCAAAAAAGAGGAGGATTGGCAGCAGATGTTAGCTCAGGGCTAATCTTCCTCAAAGCAAAATACCAAAAAAAACAGTATGGTAATTCCTCAAAAAATTAAAAACAAAATTACTATATGATCCAGCAATTCTACTTCTGGGTATATATCCAAAAGAATTGAAAGCAGGGATTCAAACAGATATTTGCACCCCCATGTTCACAGCAGCATCATTCACAATAGCCAAACGGTAGAAGCAATGCAAGTTTCCTTCGACTGATGAAAGGTTAAACAAAATGAGGTGTACACATACAATGGAATATTTATGCAGCCTTAAAAATGAAGGAAATTCTGACACATTACAACACGGACGAACCTTGAAGACATTATGCTAAGTGAAATAAACCAGTCACAAAAAGACAAATAGTGTGTTGATTCCACTTACATGAGGGACCTACAGAAGTCAAATTCATAGAATGGCATGTGGCAGGGTGAGAGGAGAGGGAAATGGGGAGTTGCTTAATGGGTACAGAGTTTTAGTTTTACAAGAAGTTCTAGACATTGGTTGTACAACAGTGTGAATTAACACTGCTGAAATGTATGCTTAAAACTGGTTAATACGGTAAATTTCATGATGTGTATTTCACAATAAAAAATTTTTAAATAGAAAAAAACACTTCAAGAATGCTGAGACAGGCATGTAATTTTACTTCAGAACCACGTGGGGTTCTATTTTTCAATGATAGATATTAATTTTATGTCTCTAAGACTTAGGGGAAAAAAGCCCTATCATTTGCTATTCTGTTCTGGGTACAGAGAGACCAGTAAGTCTGACTCAGACTATAAGTTCCAAGAGCTCAAAGAACATGTCCTTTTTTTTAAAATTAGTGTCTGTATCTAAGAACACAGAGAAGTCCTGCACAGAAAAGTGGGCATTCCATAACTACTGAGTGCCCGTATGTTCAAAAAATAAAGTGAAATTATAAAATTTAAGGTTTATCTTTGGGCCCATGAGTCAAAAATTTCATTTGCTTGAAGAATAGCAAATAATGCTGTGAAATCACTGCTTCCGTATGTCAGTTTGTCAAGAGGTGGCTTGTGAAAGAATGTCACAAGTGCTCGTATAGGTTCCAACTCTCTAAATTCTAAGTTTTAGAGTCTAAGTTGTAAATCGGTAATTTTCTCAATGGAGAAGGCTGTTTAGGGTTTGTAAAGCCCCCACTGAGTGCCTTGTAAGTCCTTATAAAATGGTCATTATCCTTGAAAAAGCTGGTCTAAAATATGTTCTGCCAGTAGCTGTTTTTTAAGTGTAATAATTCTTTTAATAAATACACAATGCTTAATGCTTTAGAGATAGATAATACTTGAATACAAATCTAATTCATTGAATTCTATCCTGTGAATAATTTTTACAATAACAAATGTAACAACAGGATTTGAAAAAGTAGTAACTGTATTAGTCTAATTAAATCAACCGAGCCCTTCCTAGCGCCATTTAAAAGTTACTGAGAGGGGCTGGCCCCATGGCCGAGTGGTTAAGTTCACGTGCTCCACTTTGGCAGCCCAGGGTTTCGCTGGTTCAGATCCTGGGCGCGGACATGGCACCGCTCATCAAGCTAAGCTGAGGCAGCGTTGCACATAGCACAACCAGAAGGACCTACAACTGGAATATACAACTATGCACTTGGGGGCTTTGAGGAGAAGAAGAAAGAATAAAAAAAATAAAAAAGATTGGCAACAGATGTTAGCTCAGGTGTCAATGTTTAAAAAAAAAAAAGTTACTCAGAAAAACAATGACTAAATGTCGTAATTAATGGAGAGGCTGCCATCTAGAGAAAACACAACACTGGCCCTTTTCTAGAGTAACTACAAAGTGCTCTTCCATACAAAGTTAACATGAAGCTAGAAATGGTTGAGAAAGCAGCCTTTTCTAAAAAGTTACAGAATTACATGCCCTATATTCACTATTTGGTTTGTTTATATCCTCTGCAAGGTTGCCAGTTGTCCTGAAGTCCGCATTTACAGTCAGGATTGAGAGAAGCGGAGTGTAAGAAGAGAATGAGAGGAGGATGGCAAGGATACTGCTCTTGTGCCAGAAAGTAGATGCTGATGTGTGGTTTCCCCAACACTAGCGTGCTCGCCACAGCCTCTGCCACGTGCATGTTGTGAGGTTCTTCAGGCTGACCTTCTCCAAAGGAGAAAATACAACCTACATGCCAAGGACAGCAGTTAACGGAGACATCCAGAGTGCAGTCTACGAAAGATCTCAGCCTTGACAGCGCGATCTCTGGTGAGCGAGATGGCTCAAGTTTAACTAGAGTTCGCCCATAAACGCTCAGAAGAAGAAAAATGAGAAGAGAGAAGGAAAGAGGAGGAAGAGGAAAGAAGAGGAGTAAGGGGCAGGAAGAAGGAGGAGAAGAAAACCTGGAGCCTGCTGTAAACGCTCCTGCGATTATAAACTGAATTATCTTAACCAGCCACCAGCTCCCACCGCCCCAGGAACATCCCAGCTGCACAAACAGGGTCTCTAACGTCTGTGAGTGCCATCGTACCTGGTGTGGTCAGAAGAGATGTCAAGAAGCTCTTAGTGGGAAAACTGAGGGAATAATAAATGAGAATGGGCTACTTGCTATTTTTCGTCTAGGGCAGAAACGAACTTAGGGACCTTCTGATATCAGCTCTAAGCCTCTCTTTTCCTAAGCACTGAAATAAACAGTTGAGAAAAAACCAACATTTAGTATTGGGGATTAAGAAGTTAAGAAGAAAATGCTGTTTTCTACAGTTACAGATATTCTCAGCATTTTATTGTTTTTAAATATGAAATATTGTCATTTATGTTACCAGTTAGGAAATTTTGACTTTTCTGCAGATATGTCTGCATATGTACAAACTCCAGCCCATGCTTACATAAGACACACACCTATGAGGAATGGTCAGGCATGGTTCTGCTTGAAACGAAATGCATAAGCTTGTTCTGAGCCTAGAATCTCATGTTTTATTAAAACTAGCAATGCTGTATATGTCTTTAAAGACGTAGAAAATTCAACTGAGGAAATAATTTCAGTAGTTCTGTCAAAGTGAACACTAGAGAGATTACTTTCTCTGCTTTAAAACATTATTCTACAGACATCATTTTGTTGAGGGCAAAAAAAGAATAAAGATTCTTTCATTCTTTGTTCCCCCTTTTATTTCCTTCGATACAAATTATACGTAGTTCAGTA
The DNA here is from genome assembly GCF_021613505.1 of Equus quagga. Taxonomy (NCBI): domain Eukaryota; kingdom Metazoa; phylum Chordata; class Mammalia; order Perissodactyla; family Equidae; genus Equus; species Equus quagga. The sequence goes on along the minus strand of NC_060288.1, from coordinate 19,222,462 downwards.
AAATGAGCACTTTTCTTCCAACTCTTGAAAAGAGCGTGAATTCTGATTCATACATACAAAAGTAGAAGTGAAATTATTTAGTTCAGTCTCACTGATTCCCCTAGTCTAATATGTAATGCATTAAAATTATACATGATGAAGTAAAGGCCCATTCTTAAAACAGAAGAGTCTTTCCATTACCATTGGTACCAACAGCTACAGCTGGTGTCTACACTCCTCACTAGTCAATTTCCCTCCACTTCGGTAATACCGTCCTGCCTGCCTTATGCCAGCATCACCTCCACCTTTCACCAGCACACACAAGAGTTAACGAACAACTATGAACAGACCGGTGATGGTCAATCAACGGAAAGTCAAATATTAGATAGCAACTGTACTAAATACTTCCAAAATTGAGATTAGAGAAATGATGTGGGTTCTCGAGGCTTTGTTGAAGGTTTAAAATCCTTATAGAAATTAATTTACTACTATTTCAATGTAGTTCAATGACATAAAAAGTGCCTTCAGTTTTCAAAGTCACTGGAACAATTCATCAATTTTAGAAGTAGTCAGGACATGCAACATACCTAGAGTTAGCAATGCAGTAAGAATAGAAAAACACTCTCAATAATTTACAAGAATAACTTTTAAAGTGACAAGGCTGGGTTGTTTGTCCTTCACATTCTTTTTGTACTCTGTAGCAAAAAAGATCAGAATAGTGTAAATATGCTATTCATTATTCAGAAAGTTCATGTGATCCATCTCAGGGAGAAAAAATGCACTATCAACACAAATTTTTTGCAAAGTCTGCTCTTTTTTTATTTGGCTCACTGAACTAAGTGCAAACCATCTGTTACCTACGATAATCTGAAAAAGCAAAAATTCAAGCAGCATTTTTTTTTTTAAGATAACACAAAGGCACTCCAAACAGAACTTAATTGTTTAAAAGCACTACTTAGGGAGTTAAAATCCTAATGACTTTAGATGGCTTAGAATCCACATTTAAAGTCTTTTTAGGTTAAGATCACATTTTTCCATGTTTTTGGTAAAAGCATGACACCTAAAAAAGTTGTTTGCATCATAAGAATGTCACTATACTAAAAAGTCTTATTCAAATGTTAATTTCCCAGAAATTCTAAAATCGAAAAACTTGTAAGTTAAAATTGTATCTTGATCTCCATTTATAAAATTCCTACCACAGAGGTGTATTACAGTGATTACGATTTGCTGTCGCAAAAGCAGAAAGGCCCGATATAAATCAGCGCTTTGCTAAGCCAAAATGCTTGAGGTCTTCACTCTGCCCCCAGCTGTCTGACCTCAGATGAATTACACTTCTTAAGATCTATTTCTTAACCTATAAAAAGAGCCCTAAAATGTCATTCTCAGGAGCTTACCTCCCTTCTGAATCTGTGCAGCACCGTGCTTGGCATACACATAGTGCCAGGAACTCAGTAACTGTCCACACCCAGGGAGGCTGGAGAGGAACAGCTCCAAAGCTTCAGAAATTGCCCATAAGACAGTTTTCAATGTATTATTTAGAGTCTAGAATACAAAACAGCTATCACAATGGTCTCCCAACTTTTACAGTGGTATAACCAAATTTCCACCATACTGAGCCTTATTCATGTATTATCATCTAATGAAAAAGTGATCTCGTTTTAAAGGTGAAATTCTCATTTTCAGGAGAGATTAAAACCGGCACCAGCCCAGGATATGTTTTCAAAGCTCTAGTACTACAAATTTTTATCAACGCCCACTATTGTGTCTCAATGGCATGTGAATGTGCTTTGTGCTATTTTCTCGATGAACACTGCACACACAAGTCCTACTCCACCTACACAACCACTATGTCATGAATGCAATGCATTTAAAAGAGAGCTTTTTGTAAAACATTACAAATCTTAATCACTTCTAAAGCAAGTTTTGCAAAAGAAAATTCTTCCCTTTGCCTCACTGTTGTACATTAAGCACATTATTATACAAACATGACAAGTAAAGAGAAAGGGTTTCAGTCAGTTATTCTACTCTTTAAAAACTGACGAGGCTCCACAGTGATGCTTATGTGGCTCTTCGGTCTGACCTTTTTATTGCTATTAAACTTTAAGTTTATTACATTCCAGAGATTTCTACAAGATGATCCACATCACACTGACACTGAGCCATAAGACTGGATTTCAAATGTCATTCTAAAGATGCTCCAATTCCAGATATGTAAAAAGGATACTATTTTTATCCACTCTTTTCTTTTCTTGCCAGTTACATATAATTTACAATTCACTTAAAATAATAATCTCAGCTAAATTTAGAATCAAACTTATTTCCATAGGTAGACATAGAAATCTGAGAATGTGGAGGAAAGAAAGGTGGCAGTGCTGGAGACAATGACGTCCAAAGTGTCTGAGGGCAGGAAACCGCTTCCACCATGGCACAAATGAGAATGGGTATCATTGTGTTACTGTCATAGCTCTTTAACTTAGAGACCCCACAACCACACCTACCTCTGAGATGTTCTCAGCTCCTCCCTGGAGGCCACAAGCAGTCTCATGTCAGCAAAAGGAAAGGAAGTATGACCAAAAAGGCCCCATCCTGCCCCAAAGGGTCCTCTCCTAAAATATTTTTCCCAGGAGCTGAAACACCTTCTGAATCTCAGGGTTATTCCGGGTTTCTGAAATTGTAGGTGTCCACTAGTTCGAATTCAGAGTCTTGAACTCCCAGAAAGCTTACATAAAATTATTGGGGCAGAGGCATTTTATGTGCATACATGTGGTTCTTCTTTCTTTCACTAAAGTATAAACGTAATCAGAATAGAGAGAATATGAAACAGCAGCAGCTCCTTCTCTTTTTACCAAAGAACAAGTACCACGAGTTCAAATACAGTTGGTCAAAATTGTATGAACCTTGTCACAAAGGCTTTCATTAGAAAATAAGTCAATGGAAGGTTTTCTTTTTCAACCCGAGTCTCTAGTTCTCCCACTTGATTCACTTATCCAATCTTTTAAGAGTTGCTCAGTTAAATCTCAGAGTCTGCTCAAACAGCATGGCCCTCAAGTTGTAAACATTGATAAGATTTTACTAAAAAGAATGACATTTAACTTCGCCTCCAAATACGTAAATTTATAATATAGATTCAAAAGCCAAAGAGAAGAGGATGTGGTAGGAAAGTAACTCTGAACACCATGAAGCTCCATAAAGGCTAACCTGTGATCCACAGAAGCATCTTGTTCACCACTTGGCACGTCCTCACATGGCACAGAGCTGGTGTGCAATACCTACTCCAAGCTGAGGTTCACTCAAAAACTCAGCAGTGCCATTTTATCTTGAGGTGATGAAAAAAATGAACTCCCAGTAGGTTTTAGACTTGAAGTTACTCATTTACAAAAGTCCAGATCAACGCAAAATGTCAAATCTAAAAACTGAAATAGCAACCTCACTTCGCATGATTAATCATAGCCAATCTGACTTCATTTTCTTGCATAGGTTGCCTCGGAACAAAGGAAAATTCCTCAAGTGGCCCAAACACTCTAGAATGTTAATGAGCCCTCAGGATGGATGGACTGTCAAAGCTCATCCTAGGCTCCCTCTAGGTCCCACAGAAACGTCTCCCAAACAATTGCTCAAATTGCAATAGAATTAAAGAAACCAATTAAAACATGTTGTTGGATTCAAACACAAATATAAAATTGTGTTGTTTAATATGATCATTAAAGCAGATAAAAAGTTCATACAGAGTAGCCTGAATTTTTTGGACACAAGCTCTTCCCAGAGGAATTCATACCCAAGTTGATACAAACTATCAGCAAGTTTTCATTTGCATTTTTATCAGGACAAGTACCTACGCAAGTTGGAAACATCCTGTGGACTATGAGCTCTGTGCAAAAATAAGCACCCTTTGCTCAAAGAAACTAGGAACATTATGGAAGTGAACATGAAGTCAGTTTTAAGAGGAAAAAAAAAAAAATCACTGCCTTAAAAAAGCTGTCCTTTTGAAGGAAAAGGGAAAATTCTGCTCAATACAGGTGTTCTCTACTCAAAGGAAAAACACAAAGAAGACATTTGTAAAAATTTTATTTACTAATTTAGGGGAAATTTACTTAAAACTTTATTTAGTCATATATTATTTTAAAATAATAATACAATGAATATCCGTCCACCACCTAACCCAAGAATCTAAAATGAATAACATTTATTGGCCACACATGAACCAATAATGGCATAACAATAATGTGTTGCAAATGAAGAATTATGATTAATGGAATTCTGAGCATCTGAGGTCCATTAAACAAAAACCTTGTGATTTTTACCTAGTAGAAACAGATTCATCCCAGGATTCCTTTAAACAAAGATTTGCCTCATAGACTGAAGATGTAAGTCAATTTCTTGTCACCCCACTCCCACCACTTCTCAGGAACAATTATCAGATTTTTTTTTTAAAAAGCTATATTCAGGAGAAGCTGAAACCTAGAAGGTAAAGCAACGGTACCCAGCTCCACATCTTCAAGGGAATCTTCCTTGTACAATAGAAGAGCGACGTCAGACAGGAACTGAAGACTATAGTAAATATATTTCTGGTTATATAATTTCTTTTAAAATATTTTTTTCATCTACTAGGCCAATGGTAGGACAATAAACTGAACGTGTTTCCTCCTATCAGAAGAACTCTTCCCTCTCTAACATGGAATGGACCAGTATCTCCTTAGCTATCAGCATTTTTTATCAGTCCTTGGTCCAGTCCTAGCTGAAAGCCAAGACTGGAACCAACACTAAGCTGCAGATGAGGACTGCTTTCCTGGTCTTCACAGGGACTCCTGTGGGAGAAGTTTTAAAGGGCGGGATGGCTGAAGGCCTCTTGTGATCTTTCCATTCTGGACAAGACCGTTTACGGGTTTTCAACTCATTAAGTTTGTACAAATGTACCAGGTTTGTCTAACATAACAACGCAGCTGTCAGAGTGAGAAATTAAGATAATCTCATGTTAATTTGATCGCACTTTTGCAATGACTTTATTCTTCAAGATGTCCATCTAAAACATAATCTTAATGTCTTTGAATGTCTTTCCTCTAAGACCATTCAGAATAATTTGAATTTTCAGTTAAACATCGGAATTTTATAGAGGCTGGAGTAATCAATAATGGACAATTTTGCCAAATTATTAATAAGTATTATTGCTCTCCCAAAAACAAATTTTGGTGAATAACTGCTCAGCCAGAACTCAAGTCCAAGAGACCCAAGTTTCACCAAAGAGCATCTAGAGAAGCAGTGATTTTAAAGCAATAATAGTAACCGTGATGGTGATGACAATACCTAAAATTGATTGAGCATTTAGTCTGTGTCAGGAACACAAGGGCTACTTAAAAAAAAGGAAAAGTTTAGAATGGATTGTTCTCTTTCCTCCTGACCCCTCGGCTCTTTGTATCACTCAAATGGCAGCTCTATCATTCTCTTCCCATTGTATGCATACTGGTTAACTCCTTCACTGAGTGTTCAAGGCACAGAGAATAGGAAGCAGGTTACTTATTCTTTGCTTCTCTACAGACGCTAGATCTGGGCTGTAGATATATACAACACACACTCATCCAAAATAGATTAACTGCTGATCATGGAAAACTCCAAAGAGAATATCTCATAGGATATTCTTAGAATCAATGTTACAAAGTCATATTTCCCACTCCAAGGGAATCCCAACGTATCAAAACAGTATTTGGTAATTTGGTTGCACGTACAATTGCTATAAATTTTGCATATGACTGTGGTAAATTTGGCCTATTAGTTTCACAAATATCAAATCCAGTTGTTTCCACCAAATGGATACTTTCTTGTAGAAACCAGATAGCATGAATGGGGGGGGGGGGGGGGTGAGGGGGAGAGATATAACCCATATACTTTGGGAAAATACACTTTGCATGTGTTACAGAGATGACTTCACACCCCCATCACTCAAATATATTTCAAGTCCTAGAGATTTTACTGTGATTTTTAAAAGTAAAAATTGAACTGCATTCTAAAAATCTGCCCCGAGTTCATATTGAGAGTAAACAAATAAGGCTGAACATGCAGAGACCCCATTTTCCGTTATGGTTCAATATGCAATAACTTAATCCCACTAGTGACTATCATCATCATCACTTACCAAGATGACAGCTAGAAACCTTGAGCGAAAGCAAGAAAAGACCCTAATCCAATAAGCTTTATCTTCTAATTATAATAAGGTACCAACTTACATAAAATCTTCTGGCCCAAACAGAAGTAGAATGGATCACAAGTGAGCTTTAAGGTTTATTACCTGACTTTTTTGAAGAGACAAGCATCTGTTTTTAAGTGGAACAGATCCACTTATCTTAAAATCTGGGAGGAAAAAAAAAAAGATGGGCAGAAGTTGAAGTATAAAACGAGAGCACCTTAATTACAGCCATCGCTCAGCATCCTTGGTGACACCAAGCTCTATCCACTGTGACCACTAGGTCTCCACTGGAAGGAAGTGGGCTTTACTGGTGTAAACAGCACTGTGTTAGGTATAATTGTATGAAGACGTAGGGAGCCTTGATGAAGCCAGAGTGGGTTAAGGAAGGAAAAGAATTTTCCCCACAACTGTGACAAAAACTAGCAAGCATCAACAAACGACATAAAAATTCTTTGTTGTGTACTGTTCACAAAATATTCCAAAAATGAATACAACATATTCAGGGGTTGTTTTTTGCTTTTAACTCCTGGAAGAAAGGTTATGAAATGTTCTCATATCATCCACCTCATTGCTGAATCCCAGATTAGGCTCAAGTTCTGAAGAGAGGTGCTGGTATGGCAGCACTACAAAGGGAGGGCAGGTGTGGGTTTTATTTCTCATTTTTTAATTTTTTTTGCAGAGGGAAGGCAAAAAATTAAATATATGACAGTTGCAGCACTAAATCATTACATAGGACACTTCAGCTTGATTTTTCAATCGTGGATGTTAGAAACTCCAAGATTTTCAACAATGTATCATGTCGATACACATCTAGAAAAACAGAACCACAGACTTCTCTGAAGAGAGATATCCAAAGTAAAAGCCTAAATAAGAACAGAAGAGATGTGACCCACATATTCAAATACAGCCTTTTAAACAAAAATCACACTAACTCAAATCTTAAGTTGATACTAATTGTACTTACCAATGAGGAAGTTAACTAATGGCAGCAGAGGCCATTCTCAGAAAGTTTAAGAGTTCATAAGCACGTGAAAAACAAGAGAATGCTGCTTGCTTCCAGAGACTAATAGACAGTTATGTTTACTAAGTTGGACAAGAAAAATTAATAGGTAAACCATAATCTGATTATCTTAACTCAGCTACTAAGAGAGCTTGATCAATTAGGTAGAGCCTGGTAGAAAGGAATCCCCAGTTGTTGGTTTGCTTTTGTCAGCGACATCAATAACAATTCCACAGCCACAGACCACACTTCTAAAATAATGGCCAGATAGGCAAGTAAAAGAAAATATAATTTATTAGGACAAATTTGTTACTACCAGGAAAACAAACACACCAAACACCTGTGCTTGTGATGATGGAATAGTAAGTAGCATCATCTTCATATATTAGAGAGTGTGTTTGTTACTTGCTTTCTGGTGTGGACAGTACTGAAGTCATCTGTTTATAGGTGTTGTAACTTTCTATAAAATTACAACAAAACAAAAAACTACTCTTAAAATCTACCAATGAAGGGTTTCCCAAAGGTAAAAATAATTGTAGCCTCTCTTCAAAACTGGAACTACACGTCACTTTTGGTTGTCCAGTACCTGGTGTAGAGTAAGGAATCAGTAATTTTCAAGGAGGAATATACATTTGAAGACAAACAGAACACCCTTTCTCAAACTATTGAAATCAGTAGCATTCACTCAACAATAAAGACACACTCAGCACGTATGTGCCAGACACTGTGTTAGGCAGTATAGTGAAAAGTCATTAAAACAGAAGACAAAGAAAAGAACAAATTCATTAGGTTTTTTTAAATCAAGGCTATATCTACATGATTTTGAATATTAAGATTAAAGTTGTAGAAATGAGTTAACCACGTAGATGTTCTAGATCATTCAGACAAGTGATATCATGTAATTGGAAACTTACAGTTAAGTGAGTTTTTCAGTATTCAGTTGGATGACAAAATATTCCAATGAGGCACACAGTACTAAATATGTGACTATTTAGAAATATATTCAACTGAAAACTTTGCTTTTGTTCTAAACGTTTGACATCAGTAAGGAGTCTACAAGAAGCCAGTCCTTAAAAATCAATGTGTTCATATCATATTTGGGGAAATAATAAAACAAATAGCAACCTAAAGGTGTTTTCAAGATTCTGTTCTGAAAGTTGGTCACTGAAGGGCACCAAAATAAAACCAGCAGATGGCTCTGAACACTTAATAAAATGTAGATAGGTAGATAGCTAGGTAGATAGATACGGACATATGGAGCAGCAAGCAAATACAACAAAACAGAAGGGAAGACAGAAACTAGGCTAAACAGAGAAGTTACCAAAGGAAAACTATGAGGAAAAGCCATCTGAAAAAGTAGGACTAAAAAGAGAAGAAATGGCCACAGATAAGGGCTCCAGGTGTGGCCAAAAGAGACAAAATAAGGATAACTTAAGCAAAGATGCATGAAAGAGAACAAAGGTGGAGCACACAGAATGGAGACTAGGCACTCCCACTCCACAAAGGCGAGCAGGTTTGTAATGGAGAGAAAGGTGAACTTCAAAATTCTTCAGACGCCTATGTTCAAGTGACAAAAACATAGGAGAATAAAAGATGAAAATCTCCAGAGTATTCTCAGACTTTTTCATCTCCAACAGCTACCATGTTTCCCCTCCCAGCCTTTATTCTCCTTTACAGACTCTTGACTCTAAATCCAGTGACAATGGTTAGAGACCTCGGAAACAAAAAGGCTTTGCCGATGTGCTTATGCGGCCAAAGATTCTGCAAACTGAATCCTTGCAGATTCCACGCAGAGTTTTACTCTGGTCTTCAAAGCCATGGCACACCCTAAAAGATTAAACTGGCATTCCCTAATCAAGGCACAGAGTGGAAACCAAGTAAGGGACAAGGGAGGAAATCTGAAAAATCCTAACAAATGATATGGTTTCGCAGAGTCAATCCAGAATAGCCAACTAGCACCTTTTTAGTAAAGGGAGAAAGAAAAAACGCAAATACTCTTTGCACTGAGCAATAATTTCATGTTAAGCATTAGTGCAATTAAAAGAAAAACGCATTTACCATTACAAATGGGAAAAAGCAACCATAAGAAAGTATATAATTAGAATATTCTTACCCTGTACATCCCCTAGAAAAGAATACAGACACAAAGTTTGCAATTTCCTGAGGAGGCAATTATTAATGCGAAGGGGGAAAAGAGGTGACAGAAATTTTTTTAAAGACTGGCTGGGGCAAAAACGAAAAAATATCAGGTCGGAGGCCACATACACCGTAACTTCATATCGCAGACCCCCAGGCAAAATTCAGATAGCTCTATTTGAATAAAATCTGACGGTGTCCCCTCATTAAAAGGATGAGTGTTTCTGTAGAGACGACTAGATAAATCTTATTACTAGTCCTAAACGAGCCACCTAAACGCTGTTTTTAGGCAGTTCTGCATAAATATTTGACAGTTTGAATAGGTTGAACATTTATTTTCACTCCTGAAATCTTGGTACTGTTCCACTTCGAAAGACACACATGACGCCATGAGCGTATTTTGTAAAAGGTGCAGGACACAATCTCTGAACACGTTACTCCACGGATTAGACACGTGTAACTCGAAGTTGGAAAGTTCTCCGGAAGAACCGGTGTTGGATGATGGGCTTCGTGACTCCCTAAGCGTCAAGAATGGCATTTGGAGTTCAGAACGCTGCATGAAATCGGCTTAAAAGAGCAGAACCCACCTCAAACGGGTTTCAAACTGCCCTGTATTTTACTCGCGAATACCCCCAACAACCCCCAAGACGGGCCATGTTACCTGTCCTACCAGTCCCGAGCAGGTGTAGGATGTGAAAAGGCTTCCAGAGCTCCAGGACGTGGTCTGTACTCAAACCAAGACCCTCAAGAGAGCGGAAGGCGACTTCGGGGACTCCTCAGGGTGCACACGGTGGGACGCCCGGCTGCCCTCCCGGGGAGGGGTGCCCAGAGCCCCTTGGGACAAGAGTGGCTACAAGGTCCCCCGCGGAGTCGCCGTGCCAGGCGGTCTCCCAGCTCCCGCGATCCGCGCGCCCGAGCCTGGAGCAGAGGTGGCCGCACCGGGCCGGCCCGGCCGAGGCGCAGCCCGGAGCGCGAGGGGCCGCGGCGGGAGCCCCTCCCGCAGCCCCGGGACGCTCGCGCTCAGAGCGGCCGGAGCGCGGCCTCGGGACAGCTGCGCGCAGCCGGCCGCGGCCCTCGGCGCCCCCGCCCCAGCCCCTCCGCTTGGGCCCCGGCGCCCAGGCCGCCCCTCCTGCGGCCCCTCCGCGCGGCCGGAGACTTGGCAACTTACGGGGGCCGCGCCGAGGGGGCAGCGGTGGGCGAGCGGCCGGCGCGCGTCGGGGCCCGCGGCTCGGGGAAGCGGGATGAGCGGCCGCCGCCTCTGGTCCGCGCGGAGAAGAGCGCCCGGGCCGCCGCGCCGCGGAAGGTGGGCTGGGCACGTGGGCGCCCCTCTGGGTAGCCGCGCAGGGGGCGGGGCCCGGGGCGGGGAGGCCCCGCCCCCTCCGCGCCCCCGAGCCCGCCTCCCGCCCCGCCCATCAGGGCCGCGCTCGCCAATCCTCGGGGTGGGTGGTGTCCGGCCGCCGCCGCGGGGACGGTGTGCGGCAGGAGCTGGGGCCCCCGTGGGCGTGCGCTCGCCTGGGGCTCGGCCGGGGGGCGCCCGACGGCGGCCGGCTCCTGGGGCAATGGCCTGGGAAGCCGGGCTCTGCAGGAGGGAAAAACGGGGCGGCCCGTGAATTCTTGCTTCTCCCGGAGGAGGACCCAACCTTGGGCATTTCTGCAGCTTCTTCTAAGCGGAGTTCTTCCAAATGGGGTTTTCGTCCCGCGTTTACTTTCCCTTTTGAGAAGACTTCATAAATAAGAAAATAATGAGAATACAATATAATAATGATGAGGATCACTAGAAGCCCAGATGGGTGTGCTTTGTCAGATAGTACTAACATCACCAGTAAAAGCCATAAGAGTTTATGAAAGTGTGCAGTTGCTATTTTGAAAATTCCGGTAATGTGAATCGGTCGTCCTGATTATTTGGGGGTGGACTGTAAGAAAATGACATTTGCTGTGTCCAAGCGAACAAGAGCAGAAGTTACACAATCAAGGTTTCTCATACTGTGCTATTGTTTACTTTAGGAGTCTCTGATAAGATTAAAGTCACAATGTGAAACTCTGTTAATTTTCATGCAAAAGGAGGTAAAACATTGGCGCTGAATTGAACAGTGAATGTATATTATCATTTTTGTTTGATAAAAAGAGTTACCTTATTTTGTTTAATATTGTGGTAAACATCTCTTTATTCATCTACTAGTAATTTTATTAACTTTGGCAAAGTGCCAGATTCATATTGCTGCATTACATTTATTTTTGATATGATGTTCTAATGTCATTCTTCTTTAAGACGTGTTTCCCAAGAGAATCTGATTAAAGATTTGGACCTTCACTCCAGAAAATGGTACGTGCACAAAATCTCATGACTCTTCCTGAAGTTCATGTACCCCATGAAGCCATCTATGAACCCCATTAAAGAAATGCAAGCCTAAATACCACCATGGCTGCAAGGATATTATCTGTTCTAGTAAATGTCCTAAATAATAGAGACTCTGTCAATATAAATTTATTTTTACAGTATAAAAGAGATTCCTTACACAAATAATCATTAATGTTGAGGGAAATGGTAAGTGTTGACTCTGACACCAGATTCACTCAGCCCACGGGGCTGGGAGGCATTGCACAAGAGGGTGAAGACTCAACACGCAAGAGATTTTGTCTAATTTCTAAGAGTGAGAGATCTGATTTAAAATTTTTTCTCCTGGTTCTAAAAAAAAATAGTGGCTGTTATTTTCAAATTTAAGAGAGTATTCCCCCACATCTTTTTATTTAAACACCCTAAAGGGACCATCTGATTAGGTTGCAGCACAGTGATTTGGGATAAACTAATCTTTTTGACATTTAGAAACTGCCAATTTAGTCAGAATACCAAGGTTTGAGTTTATCTAGTAATCTGACCATCTGATTTTGTTGAGACAAGAACACGTTGTGTCCGTGTGTGTGAATAATAAAAACTACTTCATCTCTAAGTAAAAATGAGCAAGTCCTTTCTAACAAGCACGGTTTGATGAATATCTTGACACACTAGAGTCTTTGACACATATTCCTTTTCCTGTTTGAAATTATTGATTACCTGTGAATCCCGCATCTCATCTTTGGTTATTTCTCAACCTTTAAAATGTGTTTAGATGTAGAAAGAATAGAATGTTCACAGATCTAGTATGAGTCTCTAAGATGGACTATGAGAGACGAGGGAAATTAGAATAGAATATTAACAAAATATTTGAAATGGATGAAGCTATTTTGACTTCATCCTTATTTGCATTTCCTTTTGCGCTACTCTGTTCCTGCTAGTCAGAATGGACTTTGCATTTTCTTCCTAGTTGAGTCATGCTTCCACCCACCTTCTCCTACCTCACCCTGTCTGGAGTACTGCAACCACTTTTCACTTTTGTCTGTCAAGCTTCCTCCATAGGAATGAAACAGAAAATCCAAGTTAGTTATTTTCAGCAGAAGGAGTAATCTAGGTTGTTGTCTTCCAAAGATTTCATAAACTTTTGTGCGTGTCTGAACTGCTAAGGTTTTATGAAATTGCAGGGAAGTTCAAGGGACTTTCCTAGCTGAATAAATTCCACACCTTGTGCTCCTACACTTGCCAAATACAACCCAGAGTAAATCTCATGTCCATGAATAAGGGATTTACTTTAACTACGGAGACTGAATGAGTTGATTCTTAGTTTTCATTTTGACTCCGTTATCCCTAAACTATTTCAGCAAAGACAAAGCTAAAATCCCCCAATATTTTTTTAAACGGTTGGATAGTGGATATTTTGATGCTTATGTTATCATTGGTTAGACTCGAGGAGAGAAAGGAATGGATCAGAGTTCAGGCCACTAGGCTTTCGAGGGCTTTCAGGCCACCGTTGTTCTCCACTACCCTTTCAAAAATGTGTAAAAACTTAAAGACAACTTTCTACTGGACACTTTCCATATTTGCCCATCCCTAAGGTAAGCAATAAAATATTGAAACAATGGTTCTCAAAAAATACAAGTCCTTATAATGACAAATTATGTTTTAAATTCATATTTTTTTGCTTATCTTTTAACTAAGACCAAATAATGGTTTTGCAAGGGGTTCAGTCCTGAACTGCTCTCCCTGTGAATTTCCCTGCATCCTGTCACTTCGCTTGTTTCTTTACATTGGCCATTAATCAAGAATCGCCCAGAACTCCACCCGCTCTGTGCTGCTCTGTTTCCTTCTGCCAGGAGTCCTCCTGGGACTGTATCTGCTGGAAAAAGTCAGCTTTCTCAATCCAAACACCTTCAGTCAGCCTGTTGCTCTAAGGATTGAAAACTGGGGGTTTAGAAGAGAGCTCAGCTAATGTAAAGCCTTCTTTTTTCTCCTTCAGCCCTGACAAAGGTTCTCTCCTGACCATATCTCAGTGACTTTTCTCAGTTCTCATTAGCCTCAAATTCTCTCCTGCTTTCTGTCCTTTTCTGTCTGGAAATCGTCTCCTCCCTTGGCGTCCATAATCTCTTTGTTTTCTTCCTACCATCCATATAACCTTTTGTCCTGCTTGCTAAGTATGGAACGCTTAAGATTAAATTTGCAAATCATTCTTATCTCCATTCACCATCGTAAACCTAGTTGTTATCCATTCCTGAGGCTCAACCAACCAACTTGATGGCATCAATCCCAAAAGCTACTTTGCCATTACTTTTATCCTTGCTCCAAATTGTGTCTCTGGTGAGATGAACTTGCCAGCATTTGAAATTATATATATTGTTCACTCCTTTCTCTCCTTTGTTTTTTATGTTCCATCAGTTACAAAGTTACGCTACTATTCATTTATTCTTTATCACAGAAACAATCCTTTCTCTTGACTCTATGAATTCACATCCCTAATCTCTATCTTCATCCTTAAAACAAGTCATTGCAGTCTTCTAAAAAACTCATGGTACCTTCTCCTTGATTGTAGAATCAAACTACACTCCTATCACGTAAAGTCTCCATCAGCTGCTTCAGTACATTTTCTCAATTTATCATTTAGACCTGTGCTATCCAATATGGTAGCCACCAGTCACATGTGACTCTTGAGCACTCGATTTGTGGCTAGTTCAAATTGAGATGTGCTGTAGAGTAAAATACACAATGAATTCCAAAGATTTAGTACAATTAAAGTCATGTGAAAATGTCATTAGTTTTTTCACATTGATTACATATTGAAATAATGCTTGGGATATATTGGGCTAAGTAATACATATTATTAGAATTATTTTCACGTGCTTCTTTTGATTTCGGTGTGCCTGCTAGAAAATTTTAAATTACAAATGTGGCTCACCTTATATTTCTATTGGACAGCACTGCTTTAGACAATCAACAAGCCTATTCTGGGCTAGGCACTATGCAACAGGTCAGAGGCAATTTTAGGAAAGGAAGGAATAATCCAGCCTCAGCCCACCATTCACAACCCAGCTGGGGAGATAATACATTGAAAGTCAATTATGGATACAAGCAGAAGGCAAACACCAAATGACTGATGATTAGCCCTGTAGAAGCTCAAAGAAGAGAGGTAGGTAGTCAGCGATGCCTTTCTGAAGAAGCAGAATTTCAAAAGATCCTTGAAGGATATATGATATTTCTTTTCTGCAGCTATGGAAGAAAGAGAAAGACATTGTGGGACAGAGGAGGTGGGAAAGCACTGAGTAAGCGTGGGGTAAAAGGTGTAGAACAGTTTGTTTTGGGGTGAGTGCCATGCCCTGAGTGACACCTGGGTCTACACATCTCCTGTGCCTCCAGCATGACTTCTTGCCTGCTTTTCATAAATCTCTGTCCCATTGCTTTCTTCTACACTTCACCACACTTAGGACCTGAAGCTAGGAAATAAAGGTTCATGCATGTTGCCAGCAAGATCTTTGTCCTGCTTCTGATCAAAGTTCCAGAGAGCATGCTTCAAATGTATGCTCCTGAACAATGGCACTGCATGGTGTTTTTGCTGAGGAAAGATTCTCCTGAACCGGGTAGACCCTTAAATGTGGTGTCCAACCCATGTAAAGAACAGAACTCAGTGTTTATTTAAATTACCACCTGCTTGGGTTGACCAACCATTCTGATTCGCCCGGGACTGTCCCAGTTTTAGCACTAGAAGCCCCATGCCCAAGGAAACCCTTCAGTCCTCGGGGGAAACTGAGGTGGTTGGTCTACCTTACCTACTCTGCCATGTTCCAGGCTCTGAATTTGTCTCTCACTTCTAGTCACTGGCCTCCTGCTAATTCGATTTCTATGACTAAATGACAGACAGTGTAATTAAAAGGAATGTGGTTGCATTCACTGTTCACCACAGTGCTGACAATGACAGTATTTTTTCTTAGCCTTAGTTTTGTGATGTCCTGGTTGGTGGGGTGGGGCGGGGGGTGTCACAATTCTTCAGATTAAATTCATTCCTCTTCCATTTAAAAAATATGTCACTGGATACTGTCAGGAGGAAGGGTGTCCTACACTCAATCAAATAAAGGAGGAAGACTTCAGTTCTAAAATGTGGGAATAGATGTCCTACTTGCAAGTAGACTTCTCCCTTCATTGGGACCTGATCATCTCTCATTTCCCTGTCACTTCCTCCTGAGAGCTCTCCCCAGCCCCTTTGAAGCTGTGGTTCTCTTGTAAATCACAATCTTGTCCTCAAGGGCCGTTAGCTAAGGGACAGTATCAACATTAAGTGAAAACCCCTAGATGAGAATTTTGGAGAAGGAAGTTGACCTGGCAATAAAAGGGTTACATGATTAAGAAGCCTCCACGTTCCAAAGGAATGAAGCCAAAATGGTGAAAGGATGGGTGGTAGGTTTGAAGTTTTAAGATATCGACCTGAAACCTTTCGGATCATACCGTCTATGCCATAGATTGGTAAAGCTAGCTCTAGCAGAATGACCCACCCAAAAGTCCTAGCACAAGTCTGAAAAAATACCTAAATTCCAATTTCCATTTAGCAACAACTTCTTGCGCAGCGTTGTGAATTCCAAGTTGCAACACTTGGGTCTTAAAATACTCATGTGGAAAATGTTACGGTCTAGCGCCTTCCAGAGCTTCTCTGTAGCCTCATCAAAAACTTAAATTCTTTCACATCAAACAGTGAAAAGTAAATTAACTTCTGGTGGTGGAGAGAGGGGAGAGGAACAGTTGGTTCCTTGCTGAGCATGACTTTGATGTCTTTAACTATCTGGCTTAGGCTCACAGGACCCAACCCTTAAAACGCTTTATGAGTTAGTAATGTGTCCTAAAGACCTCAGAGGATGAGCGCTTCAAAGAGTATATTTTAAAAGTTCCCACCTGTTTTCCTTTTATATTTGGATGGGCATGAATTGATGCCTCTTGGCAAATTAAGTAGTATTTTTCCCCCTTCTGTGTCTTAGACAGACAGCCAAAGTCTGTTTTCATAATGAGGTCTAGTCCACCTCACTTCTTCATAACAAATCAATGCTGGCTTACTCGCTCACAGGGAGAACACCTGGGGTTCGTGCTCAGTTACACAGAAGAGATGAATCTGCTGGTTCTCATGTGGCTTATTCCCTATTCTCAACTCTCCAATCAGAACACACTGTGCAGGACAACTGTGCCTCTTCTCCAGAAACTTTAGAGGAAATTTGTCCTTTTGTGTTTTTCCATGGAATTGGAGAGGGAGCTCTTATAGCCAGGCTAAAGCTGAGTAGGATCCTGGCCTAATTTGGAGGGCACTTCAGTTCTGCTTAGGTTTTGAATGTGATTTTTCCCAAAATTTAACCCTGAGGAAGAGATCACGAAATAAAAACATATGATTGTATATGGATGTGCAGTAAAAAGCTCAAATTAATCCTAACAGTTGATACCTTAATTAAATGCATGATTTGGAGCAAAAAGTTGTCAATTGCACTTTCATTCCTGTGAAATGGGGATAATAATACTTCCTTCTCCAAAAGATTGTGAGGGATACACAAGTGAAAACACTGGGGCAAGTTAATTTGCTAACTAAGGTTTTGCATTAGTTCATATTCCCATCAGTCTAAAATTCAGTTCCAAATACAATTTAAAGTTAAAAATCTAACCCAATTCTCAGATTATAGATGTAAATCATATAACATAACATTATCTTTAGCATCACATTGAAACAAATAAACTAATGTTTTAAAAAACTGACCCTTTTAGTTAATCTCCATAATTTATAAGGAACTCACACAACTGAACAATAAAAAAACAAACAACCCAATCAAAAAATGGGTAGAGGATATGAACAGACATTTTTCCAAAGAAGATATACAGATGGCTAATAAACACATGAAAAGATGTTCAACATCACTAATCAGGGAAATGCAAATCAATACTACACTAAGATACCACCTTACCCCTGTTAAAATGGCTATGATCACTAAGACTAAAAATAACAAATGTTGGAGAAGGTGTGGAGAGAAGGGAACCCTCATACACTGCTGGTGGGAATGCAAACTGGTGCAGCCACTATGGAAAACAGTATGGAGATTCCTCAAAAAACTAAAAATAGAACTACCGTATGACCCAGCTATCCCACTACTGGGTATCTACCTAAACAATTTGGAATCAACAATCCAAAGTAACACATGCCCCGCTATGTTCATTGCAGCACTATTCACAATAGCCAAGACATGGAAGCAACCCAAGTGCCCATTGACTGATGATTGGATAAAGAAGATGTAGTATATATATACAATGGAATACTATTCAGCCAGAAAAAAGACAAATTCATCCCATTTGCAATACATGGAAGGATCTAGAGGGAATTATGCTAAGCGAAATAAGCCAGTCTGAGAAAGCAAACAACAGATGATTTCACTCATACATGGAATATAAACAGATACATGGACAAAGAAAATAATTCAGTGGTTACCAGGGGAAAGGGGGTGGGGGATGGGCACCAGGGGTGAAGGGGAGCACTTATGTGGTGACAGTTAAGAAATAATGTACAAATGAAATCTCACATTGATGTAAACATTATGAACTCAAAAAAATTTTTTTTTTTAAAACCTGATCCTTTTAAACCACATTGGTTTGTCCAAGCAGTCCTTCAACAGTGGTTCCATCTTTGGTGTCACCTTCTATAGATCAACAGAAGTGATTGCCACAGTGTGACCTGTGACCCATTAATTGGCCAAAAGGACTTCATGCTGCTTCCCCTTCTGCTGGCCCTGTGTTGACCTTCTTTCTAGCATTCTTACAGTTTAGGGACCCTTAGTGCTAACAATAACTGGCAGAAGAAAAGCAGCAGAGGGGAGAAAGATCTTGAAATTACAACATTTTAATTTTAAATTCTCAATCATGTCACAGTCGATGTAGGTATGTGAGAATTATTAAAAGTATACAAAAATATGTCCACATTTGTAATTGAATGCATCTAAGTATTGGTGTCAGGAAAGTCTACCAGGCCCCTGTTTCTAAGGCTGCAACCTCAGCTCCCAGCAAGGCCAGGCTGGTGACACCAAAATTTGAAGCTAGTTGGGCATCAGGCAATAGGGAGGTGGGAGTGGGAGACTGTGGAACTGAGAATGCGTTCAATTAGGAATACTGAAAAGCAGTGAGCCAGATAGGCACTACGCAAAGGCTGATTTAGGCCTCAGAGATTCAAATTTTCAGCATCTGCTCTAAAGGTTACTCAGATAATCATGCAGTCCATTGAAATCACTTATTAAAATTATTTTTTAAACCCCATCACTATAGGCTTAGTGGATATTTCATTTTCTGCACCATTCTAGTATGGTATTCCCTTTGAGGTACTGTTTTACAGTTCTGTCCCACGTAATGACATTTTGGTCAACAACAGACCACATATACAGCAATGGTCCCATAAGATTAGTACCATGTAGCCTAGGTGTGTAGTAGGCTATACCATTTAGGTTTGTGGAAGTACGCTCTATGATGTTCGCACAACGAAAATGGCCTAACAACGCATGTCTCAGAATGTATCCAGTTGTTAAGTGACGCATGACTGTATTTGTTGCTTTTTAAACAAATACAAAGTTTAGTATAAATTTCTTTCAAAATCACCTAAGCATATTTCCCATGAGAAACTCTACTTGTTGGTGTGGGAAACTATACAAAGGAATTTATTAGCAATAAGATTGTGCATGATCATCAGAATAGCAAAGTAATCTTTTTTAACTGAGTGCATATTCTAATCCTCCTGTATGAATTATGTGAATAAAATCTTTGAAGTATTGTTGAGGAGGTAATCTTGGCTAAATTGAACTTGACAGTGCCCCTTTATCTAGTTCCAATGTGATTAGACTTTGAGGCGCATATAGAATCATAGAGAATACTGGTTTAAAATATGACTCAATGAGTACATTTCAGCATTAGATAAAGCAAATCAGGACAATGAAAACTGCTTGAATAAAAGTAGCTTCAATATCCACGATTTAAATTTCCTTTATTGTCTGGGAGGGGGTTCAATTTGATAGGCTGTTTCACTTCATTTTATGTATAAGAAGGTTTGGCAGTAATGTCTAATGGGGTAGACATTCATTTTACAACTGTATGTTGTAGACCCCTAAGGTCTGGCCAGTTGTGCCCTGCATGATCCCAGGAGGTGCCAGTCACGTGGAACACAATGTGAAAGGCATCTCTGTGTTATGCAGAGTACAATTTACACAGCCTTAAAAGCAGCCTCATTGAGGAATCAAGGGTTAAATAAGCTGTTCCATGTAGGGTGCAATTCTTTTTTTTTTTTGGAGGAAGAATAGCCCTGAGCTAACATTCACCTCCAATCCTCCTCTTTTTGCTGAAGAAGACTGGCCCTGAGCTAACATCCATGCCCATCTTCCCCACTTTATATGTGGGACACCTGCCACAGCATGGCTTCCAAAGCAGGGCATAGGTCCACACCTGGGATCTGAACTAGTGAACCCAGGGCTGCCGAAGTGGAACGTACGAACTTAACCAGTACACCACTGGGCTGGCCCCAGTACAACTCTTAAAGAACAGAAATTTGTCCCTTTGAGTACCCAAATTTGAAAAGCCTGTGTTTAGGTATGTACTTATAAATAAGCATTTTAAATGGATTTTTAAAATTAGTCTACAATTTCCTGGATCCTTAAAGAGACTATGCAGAAGATATTTTCTTGCACTTTTGGATCATGATTATGAACATGTAAATAATTAGAACATGGTTTCATAACGTATGTTACCCCAGTGGTTATTCAAGTGTGTGCGGCTAACGACCACTTCAGTGGCGTTTTTTAAATGTAATTGACATGTCTTTAAAGGAAAGACAGTTTTCAAGAACCCTACCTTGGTTTGGGTTTTCCTAGAAACAAACAAGGATTTGACCACAAGACGTTTATTTGGGAGGAATAAGGGAATAGGGAATTAAGACAAGGAAGGGAAGGAAGCCAATAAAAGGTGTGTTATCAAGAGAAGTACCATGTTGATAAGTGGAGCTTAAGCCTTTGGGAAACAATATAGATGATGCATCTCAGAATTATCTCACTGACTAAGAGGGAAATGGGATATTTACACATCAATTCTGTCAACTTCGGACCAGGGCTTCTCCTAGGTGCCAACTCCCCTAGAACAGGGGCAAACACACTTTAATGGCCAGAGAAAGCCCCTACAAAGGGATGTAGGGCATGATCTTCCCTGTCCTTGTTATGTAGTAGCAACCCTATATCCTCATGTTGATCAGGACTTCTTTCTTTGCTTGTTGATCGTCTGGAATAAGAAACTGAAAATGACAAGGGAGAAAATGTAACTTAAGGTTCATTGGAACACTTACTTTGTCCTCCTGTAAAAGGCTCCCTCTCTCTCCCAGGAACCAGGAACTCTGGCCCAGTATAGGCAAAGTTTGTGGGGATGGGGAGCACAAATTCCTCAGGTCATTCCCTGACCCATATACAGTCACGTGTCATTTAATGATGGGTGCTATGTTCTGAGAAATGTGACATCAGGCAGTTTCATCGTGTGAACATCATAGAGTGTACTTACACAAACCTAGATAGTATAGCCTACTGCACAGCTAAGCTAAATGGTACTAATCTTATGGGACAACCATCAGGTATGCTTTCCATTGTCGACTGAAACCTCATTATGTGGCACATGACTATTTTAAGTATGGACACTGTGTCAGGCTAATTTGTTAAATTAAAATGGGGTATGACGGGGACAGCAGTCCCTGCATCCTACCATTCTGCCCGAGATGTAATATTGCTCTTGATTTATTATCATGGCTGGTGGGGACATTTTCAGGGAACTTCTATTTGGCCTTTCTTAATATATGACGTACTCTGCAGGTCAAAGAACTAGCGTGAGGTGAAGTTTTACCAGTTCTAATTATAGTCATTTTAAGCCCTTGGGCAACACAGAAATTTCTACCTGGTGGTTCTGTAGATCCACAAGATCTATTGTGAGAAGGACTTGGGCCAGTACTCCATCCTCCATTTGTCATCTAGCCTCTACACACACCCACTCTAAAAGAGGCCATGATGTTGGCTTCGGTCCACTGGCAGGAGTGTCCTGCATCCAACAACTGGAGCTTAATTCAGCTGAGGAATGGTAGGAAACAGTGTAGAGAATGTGCCTCAAAGTTATCTCACCCACAGGGAGAGGGAGTATTTGCACACCAACTCCCTTCTGTCATAGGTTGAGCATTGCTCCCAGGAGGCATAATTCTCCAGCTTATCTGGCTTGCCATGTACACAGCAGGCTCTGGTGGCAAGAACCGCAATGCCTCAATTGCAGGAAGCTGGTACCACGTACACTCCTGAAACAGTAACAGCCCAGGGGATAGACATTACTGCTTCTTTTATAACTTTTTATTTCTATTTATTTGACTTGATTGTATTTCTTAAACATCTCATGAACATAAAACGAATGATTAACTCCTTTGTTTATATCTCTTAGAAAACTACCCAAAATTAAAAGTGAAGAAAATTTGCAAGCCAATAAAATTCAAATTAACAACATTAACTCAAGAGGAGAGATATTTTGCTAAAACTAAAATGCCATGTGAAATATGAATATGATAGTGACTGCTAAGATGTTTTGAGTCCATCTTCCTTTATTTCATATTAAGACTTCAACATTTTCCAACATTTTTCTCTTTTTGTGACTACTAAAGAACTTTCATTTATATAGTGATCCATGAAATCATTTACCTTCACTTCACTTGAGCACATTACTTATATAGTAAGCCATTCTCTTTCCTTTATTCTTAAGATCCAGCAATTGAGGTGTTATTATAATGTAAATGTAAATGCAAACTCTGGAAGGAAAATGTAATTAAAACATTGTATTCTCATAGAGAACATACAAGAATGTAATAGAAACATTACATTACATAGAGAAATACAGCATTGTTTCTCAAAGAGGACTTGCAGACTCCTATTTGAGAAACTGCTCTGCTGAACTTGTAGGGACTATTGTATCCATTCTGAGAATAAAGTACTAATGCTGGTTACAGAATAGGACATGAATGATATAAACCACGACATTATAAAAATGTAATATAATGAATCAAAACCAGGATGTGGAGCTGTGGAAATGCAAGTGATAATTTCATCATTTTTCATCATAAGGTCCTAAAGTTATGTGTAGGTATTTAAAGGTATTTAAATATCAGTAAGTAATAATAAATGAGTAATAAGGTATCTAAAGTTTCTAAGAACATCACAATAATATTGTAATGTTCAATATTAGTGCAACTTAAAGATTTTAATTTTTTCTTAATCTTGGAGAGGTTTTCAAGAAACATGTTTTGCAATAAAGAATTATTAATCTGAAATTTGTCAATTTTCCTTCAGTTGAATTAAAGTAAAATTATACCGAATACTGTTAATTTAAAAATAACGTGTGCCATGATCCCAGTTTTAAAAAACTTTCTTTTCTCTCTTTCTTCCTTTCTTCTTTTTTTCTTTCAGCAGAGATAGACTGATAGAATTATATTTACTCTCAACTATTTAATTTTGGCTATTATTATTTCTGGTTGCTGAGATTTTGGGGGGACTTTGAATTTTCTTATTTAGATTTTTCTTGAATTTTTATAATTAACACATATTTTTACAAAATAAAGTCAGAAAAAGTTTTGGAAAAAATATAGAGTAATTAAGCTTAATTTCCATTATTTTTCTTTAATTATTTCATGGCTTCTGTACTGATCTAAAGATCAAGACGTATTTTTAAACCAATCCAAATTATAAACCAACCTGATTTCTAGAGTCCAAGTGGTCAAGGCACAGTTTTATATTTATGTTTTAACAATTCTTTTTAGCTTTGGGGTTTTAATTTATTGAGATAATTCTCTCTTTAGCCCAGATAGAAGAGATTCCTTGTTATTCTTTATCTATTTATGCTTCAAATCCATCACTCCTCTGTGGGTGAACCCATAGTTTGGGTCCCTGAAATCTATGGTTATGATTTGAGCTTATAGAATTAACAAACCATAGCCAATGAGACCTTGTGTTGGGGTGATTACTCCAGAAGGCACAGGAAACTGAGAGGTTAATCCCCCATACAGCTCTTGAAATGGAACTGGATGAAAATCAAAACAGTATAAAGAAAAAAGGAACTTTTGGGGGAAATATTACTTCAAACCTCAGATGCTAATATTCTCCTCATGCACAGTTAAGTGCCTTTGAAGTTTAAAGACCTGACTTGCATTCCTTGTTAATAAATAGGCAGCAAGGGTCAAGAATCTTTCAACTCACCAATACCTAAAAAGTCCATATAACTAAAATACTATTTTGCTCAAAATTTAATACTTGCCTCAGCTACAACTGCAATTCTACCCACCCTGGTTCAACTGATGGTGCTTAGGTTAAATTCACCATGAAAATTCACTTGTGAGAACACAAGAGACTCATGTCTATTAAAAACAGCCATATGCCTGGAGTTTCCAGGTGCTGCAGCTGTGCCAGGGTAACAGATATTGAGTGGGATTTTTCTTGTTGTCTCAGAATTGCGGTTAAGGTCCGAGCCTGAGGGAAAGAGGTGCTGAATATCCTAAATTCTAAGTTCGGAGACACCAGCATTTGGAGCCTGCACCTCTCTACCAGAGAGAAAAGGTCTGGGAGAGAGACGGGGGCTTTGAGAAAATGCAATATCCATGGGAAGAAGTTATTCCTATACTTCTCTAAAGCCAAGGATGAGGATGCCCCAACAAAATCATTTCTAAAGATTGGAAGGAGAGATTCGCATTTAATTTTGCTGTCTGACATATATATGATCGACAGATTTAGTGACCTGACTGGTTACTTGCATAGGAGAATAGAGGATGGATGTTGGTGTGGGGCTGTCATGCTCAGCAGTGGCTAAAATTCTACCAGAATCCTTGCTGAGTTCTTACTTTGAGAGTATAGTACTTGATCCTACTTGTGCCCACCAACCAGAGAGCTGATCTTGCAAGGTAGATTGAGGTGGTGCCAGGATTATGGCAATGTTGGGGACAAAGAGGCAGACACATCAGAGCAACTTGATAGGAAGTTACCAGCTGGTCGGAAGTTGTGATCAACTCTTGAAAGGGGCTACCAATGACAAAGGAAGGTGCTCAGAAGAACCTCTCTTCAACCATATACACCAAGACAATGAGCTAGGACAGCAGTTGAAGTCACCTAGAGAAAAGGACCGCAACCTTGCAGAATTCAGTAACGAGACACCTGTCCGCCGGCTGACTCTCCAGAGGGGGAGGGTGTGAAGTCCATCTCATGCCTCTCTCTGTTCCAGAGACTGTCTGCTCTATGTGGGGGCAAAGAGAGGTGACTAGCTTTGAACTTGATCTGAGATTAAAGTTTGAAAACAAATGGGACTGGGTCTTCTGGCCAAGGTGGAGTCACAGTGATCAGATTTACCTTCTCTCCTGAAACTACCAAAAAAACCCAAAAGCTAGGCAAACTATATGAAATAATGCTTTTTGAGACATGCAAATGAGCACATGAAAGGATGCTCACATCGTCAGTCATTAGGGAAGTGCAAATTAAAACCAAGATGAGATACCACTACACTCCTATTAGAATGACTAAGATTAAAAAGATTGACTATAGCACGTGTAGGCAAGGACTCAGAGAAACTCGGACTCTGATCCACTTTTGATGGAATTGTACAACTAGTTCGGAAGACAGTTTGGCAGTTTCTTAAAACATTAAGCATACGTCTACCATATGACCCAGCCGTTCCACTCCTAGGTATTTATCCAAAAGAAAAAAAGCATATGCCCGTACAAAAACTTGTACACAAATTTTCACAGCAGCTTTATTTGTAATAACCCCAAACTGGAAACAACTAAAACGTCCATCAACACGTGAATGGATACACAAATATGGTGGTATAACCATATAGTTGAATGCAATGCAACAAGAAAAAGAAATGAACTATTGATTCATGTAACAACATAGATAAATCCCAAAATGTTTATGCTAAGTGAAAGAAGCCAGATAAAAAAATGACTGCATGTTGTATAAGGGGAGGAGGAAGTGGGAAGGGGTAGGTGTGAGGGACTATACGGAGCAAGAGGAAACTTGGGAGTAACGGATGTGTTCATTCCCTTGATTGTGGTGATAGTTTCACCAATTTTTCCGTGTGTCAGAACTTATCAAATTGTATACTTTATGTGCAGTTCTTCGTATGCCAATAATACCTCAATCAAACTGATTAAAAATAAACTGGACTGGGGCCAGCCCTGTGGCAAGTGGTTAAGTTCAAGCGCTCTGCTTCGGCAGCCCAAGGTTTCGCCGGTTCAAATCCAGGGTGCGGACATGGCACGGCTCATCAAGTCATGCTGAGGCAGCATCCCACATGCCACAAGTAGAAGGACCCACAACTAAAAATACGCAACTATGTACTGGGGGGCTTTGGGAGAAAAAGGAAAACTGAAAAATAAAATCAAAAATAATAGTAATAAGCTGGACTGAGACTATAAGAATTGACACAAGACTGATCCAATAACCCAAGTTTTTGAAAAGTTATGGAATTGGACTGAGAGAGGATTGAGTCACTCCTCAAGCAGAAATGGGGCAGGTTAACAAACACACTGGGGGGATTGTTATTCTGTATATTCTAGTGAGTTGAGACTTGGCAGTATATTAGTTACAAAACCAGCCGTTCACTTGCAGTCACCAAATGCTGCAGCCAAAGCAAGAACCTCATTACCCCATGATATCTTGATAACCCCATGTTAGTTCTGCTAATGCATCTTCGTGGTCTCCTGGTCAATGGATCATGTGCTCGGGCTTGAGAATTAATCTCACTTCTCTTCCCTCTGAGTTCTGAGATAATCAAGAAATAGATACAGAAATTGGGGTCAAAATATTAGCTTTGACTTATTATAACTGGCTTGGGGAATACAGCTTGGACCTAAGGTCCTACACCTTCCCTTAGGACTTGAACTTATCCTACCAGCACCTGGACAGTGACAGTTCCTCTTGGCCTCTTCTTCCCACCTCTCCCCACCCTCAACGCAGGGACAATTGTAGCAGATTCACATGATGAAGCAGGTGCAAAGGGAGAGAGACACATTCTTTCTGTTAAGGTCCTGAATATGTCACTGGGATGAGCTACTTGAGCAAATGTTTGGAACTATAGGAGTTTTTTGTCATAAGCATCAAGCTGATCAAGATTAGGAGGCATATTTTTTAATCACTGAACTGTCCTCTGTAAATAAATCGTGGATTAGCCTTCAGTTGCTATATTTTATTTGCTGCACACATTGCTAGTATCAACTCTAATCTCAGCATATTTTTTTTCAATTGATATCTAGTTCAGAAAATAGTCTTTAACTAACTGAAATACGTCTTCGTCTATAGCAAAGCTGTCAAGCACATGTCCCTCACAGATATGTCAAGAATTCCACATCAGGTGTCGGCTGGTGGCACAGCGGTCAAGTTCCAGCGCTCCTGCTTCTGTGGCCCATGTTCACCGCCTGGATCCGATGCACCGCTCATTAAGCCATGCTGAGGCAGGCGTCCCAAGTATAAAATAGAGGAAGATGGGCACAGATGTTAGCTCTGGGCCAGTCTTCCTCAGCAGAAAGAGGAGGATTGGTGGCGGAGGTTAACTCAGGGCTAATCTTCCTCAAAAAAAAAAAAAAAAAAAAGAAGTCCTCATCAGTTGTTTGCTTAACTGTAAAGTGAAATATGATAGATATGAAGACATGCATAGGAGTTGCTCTTTTGTTTTGAAATATATTGACACAGAAGTGTTTCACCATTTGCTCATTTAACTTAGGTGTATTGAATTCTATGCACAGAGAGAAATAATTCAAATAGTACAGTTCCACTTACTCTTCTACTCAGTATGTTTATGCTCCAAATTAAGCATGAGATAGAGGCTGAGAGTCTGTTCTTCATTCCCTAGCTGCTCTTAAATCCTATGTGTCTCTCGTTCCACTGCACCAAGCATGACTCTGTGGTTTCAAGGAACATATATTTTGTACAACAGGGTCCTAATGCAATCCATCTAACTCATCTAGTGCCAACCAAAGAAGTGGCGATCTGTTCCAATGTTGGAGGAAAAGTTCATCTTGTTGTAATAAGTAAGAGAGAGTTTGTTTCTCATGTGGAGACTGTTGGCATTTCAACACTACTATCCTAAGAGATTTTCAAAGGGAGTCCTTTTCTTTTGCATTCTATGGTTCTTATTTAACTTAACCCCCAGATAAGATACAGCGTCTTTGTAATATTTTCCATCACCAGTGTCATTTAGTAATGAGATTTTGGGAGGAGCTGATCCTGTTTTCTTTCTGAGCATAATATTTGCCTTCAACTTCGTAGCTGGTTTGCCAAGCTTGTTGGCACATCTGTGAAGCTTACCTATATTTTTCTCTCTGAGTACCATGTTGGATATCTGTATTTTGTTCTCCATCTTCAGCAACAAACCTAATCAATTTTATACTAGAAGGTACTATTTTGTGCTTGTTCTGGAAATAGGTTCACCAGAGTGGTCATTGCAGTTTTTCTTTTCATGATATGAGAGTTTCTATGGCTTCCTGCCACTCTTTGACAAAGGTTTATAATAAGCAGTGTCCTGGGGACTAGCCATGACAGGATTGCTAGTCAAATAAAAGAGTTTTCAGATATTCTTCATTCTTCAATATCCTTCTTATTTATTTCTCTTCTGTAGCTGCTTATACAAAATCATTTTTCACATTCATTTGTCCCAACACACACTGGTTGATATTCTACCTTCATGCTAGTGTGTTGTGTTCTCTATTTGCACTTATGACTTGACTTGGAATTAGATGTTTAAGATATAATTTTATTCTTTATAACTCATTCTTGGGCAGTCAATCCATTTTTGTGATTGATTATAAAAAGAAATGCAATCATCAAAGAAGAAAAAGCACTACACACATTTTTCTCTGGCCCATGCTCTCCCATTGAACTTCACTGGTGATAAAACAAATGAAATCTGCAACATTTCAACACTCTTACAATTACGTGCCTATGTGAGCAGGTAAGTGGCTATTTCCAAGCTTGGATCGGACAACTTCTTAAGATAATTTTTACGCTGTGGTTCTGCTATTACCTCCAAGACAATGAGGCAAGTGGCAACCCAAGGTGTCACAGGACAGTGGAAAACCTGGGATTTGTATTATTGCTGTTGTGCTCTTCCCATCCTTTGGTCAACCACGCTGTTGTCATAGAACCATAGAAGGCAAGAGCTGAAGTGGGTTTCTGGCATGACCCAGTGTGCTATTTCATTCTGCACAAAAGGCAATAGAGATCTGTGTAATTTAAATGTCTTTCTCCATGGCCATAGCACTAGTTAGTGGTAGAGCTAGGAAGAAAACCCAGATTTTCCACTACTATTTTGCTTCTCAAAATAAGCCCCATGACATTGCCCATATGTAGCATAGGAAAGTTCTCTGGAATTTCCCCAGTCAACTGGATGTCTTAACTCCAGGGAAGAATGTAAATGTCAGGAGAGACACACCACTAACGCATCACTGCTCTCGTAATGAAGGTGGCAGGTGTCCCGTGAGTCAAGGTTGAAGCAGTTGGCAGGAAAGTAGAACCTGCTTCAAACATACTTCCCCACTAGACAAATACAGGATTTCAATACTTAGGACAGCTTGTCCTTTAACCTGGTAATTTCAAACAGAGATGGGAGTGGAAACAGAGGTGGAGAGACAGTGAGACAATGACTAGGTGCTTGTCAAAACCATTTGTCAACTAGATGGAATGTATCACAAGCCTGTACAAACACAAAAGATAAAGTACATGAGATACACTATAAGAAAAGACAAATTTTATAACATTGGTTTTTCCATCTCTAATACACTGCTTGACTTTTCTCCTGAGAGATTAAAAAGATGTCTTCGCAATGGTAAGGAGATGTTAGGTTATGTCTCTATGGTTAGGTGAGGTTAAAAGAAAATACCATACAAAAGGCAAAGCTTTAAGCAGAAGTTAGGGGAAAATAAAGTAAGGCTAAATCGTTTGATGGTCTGTCCCATCTTGCGGCTCTGTGGTTAGTGACAGTGAGTGTGTGGACAGGGTGTGTGGAGGGGGTGTGTGCAGGGGTGTAGCTGAAGAGCTGCAATGCTTGCTTTCTACCTGGTGTTGACGTAGGTGTCAAAAACAAGCTGACAAGCTTGATGTGTTGGGCAATTCTTGTGATAACTTAGTTCAAGCTTCTGCTCTTAAGTAAACACCGAAGTGGAAAACAGATTGTGTGTCCACTAACTGGAATGCCCAGAGACTAAGCAGGGCTCGCTCCACATACGGTATACACACTTCATCCCAGCAGACGGCCAGGATGGGCTGGGGCAGGGTGACATATGCTTTCTTATTCAAAGATCCATGGATGACAAGTTCTCGGCTTTATACCATTAACTGTAGTTTGGTGTGATCCTGAAAATAAGTGTTGGGTAACGTTAAATAATGTTGTTATGGCAATATATAAGGGGCTCAACAACTTTTTTTAAATTGAATCTTAATAGTGGTAACCTGACTTTGTGAGTGCAAAAGGGAATGCTATGACACCTCTGCAGAGGTTTAAATATAAAAATGACATTTAATCGACTGTGACCACAGAGTCAGCTATAAAAATCACTTCAAGAACGTTGTGTTTTTACACTTCAAAAAAAAGAGTAGACCTCTCTAAAAACAATAGGCGATATATACTTAGGCAATTTTTTGCCTTTTGAGTACAAATAAAATTTTACTTAAAAAAAAAGGCAATGCTATGCATTTATGAAGCACAGCTGATATATGTCTGACACTTAAAAATTAAACTTTCTGGGGCCAGCCCTGTGGCCAAGTGGTTAAGTTCGTGTGCTCTGCTTCAGTGGCCTGGGGTCTGCTGTCTTGGAAGCTGGGCGTGGACCTACACACTGCTCATCAAGCCATGCTGTGGCAGCATCCCACATAGAAGAAGTAAAATGACCTACAACTAGGATATACAGCTATGTACTGGGGCTTTGGGGAGAAAAACAAAGAGGAAGACTGGCAACAGATGTTAGCTCAAGGCCAATCTTCCTCACCAAACAGTATACCTTAAAAAAATTAAACTTTGTAATAAAGGAATAATGAGTTACTGGGGCTTTGAGGTTTTTTTCTTCCAATAAGTGTGAGGCCTTATAATGCTTTTAAAATTCTTCTGATGCAATTGCATTGATTATCATGCAGTTCATAGAGAAATATGAGGCTTTTTAAATACCAGACAAGAAGAAAACTTACACAGAAGAGCTCTCAATTGAAAATAATTAGTCACATGAATGTGTAGAAAAAATTCAGTTATGAAACTCTACAGCAAACCTAGGGATAATATGTCAAGATCCACGTTCTTGAACCTCCTTCTTTGAAACATATTAGTTGATTTTATATAAATAAAATTTTATTCTCCTATCTGTTCACTAGCCCCTAAAGAAAACAGAGATAGTCAACTTCACTTCCATTCAAATTAGTAAATCTGAACACGAGATTTTTTGTTAATTTCACATGTTCAATAGAGAACCATAAGCAATGCAAACATCCTCCATAAAGCTAGGTGTCTAAAATAAAGTATATCTTCAAGTGAGACACCAAAATAGGCAAAAGTAAAACCCAACACTGTGCCAAGTTTTTACTAGGTTTCATTAAGGATACAAATGAAAAGCATTTCACTGGTCTGGTTGAGAGAAACACTGTACCAAGCTTTTCCCAGAACATGTTTTGACAACCACTGTTCCCCTTGATTTTTAAGCTCGTACGTATTACAAAGCAAATCAAATCCATATGTTTCTGATTTACTTACACTTAATTCATCAAAATGTAGTTGTAGGAGCTTCTTGAAGTCTGCGCAGCTTCTAAACCGTACTTTATCCTTCTGAAATAGAACTCACAGGTAGAATTGGATTGCATTTAACTACAGAATTATTTTCAAACTCAGGAATTTCGCCGAACTCATGTGGCTTAATATATATTATTGTGATAGCTCTTGTAAACAGGCAAGCAGTACAAAATGTTTAGGCAATAAATCCTCACTATCCGTTCTGCCCATTGCCTTTTTGCACCCATTGTTGGTCAAGGGAAACAGAAGGAATTTGGCCTGCAAGGAGGAATCTGTTCTCTCCTCCAGGAACACAAGGAAGTCAATTACTTTTCCCTCTAATTCTTCATGTAAACAATAATGCTTGTCAGCTATGGAGTTAAAGTCTTTCTCATTCCTAGTTGTTGCTTGGACTTCCGTTCAGGGAATTTTGATCAGAGTTTGATTATTGTTTACAATTACTCAAAGTATTAGCTCCATGAAGGCAGTGGCTGTGTTCTTTAACTTTGCACTCCCACATCTGCTGCAACACCTGGCACAAAAGACTATTAGTCGAAGGAATGAATATGGCTTGTCTCGTCGAGGTGACTGCAACCTGCCTTTTCCTCCTTGTTCCTCAGTAGAACACAAGTGGTCCTATGATCAATTTATTTTAAGTAGACCTGCTTGAAGATAATATAGAGATCTAACAGTAAATCTCATATTGGGTTTTGCAGACGATTTAAAATATTTTAATTGCTCAGACCATTATATCATCAAAAATTCGTCAGGCAGCCTTTCAAAGCTGCTGTATCATAACCAAAATGAGATTTAAAAGAGTCGCCAAATGAAAAATCCACTGGACATCTTTACTATGGCATCAGTAACATTCCATGCTACCCACTGAGAGAAGTTCTTCTCTAAACTGTGCTTTTAGGGTTGGGGGTTTCTCTGGTCACTTCTTCATCCACCTGGTGGTGGCAGAACCCTAACACAGCCAGCGGTTCCCTGGTAATGTGGACCTTTTAGGCAAGGACTTCATAAATATATATTTACTAGTTTGATCTGTTTTTCTCCATTAAGCTTATTCCTCAGAACAGCCCACAATTATTTTCTAGTCCCTTCTAAAGGAGATTTTGTCATAATTTCTCTCCTCGCATGAGGGCTTAAGGTGGCAGTGAGATATAGAAAAACCAAAGTATTTAGGTCCAGATAGACGTGGGTTGCTAAATGAACTGTGTAACTTTGGGTAAATGGCTCAACCTCTCTGAGCTTCCATTTGGTTATTTCAAATGCTATTACAATTGCTAGCTTGAAGATTGTAATAAGAATTAAACAAGAAAACATAGACAGTGCCTAGCACATAACTGATTCTCACGAATACTAGTTTTTTCGTCTCTGATCTGACAGTCTAAAGAATATAATATCTACCTATACCCTCACATTTGTTATTTCAGTGCATACTCATCAGGTACCAACTATGAGCCAGGCAGTCTGATAGGTAACTGGACACTGAAGTGAGAAAAGGGACATGATCACATCCTTTTGGGGTTTGGATCAGGTGGAAGGGAGACATTAGAAAATATCATATTCTGTGAAGGAAAAGGAGAGTACTATAAACACTGTTACTGCCAGACAGCCATCTCCTGGTCACCAGCCTGTTTCCAGGCAAATATCAGGATTCATAACACTCGATGAATTTCCATGGTCCTATTTACAGTCACATATGATGCTTTCAAATCATATTTGATTTTTATGATGTTTGGAGGGATCAATACGTTTGTTTATCAGGCATACAAAAACCCACACAAAAGACCGTGGGCTCCATGTTAAAGCTTTAGTATAAAGAGAGACTCACATTGTCATTAACGTTTGTTTATTATAAACTGCCAAATTACGAGCAGATTTGCATCCAGAAGACTGTGTGATGCATCTGCTTACACTAGGGATATCCTGTTGGCAAGACTTTTATTGCCAATATGGAACACATAGTAGCCATCATATTGTGTTGCCCAGGAAAAGGAGTGCTCTTTTCTTTTTTTTTTCAATTTTATTGATGTATACTTTTTATACAAAAAATTGCACAAATTTAATGTATACATTTTGATAAGTTTGGACACATGCGTGTGTTTGGGATACCAGCACTACAATCAAGATAATAAACACAGCCATCACCTCCAGAAGATTTCTTGTGTCTCCTTGCTTTTTTTTTTTTTTTCCTTGGTAAGAATACTTAGCAAAAGATCTGCTGTCTTAAGTTTTTAAATGCACAAAACCATATTGTTAACTATGGGCGCTTTGTTGCACAGCAGCTCTCTAGACTTCATTTTACTTTTACTTTATGCCCATTGAAAAACTTCTCATTTCTCCCTGCCCCAACCCTTGGCAACCACCATTCTAGTCTCTGCTTCTATGAGTTTGACTATTTAGCTACCTCCTATAGGTGGCATTATGCAGTATTTGTCCTCCTGTGAGTGACTTATTTCACTTAGCTTAATGTCCTCCATGTTGTTGCAAATGGTAGGATTTCCCTCTTTCCTTCTTTTT
Organism: Equus quagga; assembly: GCF_021613505.1. Taxonomy (NCBI): domain Eukaryota; kingdom Metazoa; phylum Chordata; class Mammalia; order Perissodactyla; family Equidae; genus Equus; species Equus quagga. The sequence continues at coordinate 19,188,490 of NC_060288.1, read as the reverse complement.
TAAGGCTGAATTAGATTCTGTTGTATGTATGTACCATGTTTTCTTTATCCAATCATCCATTGATGAACCTTTGGGTTGTTTCCATATCTCGGCTATTGTAAAAAATGCTGCAATGAACATGGGGATATAGATATATCTTTTTGAGATAGTAATTTCATCTTTTTAGGATATATAGTCAAAAGTGGAATTGCTGGATCATATGCTGGTTCTATTTTTAATTTTTTGAGGAATCTCCATACTGTTTTCCATAGTAGCTGCACCATTTTACATTCCCACCTACAAGATTACAAGGATTCTTTTCAGTTTTGTTTATTGTGACTTAGAATTCAGAAACAATGTAATGAGTGATGACTCCACTCAAACCAGCTCATATGGCACAGATTATCCATAGTATAGCTGAATCACGATTGTTAAATAGTAGTGCTAAACTGAGTTCTTGGCCTTGTGAAATAGAAAGTAGAAGGCAGAGAATATCTTCCCCCGTGTAGGGCTTATCCCAAGCCAAATTTAAAAACAGGCTATCATGACCAGTGCATTTTGGCTCACCCTCTCCACCCCTCCCAACAAGTGCCCAGAGCCATGGTGTTGTCCTAAAGCTGTGCACTTGAACCTGCTCAAAGGAATAAATGTCCTAAAAATTGGGGGGTGGGGGGGTTCTATCTTGGTTATTTTGAGCTAAAAAAATAATATTTAAAAACCATAGAAAATCCAGAAAAGCAGAAAGTCCCAAATTTTCATCATAACAACAGATATATTATTCTTATGTTTCCATTCCCTCTTTTTTGGCATAAATGTACTGCATTTACTTGGCATCCTGATTCTGTCCTTTTTATTAACTTATATGCGCTTTTCCTTTTGCTACTTCTTATTTTTAACCGTCATATTTAATGACAGATGGTTTTTCACTGGATAGATGCATGTCTTGATGTCATTAATCTTTCCACTTCTGCTGGAAAATTAGGTTGCATTCAATATTTCTTGTTACTGTAAATAACATCACGAAAATTTCTTCTTGCATACCGTTTTTTCTTGTTTAGGGTGATCTCCTTAGAGGTCCCAAAAGAGAGACTTCTAGTTAAAAGCTTTGGAAAAAGATGTGTGCCAAGTTGTTTTCCAAAAAGACTGTGTCTCTTTAGACTGTCCTCAAAAAGGTGTGAGAGCACCAGCTGCACTTACTTCTTGCCCAGCTTGCCTATTACCTTGTTTTTTAAGACTTTTAAGTTTGAAATATTTGTAGATTAAAAGGAATCTGCAAGGAAATAGAGAGATCTTGCACGACCTTCACCCAACTTCCAATGTCAACGTCTTGAATACCTATATCGAGTTTTTGTATAATATCCAAACCAGGAAATTGACATTGCTACAATACACAGAGCTTATTCAGATTTCACCAATTAAATGTGCAATTATTTGTGTTTGTGTATATGTGTATGTAGCTCTATGCAAATTTTTTTACACGTGTAAAATGGGTAAATTTTTATCACGTGTAACTTCTTGTAGCCATCACCACCATCAAGATACTTTACTGTCACCACAAAGCTCCCTCCTCCTCCTTTATAGCCACATCCATCTTTCCTCCCCATCCTTAACTGCTGGTCACAACTAATCTGTTCTCTATCTCTAATTACATTATTTCCCAAATGTTATATGAATGGAATCTTACAATATGTATCCTTTCGAGATCAGGGTTTTTTCCAGTCTGCGTAATTTCCTTGAAGTTCATCCAAGTTGTTGCAAGTATTAATAGTTTGTATCTTTTATTTCCTGAATAGTACGGTATGCATGTACCACTGTTTGTTTAGCCGTTCACTCATCGAAGGGCACTTGGTTAATTTCCAGCATTGGACTATTATGAATAAGGCTGCTATAAACATTTATGTACAAGTTTCTTCATGCAAATAAGTTTTCATTCTTGGGAATAAATGCTGACTGGTGCATTACGGGGTTGCAGGGTATTTGCATGATTAGTTTTATGAAACGTTGCCAGACTGTTTTCCAAAGTGGTGTGGCATTTTACTTTGCCATCAGCAATGTAACAGCGCATTTCTCTGCATCCCTGACAGCATTGTGTCTTATCACCATTTTTTTACTTTAGCCTCTCTGATAGTTGTGCAGTGATATCCCTTTATGGTTTTAATTGGCATTTCTCTAATGGGTAATAATATTGCACATCTTTTCATGAGCTTATTTGCTGTCTGTATATCCTCTTTGGTGAAATGTCTAGTCATATCTTTTGCCCATTTTCTAATTGGATTTTTTTAATGTTCGATTTTGAGAGTTCTTTATATATTACAGATAACAAGCCCTTTCTTGTACATGTGATTTGCAAATATTTTCTCCCAGTTGGTAATTTTTATTTTTCATATTTTTAACAGAATCTTTCACAGAGGAAAAGTTTTTAATTTTGATAAGGTCTAACTTAATCAATTTTCCTTTTATGAATTATTAAGTCTAGAACTCTTTGATTAGTCTGCATTCCCAAAGATCATCTCCTATTTTTTCTAGAAGTTCTACAGTTCTACGTCTTACCTTTAACTCCATGATCCATATTGAGTTAAAGGTTTAGATTATAGTTTTTTTTTTTCTTTTTTTGCCTGTGGATATCCAAATGTTCCAGCACCACTTATTGAAAAGGCTATATCTCCTCCATTGAATTGCTTTTGCTCCTTTGTCAAAAATAATTTGAATCTCTATTTGTGTGGATCTATTTCTAGGTGTCTATTTTGTTCCGTTGATTGATATGTCTATCTCTCTGCCAGTACCACAGTCTTCATGACTGTAACTATATAGTAAGCATTGGCAGTCATTCCTCCTAATGTATTCTTCTTTTTCAAAATTATTCTGGCTATTCTAGGGCTTTTCCCTTTCTACATAGATTTTAGAATAAGCTTGTCTATGTCACAAGAAATCTTCCTGAGATTTTGATAGGAACTGTGCTAAACCTATAGATCAATTTAGAGAGAACCAATATCTTTAATATGTTGTCTTCCAACACAGTACATTTCTCCAAGTCCTGTGGTCTACTTTGATTTCTTTAATCAGCATTTTGCCATTTTCATTACCTAGATCTAGTACATGTTTTGTTACATTTATACCTAAATATTTCATTTTCTTTGGAGCAATTGTAAATGGTATTGCATTTTTTAGTTTGGTATCCACTTGTTCGTTGTCAGTATATAGAAATTTAATCAATTCCTGTGTGTTGATTTGTATCATGCGACCCTACTGAGCTTACATTTAAGTTTTAGGAGTTTTTGTAGATTCCTTGGAATTTTCTATGTAGACAATCCTGTCATCTGCAAATAGACACAGTTTCATTTCTTCCTTTTTAATCTGCATGCCTTTTTTCTTCCCCCTCCGGGGAAGATTACCCCTGAGCTAACATTCACCACCAATCCTCCTATTTTTGCTGGGAAAGATTGGCCCTGAGCTATCATCTGTGCCCATCTTCCTCTATTTTATATGTGGAACACCTGCCTCAGTGTGCCTTGATAAGCGTTGTGTTGGTCCACGTCCGGAATCCAGACCAGCGCACCTGGGACGCCAAAGCGGAGCACAGAATTTAACCATTGTGACACTGGGCTGGCTCCTAATCTGCATGTCTTTTACTTCTCGTGTTTGTCCTATTATCATGGCTAGGACTTCCCGTACAACGTTGAATAACAATGGTGAGAGTGTACATCCTTGCCTTGTTCCTCATCTTACAGGGAAAACCACCAGTCCTTCATCATTAAGTATGACGTTATCTGTGACTTTTTTGCAAAGATGCCCTTTATGAGGTTGAGGAATTTTCCCTCTATTCTCATCATACTGAGAGTTTTTATCATAAGTCAATGTTGAGTTTTGTCAAATACTTTTTTTGCATCAATTGATATGATCATATGATTTTTCTTCAGCCTGTTAATGTGTTGGGTTACATTGATTGATTTTGGAATATCGAGCCAGTTTTGTATGCCTGGAATTAATTTCACTCAATCATGGTATATTATTCTTTTTGTATGTTGTTGGGTTACTAAATTTTTGTTGAGGATTTTTGCATCTAAGTTCGTGAGAACTATAGGTCTGTAGTTTGTGTGTGCATGTGCTCTCTTTGTCTGGTTTTGGTATCAGGGTAATAATGGCCTTGTAAAAGGAATTGGAAAGCATTCCTTCCTCCTTCTGAAAGAGATTGCATAAAATTGGCGTTAATTATTTGAAAGTTTGGTAAAACTTTCCAGTGAAAACATCTGGCCCTGGAGAGTACTTTCTCAGGGGTTTAAAATTACGAATTCAATTTCTTGAATACTTATTAGACTATTCAGGTTATCTATTTCATCTTGTCTGAATTTTGGTAGTTTGTAGAGTGCAAAAATGGGGGGAAGGAGAAAGTATTTGAGTAAAGGCAATATTAACACAGTGGTTGGAGAACTACACCTGAAAGTCAGCCCCAAGCTAAGCACTTCCTAACACATACTGCTTGTTACATTTCTCACTAATAGAGCTTCCAAACGCACAGACTTTCTAAAGAATCCATTTTTCATTTATTGTTTGGGGTTTTTTTCGACAGCACATAGGACTAGTTTGGAATGGGTAACTGTGGCCAGAGCTATTAGTCTGTATGTGTAGTTTAGAAGTCAGTGTCCATTTTTATAATTATAACATGTGCTGATGCAGGCTCACAACCAATTTTGTAGCAGAACCCAATCCAAGGTACATGTAAACTGAGTCACGTACAGACACTGGACAGTGACAGAATATCTAAGCATCTGCCACAGTGAGCTACAGTGGAGCAACCTGAAATGCCTTAGAAACAAACTAATGTCTTAAAAACCAACCCTAGGAAATATGTTCTTTATTTTCAATTTAAGAATATTGATTACATAGAGAAAGAAAAAAGGCTGAAATTTACTTCTCAGAGGAACTTATCTAAACGTTAACAAAACTGTGTTAATTATGGGGAGGAGCAAGTCCCCATACCATTTCCTCCTTTCTGCAGTGTCAGAGCATCGCAGCCAAGAGTTTCTGTGCACCACGCCCTTGGAACCACAGTTGAGGCTTTTGCAATGTCTCCAGCCTCTATGGCATCGTATTCTATAAACAGAGTTTAGTCATTCAAATCTTTAGCTTTTTAATCAAATAGTTGGTAGGGTTGCCATTTGCTGCTCACAAAGAATTCTGTCTTTTTGAAAAAGCACACCTGTTGACTTAGAATGGTCTTTTCATGTTGGGTTTTCACGTTTATCACTTTTTAAGAAATATTCGCAGCATGGGTACCGCTCTTCAGAAATAGATCTAACCATCTACATTCATGAGCAATCAATTTTGTTAAGTCTGCTGGGAGAACACAAAACCTGAGGACATCAACCAGATCCCCAGGCCTGGTTATGAGTGGTTATTAGACCATCAAATAATCAAAGATCCTAGCTGGTCGCAAATAGCAGCCAGGAACATCCACAAGTTATCCTGACTCATATTTCAACCATCTACCCATTACTAATCCACTACTTGGCCAGAATACCTTTAAAAATAGAACCTAACTTTCATAGGTTACCATAATGAAGATTTTATTTTTTTAGTTTTAGAAAAATAAGAAAAAAGGATGATGATGAGTATTTAACTCCAAACTACACACATTATAGGATTCTGATCCTGTAAAATTGCACGTTATAGGGATTTGGGCACCATATGGAAATCATCAGACTCCTAACACAGGTATTTTATCCACATTTCTGCTGTTATGTTTAAGATATTTAAGAAATAAGAACATTTAAATCAGAGATCCACTTCTAAATTTTATGCAGATAATCTTTTATTCTTTCCTGAACAGATTATTTTGGTATTGTTTTGTAAAATAGAAGTGAAAATAGTGAGACATATGTCCTTTAATTTTATGAAAAAGTTTTATTATCAGATAAGCTTACAACAGCTGAAAGTATTCAAAATATGTAGGGGTGATGACGTGAAAAAGCTGAATTCACTTCATCTATAATCCTGCAGAGTATGACAACTGGAAAGAGGCATTGTGGATGCAAACCCTATAATTACAGCTCTTTAAACCTAAAACTGCAAGGAAATATTCCCAATTTCTTCTTCCATGAAAACACATAGCTTGTTTCGTGTTATCATTCTTCCCTCCATTTTGAACTTCCTGAAGATTTGTCAAGGCTGCAATTCTGTCCATACGTTTATGCCTCTCTATGCCATTCTGAGAAGCTGTGAGATCTGGAGCAGAAAGATGCCTCTGATGTCCCCAGGGGAGAGAACACAGCAAGGACAAAGGGTGCACTAGTGTTTTATCATTCTTGAATCAATGCTTCCCAAACTTCTCTGACGACAACAATGACTGAGCCCTTGTTAAAGAGGCTAATTCCTAGGGCTGGCCCAGTGGCATAGTGGTTAAGTTTGGCACACTCTGCTTTGGCAGCCTGGGGTTTGTGGGTTTGGGTCCCAGGTGGGGCCCTACACCACTCATCAAGCCATGCTGTGGCAGTGACCCACGTACAAAATAGAAGAAGATTGGCACAGATGTTAGCTCAGGGCCAATCTTCCTCACCAAAAAAATCCCCCCAAAACAAAAAATCTAATTCCCAATCTGTGCCTTTGAAGAGTCTAATTTAATAGGCTTAGGGTGGGCCCCAAGGGTCTCTCATTTTAATAAGTTACTAGGACCTTGTTGTCATCAGGGCACTTTGGGAAACATTGAATTAAGGTAGGTCTGAGCCAGCCCTGATGGCCTAGTGGTTAAAGATGAGTGTGCTCTGCTTCGGCAGCCCACGTTTGCTTCCTGGGTGCAGAATCACACCACTCATCTTTCAGTAGCCCTGCTGTATGGGCAGCTCACATAGAAGAACTAGAAGGACCTACAACTAGAATATACAATTACATACTGGGGCTTCGGGGAGGGAAAAAGCAACAAGAGAGAGAGAGAGGAAGATTGGCAACAGACGTTAGCTCAGGGAGAATCTTTCCCAGCAAAAAAAAGTACATTTAAAAAAAAATGTCATCACTTAAAAAAAAAAAAGGAATTCAAGAAGGTTTTTGCACATTGCATTTCAAGGACCGCCTTTAAAGAATCAGAGCCAATGAGGGAGGCCGTGCAGGTTGTGCCCTGCCCAGCCAGGTAGGGGGAGCCGGGGCTGAAATCCTACTGGCCCTGCTGGCTGGGAAGTGCTTACTGGCAGGAGTGTGTGGTACCTGGGGAAAGAGAGCTTCTTAAATTGATCCACCCAGAGGAGGTGCCTTTTTCTAATTGGCACCACATTGCACACGTGCTACTCTTGGCCCTCGTCAGAAGGACCTGGAGTGCTGGATATTTACATGGATTCCTGGATTCTTACCCCAGATCTATTGAAAGAGGATCTCTAGATTGGGATGTATTTTAAACAAGCCCCCCTCCTCCCCACCACTGTGACTCTAATACATATAAAAGTTGGAACCACCAACGGCTTAGATCCAAACCCAAAGAGCAATCACTTTGATAGATGTGGCTGTGAATTCTTTTCATCTCTAATCCTTGAGGACAAATATCAGAAGTTGCAGGCAGCAGTGAACAGAAATTAGAAACGGATCTGGGACTCCAGTGCTCATTTATTAGGACAACCTGAAAACCAAAGGTCATAGGTGCTCAGTTCTTTGGGCCTAAAGGCACTCTGCCAATTCCTGATACCGTTAGATCTGGAGCCTACTTATAATAAACACTACACACCCAAACTGTGATTCTTACTGCTGGAGCTCAACCACCACCACCACCTGGATCTGCATAGCTATGTTGACCCAGCACTGGCGTCTCCCTCATTTTCCTCTTAGTTTCCACAGTTTACTGGATTCTGTTCCTCAGGTTCCAACAGTACTGCAACTCATTTCAAAGTTTGTCTCTATTCTCTACACACTTTGCAAAGTCCCTGAACCCAACCTCCCACATTTCATCTTCTTCCTGCTGCATTGCTTTCCAATCATTGATTCCCTCTGCAGCTCTTTCTCCTCACCCTGCTCATTTCTCACCACCTGATTGGCTGTTATCCACCCATTGTGCTCAGGCTCCTGTAACCTGAGAACCAGGGATCCTCCCTCCGGCCATGATGGTTTCCTTCCTGCGGGAAAGAGCAAACGCAACTTTGGATACCCACAATTGATTACACCACGCAGGGGTTACTCAGGTTCCATACCCAGGAACAGATGTTATTGAATTTTTTTTTTTTTATGTACTTCTTTATTTAGTTCTGTGACTTGGCTGTTATTGCACGATTTTGATCCAACACTTTTCACAGGGTGGTCTCCGTTTTAAAGCCTAGTGAGATGAGACGCAGGGGAAAGGGCAAACTTGAGAATCACCACAAAACTTAAGCAGTTTCCCTAGTATTTATTTATCTTATAACTGGAAGTTTGTACCTTTTGAACACCTTTGCCCAATTCCCCCACCTCCCACCTCTGGTAACCACAAATCTGATCTCTTTCTAAGAGTTTTTCTTTTAGATTCCACATATAAGTGAGATCCTATAGTATTTGTGTTTCCCTATCTGACTTATTTCACTTGGCATAATGTCCTTAATGTCCATCTATAGTTAACACCGCTATATGCTATATTTGCAAGTTGCTAGGAGAGTAAGCAGATCTTAAAAGTTCTCATAACAAGAAAAAAAAATTTTTGTAACTACATGAGATTATGGACGTTAAATAAACTTGTGGTAATCATTTTGCAAAACATATGTGTCATTATGCTGTACACTTTAAACTTATACAGTGTTTTTTTTCTTAAAGATTGACACCTGAGCTAACAACTGTTGCCAATCTTCTTTTTTTTTTCTTTTTTTCTGCTTTATCTCCTCAACCCCCGCCCCCCACCTTCCCCGTACATAGTTGTATATCTTAGTTGCAGGTCCTTCTAGTTGTGGGATATACAGTGTTTTATGTCAATTATACCTCAATAAAACGAAAAACAAAAAACAAACATCAGCAACTTTACTTCACATTTGCCTGTAAACGCTACATAGTGATTGAAACACTGCCTCCTTCTTTCTTAGAATATTTTCTAATCTAGGAATTTCCTTTTGAATCTGTATCTGAGTTTTCCTCCCGATCCTTGCCTTCCAAAGTAATGAAGGCTTATAAGTGCTGGTAAGTCTCCCCACTTTGAGACACAGAGAGAGACGGCCTTCCCAATCTCAGATTTCTTCTCTGAATTATCCGCGTCGGCTGCTGCTTCTGTGGTGGCAACCAGCTCCCCCACCTGCAGAGTCCAGACGATTCTATTAGACACGTCTGCAAAGGAAGAGATTTCACTCACTAAGGGGACTGGTCTTTAATGTGGTTTTGCTCAGCCTCATATAACGAGTCATAAATAACACAGCGGGAGATCAAACAAATTTTTTTTGATATTTTTAAATAACTTTCCAAGGGGTCAAAGAACCTCAATTTTTGGGAAATCGTTGGTAGGGGGACAAAAAACAGCTGCAATCAACTGATTCTTCCTAAAAGTTATTATCTTGTCACAAAGATTGGATTCAGCTATGACTTGTCATTAGTTTATGATCATTAGAAAATGACTATTTCTGAAAGTAAAAGGATATATATTTAATTATTAAATGTTAATGAGGTGCACCGTTTTCTTTGTTAATACAAAGTGAGGTTTTTATTTTTATAAAGCAATTCTTTTTCATCTAAATTTGTCCCCAGAAAACTGGGTTATGGATGGATGACAAAACCATCAAATTTCCTGATTTCCCACGAAACTTAACTGGGTTTGAGTCATCATGGCTGACTCTACTAAACAGTGTCAAACATCTTGTGACCCAGATGTCCTGAAAAGCTTTGCTCGCTGGTGCACTTCCAGTGGCCTTGGGTATGAACCAACAATTTAGATTTAAAGTGAATCTCCTTGGAAACGAAACTTCTGACAGTAGACAAGGTTCTAAACACAGTTAAGTGACCAACACACATGACGGGAATGTCATGCCAGCTCAGGTAGTAACTTCACAGAGGAAGACGACACTTAGGCCACATCCAATCACAGTGTGTCACCATCATCAAAGGAAGGGAACAGACTCATGCAAATTGCCAGATGCTCTTCCATCTCCGGGCATTATTTTCCTGTCTGTTTGCCTTTCATCGTATTTAAAGCTACCCAGAGAACACTTCTAGTAGAAAAAGACTTCTCTTTTATTTGCAAAACTGAAAAACGTATAAAAAAGCCTTTCTCTTACTCAGATAATTTGGAAAACATTTAATTGCTATTTCACACTGTAGTCGCTTGGGTTAAGGGAGGGGAAGCAGTGGGAGGCTGGGGAGCTACTGTGGATTATATAGAGCCTGGCTCCTGGTGTTTACATGCAGCCCTGGTGTTCCATCTTGGAGAGAAAGTGAACCAGTGCTCTAATATTAAAAGCAATTCCCAAAAGAGCTGGATTCATAGCCACACAGTATTTGAAAACTAGGATTTACATTTTGAAAGCTCTAGAAAGTGATCTGGTGCTTTCCTTTGTTGGTTTAAGGAGACAACGAGGAGATGGACAGAGGGGTTTGGTTAAGGGTTTTCCCAGGGTAATGGGTGGTTTGGGTTTTTCCCCTCTTTAAATCCATGGTATAAACATCTATCATCTTAAATCTTAGCGGGTAAGGTGGAGGAAGGGATGAAATAATGGCAAGTCAATGCCTAGTGTCAGGGTTCAGATAACAATTCAGAGTTTATAATAAGCTCATAAACATCTGGAATCTACCAAACTAGCCTGGCTGAGTCACAAGGAAGGCTCTCACGAGATTTTTTCAGCTACTTCCTGCTTCAATCAGGACATACATGTAGAAATATCTTTTCCCAGTGTGTCCCCACCTTCATTTCCAGGTGAAATGGGATGTGTAGGTATGATTGGGATGCAGAATGAGAAAATAAACTTTGTGTATTATTATTAGATGATTATTCCCATATCTTCTATCATAGGCCTTTTGTAGTCAATAAGATCTATCTAGTAATTTGTTTAAAATATAATTTTAATAGAGCTCTCTCTCTATCCATATATATGTTTGTACATATATACACATGTGTGTATATAAACACACATATATATATATACATATATATACACAACATACATACACACACATTTATTTATTTATTAATTATTTATTAGGAAAAATAAGGAAGAGGGCAAAACATTCTGGTGTCCAGAGATGTGGATATACAAAATGTTGACGCAAATAATCCATAACCAATCTATAAATCAAAATTGGGATGAGTTTATTATGAGCCAAATGTGTAGACCATGTAGCCCAGGGCCTTCCTTCCCCAAGGAAGGAGGGCCACCAAGAAGTGGGGGTGTAGAGAGTGGTTATATACTCTCAAAGAGCATGTTTCACATATGCTTGAAATGTCCCTTTTACGATAGTCACAAGATTGCCTGTCAGCAAATGACTGATGGACACAGCAGGAGGCAGGTCACAGGTGAGCAGAGCAATCAGTTCCTAGCCTAGGGAGAGATGCTTATCCTTAAGGAAATGCCAATGTGGGGGAAGTTGCATCTTTCTCTTAAGGCCATTTGTTCTTGTCTTCATAGCAAATGCTTAAAACAGACATACAATGCATGCTCAATGGCCACACTAGGCCCTTTTGGAAAAAACAAAGTTAGACCAAATTAGGTTTACACCAAAGGCTTCCCCATATCCTGTTGCTTGCCATTTTTATCAAAATGCTACAACCCTTTTCTGCCTCAGGGGAAAAAAGTGTGGTAGCACTATATATGAGAAGACATGATTTTACCTTTTGTAAAACTCTCTATAGGAAATTATAAGGCAAAATTTAAAGACTTTTTTTCTGTATAGCTGAAAAGCGAATACACCAACTGGCTTAATGGAGGAAAAAAATAGATAAGAATAACATTTAGAATTTCTGTATTTTTCTCCAGGGAGCAACTACAGTACTTAGTACTGTAAAGAATTGCAAATACTAATATTTTCAGTTTACAGAGAAAGTTTGAAAGAAAAGTTTAAAGAAGTTTCAAAGCCTAACTTCTGAGCCCTGAGCCTCTGCCAATACACATTTATTTTTGGCTCCACGTATGCTTACAGAGTTTGCTTATACCAAGCTTTATGAAGGCTTTGATTTTTATCCAAAAGATTTGTCCAACACTCTTAACGAGCTCCCCTTGCAGACAGGTTAGTGGCCTTTCCATAGGGGCTAAAATGTTTGCATCTTTTTGGCTCATTTTAAATAAACTCATAAAACCAATGGCAATGGAGAGAATACACAAGAACCCAGGGCTGGGGCCTCGGGTCACAGCAGGAATGATTCATAAGTAAGGCGGTAGGAGTTCCCAGAGTAGATAATTTCCATTTTACCACTGGATTGGAAGATAAGGACAGAGCTGACTTTCAAAAGTTTAAATTTTAAAATTTTGACATCTTATAGTTGGTAACATCTTGGAAAGAAATATATTTATTTATTGGGTTGAGTTATCGACTCGTGACATGATGGGATCATTATATATTTATAAAGATCTTAAGCTCTACCCTTCCTAGTTCCTAAAATATGTGGTGAGAGATCTTACAAGTGAAGGAAAACTCCCCAGGGCCAAACATGAGGATAAGAGGTGACAAAAACTCAATTATGAAACCAAATCATGTCTAGATAATAAAAGACGAAGAAATTTCTTACAAACAGGCAAAAATAAGCAACCTCTAATTTTATTTTATTTTAAATTTGCTGAGTCCAGTGATTAAATTTTTCTAAGGTGAAGTCTGAATGACCCTATACTCTTTGACTTTAACAAATAGGAGGTTGCGGTTAACAATTTATTCAACAGACATATCAAAGAAGCTTGAAAACAAGTAACCATGCTAATTTAATTTATTATCCAAAAGGTGTGGGGCTCAGAATTATTATTCAAGTAATGATTTCAATTTAGATAAGAAACAGAGCTGAGAACGTGTAACCAGTCTTCAATTTAGATAAGAAACAGAGCTGAGAACGTGTAGCCAGTCTATTGGAAGCAAGGAGAACTGCATGCAAGTTCTGGCCAATGATTCAATCACTTATTAATTATCTTTTTATGTGACAAGTACTGCACCAGATAATGGATATATAAAAATGAAGAATTTAAAGGGCCGTCCCAGTGACGTAGTGGTCAAGTTCACGTGCTGCACTTCAGAGGCCTGGGATTTGTGGGTTCAGATCCCAGGCATGGACCTACGCACTGCTCATCAAGCCACGCTGTGGCAGCATCCCACATATAAAATAGAGGAAGACTGGCACAGATGTTTGCTCAGTGACAATCTTCCTTACCAAAAAAAAAAGAAGAAGAAGAATTTAAGTTGAGTCACTCATGGTCCAGTGAGTGTCTGAACATGTAGCAGATTATTGTAATAAACTGTGACAACTTCTATGATTGAGGTATCAACTGGGCACTCTAGGAAGACACAGGGGTCAGTAGATAGCACTTGCGTTGGAGAACTGGAAAAGCCTCCATAGAAGAGGTGACCTTTCAGTTGGGTCTTGGAGGATGAGCAGGCATCTTCCTGATGAGGAAAGAGTTGGTCATTCCACACGAGAGGAACCGCCTGTGCCAAGACATGGAGTCCTAAAATCACCAGGTCTTTTAGACAAGCTAACTGTTGCTGGAGTGTAGTTAGCTTGTAGGTGAGTACAAGGGTAAGAGATGGGACATGTGGGTAGATTCCTCCATTAATTCCCTGCATTATCCTTGTCTGTTCATTTAGTTTATAAAATTAGACTAAATGATCTCTAAGTTTCCCAATTCTAGGATCCTATGAAAGGAAAAAAAATCTTAGTTGGAAGAAAAGAATTCTTTGGGGTGAACAAGGGTGTGGGATTGTTTCCATGATAGTGAAGATTTGCAGCTGCCTCACACAAGCTACATTAACATTTAAAAAAAGGGGGAAAAAAAGGACTTTTTTCTATTCTTAGTATGCTTTGAGATGTGCTTCTGGTGCTATTTGGAAAGAAGATGACAATTTTCCCTCCAATAATAGCTACGTTTCTTTCCATTTTCTCTTATTCGACTCCCTCGGCCAATGGAAAGTTTTTGTCCTGGTCTTGTTCTTAGACAGAAAGGGTTTATTTTTAAACCAGGCAATCTACTTCTAAGAGCCAATTTGTTGTCATTTACAGATAGGCACATATGCAAGAAACTTTGGGTCCAAATTCTGGGTAGAACTGCCTTGTAACAAGGTTTTTTGCAGACTTCAGAACCAAACTGGACCTCGAGTTATTAGGATGAGAGGAACAACCTGTAAAACTGATATGTTTCTTGAAGGGCACAGTCAACAAAATGAAAAGGCAACCTATTGAATGAGAGAAGATATTTTCAAATGATATATCTGATAAGGGTTAACATCCAAAATATGTAAAGAATTAATACAACTCAATATCAAAAAAACCCAAACAATCCGATTAAAAAGTGGACAGAGGACCTGGAAAGACATTTTTCCAAAGAAGACATAGAGATGGCCAACAGGTACATGAAAAGATACTCAACCTCACTAATCATCAGAGGAACGCAAATCAAAACCAATATGAGATATCACCTCACACCTGTCGGAATGGCTACCATCAAAAAGGAAAGAAATAACAAGTATTGGTGTGGATGTGGAGAAAAGGAAACCTTTGTACACTGTTGGTAGGAATGTAAATTGGTGCAGCCACTGTGGAAAACAGTATGGGGGTTCCTCAGAAAGTTTAAAATAGAAATACCATATGATACAGCAATTCCATTTCTCAGTATTTATCTGAAGAAAACAAAAACACTAATTTGAAAAGATACATGCAGCCCTGTGTTCATTGCAGCATTATTCACAATAGCTAAGATACGGAAGCAACCTAAGCATCCATTGATAGAAAAATGGATAAAGAAGATGCGGTATATACATATAATGGAATACTACTCAGCCATAAAAAATAATGAAATCTTGCCATTTGTGACAACATGGATGGACCTAGAGGGCATTATGCTAAGGGAAATAAGTCAGATGGAGAAAAACAAATTCTGCATGGCCTCACTTATACGTGGAATCTAAAAATCAAAACGAATGAATGGACAAAATAAAACAGAAACAAACTTACAGACACAAAGAACAAATTGGTGGTCCACAGACGGGAGGGGGTTGGGATGGGAGAACTGAGTGAAGGAGATTAAGAGGTACAAACTTCCAGTTATAAAATCAATAAGTCATGGGGAAGTAATGTACGGCATAGGGAATATAGTCAATAATATTGCAATAACTTTGTATGGTGACAGATGGTTACTAATATAATATTGTATGTCAGCTATACATCAATAAAAATAAATTAAAAATAAATAAATTAGTTAATAAAAACAAATCTGATATGCTGGTAATGAATGAAAAAGAAATAAACAGGAAACTATTCCATGCAGAGCACATAAGCTCAATTAAAAATGTAGAAGTTGACAAAATAAAAAATAAGGTGGCTTTTTATAAAAGACAAAAACACTCAGGATTTTTTTTAACATATCATATTGAAAATTACTATGAGCATTCATATGCACGGGACATAAATGAATTCATTGATTACTTAAATAGCTGAACTTTAATAAACACTGAGACTATGGCTAAACCTTAAATTTAAACTCTAGGAAAAAATAATTATTTTTCCAAATATTTCTTTAGTGTAGTTTTAAAGGTAGTTAAGGAAAATCAGAGCAAAGCAATTATCTGATTTTTTTAAACTTAAATTTTAGCTAATTTCTTTTATCTTGGTCTCCAAAGTCCTAAAGAGTACTTGAGATATTTTGCTTCCTTGAGATCGATGATTAAAAACTACCAGTTGTTCCAACATAAGCAACTTCAACCCAACACCCTTGCACTCTATCTTTATTGGGAAAACAGCCTCTCAGATAAGAAATCTTTGCTTTTGCCTGTTCTCATGCTTTTTCATAACAGCCCTCCCTGACACCTTCATCCATCCAAAGCTTAGCCACCCTTTAAGATGAAATTCAAACCATCTCCCACGTGAAATGTCCACTTGATCGTCTTTGCTTGAATAACTGATTTCTGCTCAAAAATTCTTCACTATCTAGTCCCCATCACTTCAGGGGCAATTAATCCCCGCTAGCTCTCTCATTATTATCCTCAACTCTAGTATTGCTGACTCTCAGGATGGGCAGGTGTTTGTGCCTAGTCTCTTCAACAAGGTCATTGCTCCTTGAGGACAGAGACCTTTTCTTCTTGGCGCCTCTACAGAGTTGAGTTCAGTAAATATTTGGTGATTTGAATAATTGGTTAATTCAACAAGCATTTACAAGGCAGCGAGCTACCATGTGAAATGAATGAACATAGACCTTGTGTTTTTTCCCAGGTTTGTCACGAAGGCTGATAGTAAACCCAAAGTCAGCTAAATGTAAAAATCTTCAGCCCTTATAGATGAGTTGCTTATTTCCATAAGTTAATAATTTGAGAATTTTTATTTGGCTAAAAGAAAAAGGAAAAGAAGGAGGAGGAGAAATTGAAATATTTGTAGAGCTTTAAAAAAACCTAAATGTTTATCTTCTCCATCTCTTTACCAGCATTACCATTTATGTCATAGATTTACGGCTAATGGTGTGATGACAAAGGGATATTGTAAACTTTGCTCTGAAGTCAGGACTCAGGGACTTCCCATGGCTCTCTTGAACCAGATGTGAGCCTCTGTCTGAAAAAGCCCAGTCATCTATGTGATGTCAATGTGTCAGTATCCCCAATAACATGATGACCTTATCAATAACCTAGTAGAAAGGACAGGGCATGGGAATTTGAGTTAGATAATCTGATTTTGAATCTAGCTGTATTAATTATTGTTGGTCTGCAAATTCAGGAGTTCCCCAGGTGAAATTAAAAAATGGCCCCCATACACTGAGAGCAAGGAGAGACCGAAGAAAGAGGCAGACCATTCCGGATTGATAGGTGGTAGGTTTAATAAGCAAGGGAACTTACATATGAGGCTTGTCTTGGGTGGCTGCAAGATGAGTAGATTTCCACACCTGCCCACTAGAATCTTAAAAGTTTATGTAGAGGTTTTAATGGGGTTTAGTCATGTATAACATCCAGAGGGTCTCAACAACACATTGCTCTCTCAAGGCTGTGTCCTTAAAGTAACTCCTATTGAAGGAACAGTGGGTAGAACGTACATTCCAAGGACAGGGGAGGGGATAAAGTGCCTCCAATTTCCTGGGTCCAGATCTTGGGTCAACTGCCAGTCACATCTCCTTGAGGACCTCCTCCAACACTTAGTTAAGTTACTCAGCTTCAGTTCTCCTTGGAAAACTGAAGATAATTATTATCCATAGTAGTTATCATAAGATTTGTCTTCACAGTGTTGATGTAAAAACTAAAGGAGATAAGCACAGGTGAAAAGGTATTTACAAACTGTGAAGTGCTTTTAGTTGTGATTATAGATGTCATGTTGACTAATCAATCCTCCACAATTCACTCAACAAATATTAATTCATATTATGGGCCAGTAACCATACATTATCCCATTATACACATTAGGATTTTGAAATGCAACTAATCATGGCAATCAAATGACAATATTACCACCTAATTTTGTTTTGTTCCTTTTAGATGAGTATTTTTTTAAAGCTGTATGGAGGGGAGCTCTGGTTATTTCATTTCCTCATATTTTAAGTAAGGTTGCAAGGATTTAATCACGGACTTAGGTTCCTTATGATTGGTTTCAATCAGCATGAAATATATTGCAAAAACCCCACTATAAAACAGAGGAAATTTGCTATATTTTTTAAAATAAGGATTTTTAATGCCTATAAGTTATGCTATAAGAGATTAAGGTATCAGACCAGCCAATTCAAACCTCACAATAAAAAAAAAGGAAATATTTCAGGTATACATTATTATATATAATTATATATATGATGTAACATGAAATTTATATAATGTATTTATACTATAATTTATATAATTTATAAATATTTATAATATATAATATATAATGTTTTAAACCTATGTTACATTAATGAAAAAATAATGTAAAAAATGGATATATTTATCTGGTAATGAAAAGCTAGAAACAGAAACAATTGTGACTCAACACTATATCCAATTTGGTAAATTTATTTCTCAGAGGAGCAGAAATTATCAACTCTGAAAGTGCTTTCACACGTGTACTCGAGTTAAACAAATAGGAGCCAGATTTCTCACTGTCAAATAAGAAGTTAAAAATAAGTAAGCGGGAAATTAGAATGAACCTTGTGGTTCTGGATTAGAGTCAGAGATATCAGCATGAATTCTTATTTATTTTAATATATATGCAAATAGATAGAACTAGAAATAGATAGGTGTATGCATGAATTAGTATACACATGTATATTGGCTCATGTAACAGCAGCAGTAACACCCCAATAGCAATAAGCACACTCAGTGACCAGATTTTGGTTTCTAAATATCATTCTCCAATAAAAGGAAGCAGGGCTCCTTGAAGAAATGGCTGCTAGCACTGGGGCAGGGAAAACACAGGAAGAGCCTGGAGCATCTTGTAGTGCCAGAAACTAAGGAAATGCTAAGGAAGAAGAACAGGGAAGAAGAGAAGGAGGAGAAGGAAGACAAAGGGGTATCAAAGGATGGAGGAGCCAAACTGAAAGATCTCCCCATGAACAAAGCTGGAACAGTTGGAGCAACCAAATAACTAATAACAGTACTGGATTATAACATGTGTCAATGAGTCCATTCTGGTACAAATAAATGACTGAATAAAGGAATGAATGAGAAGGGACAAATCTTCCTCATATAGAAATGCCAAAAAATATATGTAGACACACCCGCCTCTAGAAAGCAGAGCTTAATTCCTCTACCCTTGAATGTGGGCTGGATTCAGTGACCCATTTCCAAAAAATAGAGAATGCAAAGGGAAAATACTAACTTTACAGAAGAGAAACGTGATAGACAACACCTTAACCAAGTGATCAAGGTTAATCTCACCATGTGGACACCACCCACCCCATGACATGATGTGAAGGGAACAGCACCTCACATCTGTGGTATTCTTACTGAAAATACATAACCCTGGTGTGCTCAAGAAGAAGAAAACAAAAACATGGAACTAAACCAAATTTAAAGAAATTCTACAAAATATGTCACCTATACTCTTCAAAATTGTCAAGGTTATGAAAAACAAGAAAAAATTATTATAGACAAGAGGAGAAACTAAGGAGACATGACAACTAAAAGTAATTTGGTATCCCAAAACAAAAACAAAGATACTTTGTAAAAAAAAAAAAAAAAAAGTAAAATCCAGATAAAGTCCGCAGTTTAGTTAAAATAATGTACCGTGGTTATGTAATACGTTAACATTAGAAGAAACTGGATGAAGGGTAAGTGTACTATCTTTGCAACTTTTCTGTAAATCTAAAATAATGCCAAAATAAAAAGTTAAAAATCTTTTTGAGCCAGCCCTGATGGCCTAGTGGTTAAAGTTTGGTGCTCTCACCACTTTGGCGGCCCAGGTTCATTTCCCAGTCACAGAACCACATCACCTGCCTGTCAGTTGCCATGTTGCAGTGGTGGCTCACATAGAAGAACTAGAAGGACTAACAACTATCATATACAACCATGCACTGTGGCTTTGGGGAGGAAAAAAAAGAAGACGACTGGCAATAGGTGTTAGCTCATGGCGAATCTTTCCCCACCAAAAGTTTTTTAAAAAAATTCATATTTGGCAATAAAAAGGAATGAGGTACTGACACATGCCACAATCTGGATAAACCTTTAAAACATATGTCAAGTGAAAAAAAGCTAGTCACAAAAGGCTGTATGTGTGTATGCATGTATGACTCCATTTGTATCAAGTGTCCAGAATAGGCAAATTCATAGAAACAGAAAGTAGATTAGTGGTTGCTTGGGGCTAGATGGAGAAGGGGAAGGGGAGTAATTGCTAATGGGTATGGGTTTTTTTGGGGGGGGGGGATAAAAATGTTCTAAAATTGATTGTGGTGATGGTTACACAACTCTGTGAGTATTCTAAAAACCATTGAATTGTATACTTTAAATAGGTGAATTGTTATGACATGTGAATTATACCTCATTAAAGCTGTTATATTTTTTTAATCTCCAGGGTGGGCTTCATCTGTGACTGGATGTTGGGGTTCAAACATCATCCTTAGACTCAGTTTTTCTCCATTTCTTGGTTCTGCCTTCCTCTTTGTCAGGGACTCCCTCAGGCTCCACATGGACCCTCTAGGTTCACATTACGCTGATTTCCCAGCAGTCCTGGTGACAAGAGCGGTCTTCCTCTCTACAGTCCCTACAAAAATCTCATTTTGCTTTATTGGTTCTGATTGGATGATGAGAAATTTCCTAAACACAACTCCCCCTGTGTTTGTGTGATGGGATAGGAATGCAAGGATTGGGTGGGTTTGAATGGTGTTGACAGTTGCTCAGAAAAACAAACCATGGTTCTGTTACCAGGGCAAATGCATGTGAATGCTGAGTAACAAAGTAATATATATCTGCTACAACTTTCTAGCTCACTATATAGAAGTTGATAGAAATTAATCTCTAACTTAATGAAATTAATGGGTTTCCTTTAAAAAAGAAAAGAACAATCTATGCTGTCTTTTTAAATTTTTTCTCTTAGTATTCACCTAAAAAACATAACAGGAATAAGAAAAAATTGTATCAATTTTGAGTTGCTCTCAAAGACAGAATACAAAAGTATTGGTACATTTCCTTTGTAACAGTTTAGTTTCTTAAACTCCACTTAGACAGGGCAACGTTATATACCGTCAACTAAAATGCAGACTGTTTCAGGACAGGTAAAAACTATTCAATACCATAGCTATTAGCTACATGTCTCTATTCAAATACAAATACAAATTAAGTAAAATAAAAAATTCAGTAACACATTTCAAGTGTTCTGTGGTTACACATGGCTAACAAGTTGGACAATGCAGATGAAGAATATTTCCATCATGGCAAGACATTCTATTGTGCAGTAATGGTTTAAACTATTATATTTATTTCTAGAATTTTAGCACAGATCAGAATTTTGAAAACATCTCATGTAAGACAATTAAACAGGTAAAAGCAAAATTCTGAGGGGGTTACAAAGAAAAGTTCATGATTCTTTACCTTTCTCTCCTTAATATCTAGCTTTTATGAAGTTTTATGAAGTTGGCTGGATGCCCTCCAGTGGCTATTGTTAACTGTCCCATCCCAGTGTGACATTGGAGTCCTTCATGGCTAGACCTCAGAGTGTCTCTCCAGTGAGCAATGTGTCCAGTCAGCTCCCTCTCCGCTGGGTAGACCGTTCCCTCTCAACATCACCTTGATCCCTGGCCTGGCACCGCTCACTGCGGGCAGCCTTATTGTGCATGTCTGGTTGGAGTCAAAGTAATTTGCTCCTGGTCACCGCTGCTGGGACCACAGATACCCAAAGGCCCTTCCCACTGCCACCATGGCCATTTCACATTGAATCTTTTTTTTAATTGAGATATAATTGACATACAACATTGTATAAGTTTAAAGTGTATAATGTGTTGATTTGATACATTTATATATAGCAATATGATCACCAGTGTAGGTTCGGATCCTGGGCACAGACCTATACACTGCTCATCAAGCCATGCTGTGGCAGCATCCCACACACAAAATAGAGGAAGAATGGCACAGATGTTAGCTCAGGGCCAATCTTCCTCACACACACAAAACAATCAGTTGGGGGGACTTACAGTATCTCACATCAAAATCATAAAACTACAGTAATCAAGACAATGTGATATTGGCTTAAGAATAGACAAATGGAGTAACTACACAAAATACAGAGTCCAGAAGTAGACCCACACATATATGGTCCATTGATTTTCAACAAAAGTAAAAAACAATTCAGTGGAGAAAGGATAGTTTTCAACAAATTGGTGCTAGAATGGAAGGAGAGATAAAGAGTTCCCCAGACAAGCAAAAATTAAAGGAGTTTATCACCAAGAAATCAGTTCTACAAGAAATGCTGAAGGGACTTATTTAAGTGGGGAAGAGAAGACCACAAATAGGAATAAGAAAGTTATTTTTTTTAAAAAACCTCCAGGTAATAAAATCACTGGTAAAGGCAAAAATACAGTAAAAGTAGCAGATCAACCACCTATGAAGATAATATGAAGGCTAAAAGACAAAAGTACTAAAATTACCTGTTTAAATAATAAGAGGGTAATGGATAGACAGACACAAAATGAGAAATTAGATATGATTTCAAAAAGATAAAATGTGGGAGGAGGGTAGTGAAAAAGTAGAGTTTTTAGAAAGAGGCCAAACTAAAGAGACTAACAACTCAATATAGATTGCTACACACATAGAATATAATATAGGTACCTCATAGAAATCACAAACCAGAAACCTATAATAAATAAACAAATAAGTAAGAGAAAGGAAATCAAACATATTACTAAAGAAAGCCATCAAACCACAAGGGAAGAGAGCAAGAGAAGAAGAAAGGAACAGAGAAGAACTACTAAAACATCCAGAAAAAAGTAACAAAAGGGCAATAAATATATATTTATCAATAGCTACTTTAAAAGTCAATGGACTAAATGCTTCAATCAAAAGGCATAGGGTGGCTGATTGGATTAAAAAAACAAGAACCATCTATATGCTGCATACAAGAGACACACTTCAGACCTAGACACTCACAAACTGAAAGTGAAGGGATGGAAAAAGATACTCCATGCAAATGGCAAAGAAAAGAAAGCTGGGGTAGCAATACTTATATCAGACAAAATAAACTTTAAAGCAAAAACTGTGAGAAGAGACAAAGAAGGGCACTACACAATGACAAAGGGAACAATCCAACAAGAGGAGATAACACTTGTAAAGATCTATGCACCCAACATAGAAACACCTAAATATATAAAGCACTTATTAACAGACATAAAAGGAGAAATAGACAGCAACACAATAACAGTAGGGGACTTTAACACTCCACTTACACCAATGGATGGATCATCCAAACAGAAGATCAATAAGGAAACATTGGCTTTAAATGACACATTAGACCAGATGGACTTAGTAGATATATATAGAACATTCC
This sequence comes from Equus quagga, assembly GCF_021613505.1. Taxonomy (NCBI): domain Eukaryota; kingdom Metazoa; phylum Chordata; class Mammalia; order Perissodactyla; family Equidae; genus Equus; species Equus quagga. The sequence continues at coordinate 19,165,482 of NC_060288.1, read as the reverse complement.
ATCCAAAAACCTTAGTATACACATTCTTTTCAAATGCACATGGAACATTCTCCAGGATTGATCACATATTAGGCCAAAAAACAAGTCTCAATAAAGTTAAGAAGATCGAAATAACACCACCATCTTTTCTGACTACAAAGGTGTGAAACTAGAAATCAACTACAGGAAGAAAATCAGAAAAGCAACAAAAATGTGAAGATTAAACAAAATGCTACTGAACAATGATTGGGTTAATGAAGAAATCACAGGAGAAATAAAAAAATATGTGGAGACAAATGAAAATGAAAATATGACATGTCAAAATCTATGGGATACAGCAAAATCGGTTCTAAGAGGGAAGTTTATAGCAACTCAGGCCTACCTCAGCAAACAAGAAAAATCCCAAATAAATAATCTAATAGTGCACCTAAAGGAACTGGAAAAAGAAGAACAAAGCCAAAAATCAGAAGAAGCAAGGAAATAATAAAAATCAGAGCAGAAACAAATGAAATAGAGACTAAAAAAACAATAAAAAAAGTCAATGAAATCAAGAACTGGTTCTTTGAAAAGATAAACAAAATTGACAAACCTTTAGCTAGACTCACTAAGAAAAAAAGAGAGAAGGCTCAAATAAATAAAATCAATAATGAAAGAGGAGAAATTACAACAGACACCTCAGAAACACAAAAGATTATAAGAGAATACTATGAAAAGCTATATGCCAACAAACTGCATAATCTAGAAGAAATGGATAAATTCTTAGAATCAAACAACCTTCCAAAATTTAATCAAGAAGAAGTAGAGAATTTGAATAGACCAATTGGCCAGTAAGGAGATAGAAATAGTAATCAAACACCTCCCCAAAAATAAAAGTCCCTGGGGCCTGGCCTAGTGGTGCAGTGGTTAAGTTTACACGTTCTGCTTTGGCAGCCTGGGGTTTGCTGGCTCAAATCCCAGGTGCAGACATGGCACTGCTTGGCAAGCCATGCTGTGGTAGGCATCCCACATATAAAGTAGAGGAAGATAGGCATGGATGTTAGCTCAGGGCCAGTCTTCCTCAGCAAAAAAAGGAGGATTGGCAGCAGATGTTAGCTCAGGGCTAATCTTCCTCAAAAAATAAATAAATAAATAAAACTCCAGGACCAGATGGCTTCCTTGGTGAATTCTACCAAACATTCAAAGAAGACAATACCTATCCTTCTCAAACTCTTCCAAAAAATTGAAGAGGAGAGGAAGCTTCTTAATTCATTCTACAAGCCAGCATTATCCTAATACCAAAACCAGACAGGGACAACACAAAAAAAGAAAATTACAGGCCAATATCACTGATGAACATCGATGCAAAAATCCTAACAAAATACTAGCAAATTGAATACAACAATACAGTAAAAATATACAACATGATCAAGTGGGATTTATTCCAGGATGCAGGGATGGTTCAACATCCACAAATCAATCAGTGCTATACACCACATTAACAAAATGAAGAAAAAAAATCACATGATCATCTCAATAGATGGAGAGAAAGTATTTGACAAGATACAGCATCCGTTTATGATAAAAACCCTGAATAAAATGGATGTAGAAGGAAAATATCTCAACATAATAAAGGCCATATATGACAAAGCCCAAAAAACCAAATATCATTCTCAATGGAGAAAAACTGAAAGCTATGCCTCTAAGTACAGGAACCAGACAAAGATGCCCACTTTCACCACTCTTGTTTAACATAGTATTGAAAGTCCTAGCCAGAGCAATTAGGCAAGAAAAAGAAATAAAAGGGATCCAAATTGGAAAGGAAGAAACTGCAAATATTTGCAGATGACATGATTTTATATAAGGAAAACCCTAAAGAATCCACTAAAAAACTTTTAGAAATAATAAATGAATACAGTCAAGTTGCAGGATACAAAATCAACATACAAAACTCAGTTGCATTTCTATACACTAAAAACGAAGCAGTAGAAAGAGAAATTAAGAATACAACCCCATTTAAAATTGCAACAAAAAGAATAAAATACCTAGGAATAAACTTAACCAAAGAGGTGAAATGTTGTTGAAAGAAATTGAAGAAGACAGAAAGAAATGGAAAGACATGCCATGCTCTTGGGTTGGGAGAATTAACATAGTTAAAATGTCCATACTTCCTAAAGCAATCTATAGATTCAATGCAATCCCTATCAAAGTTCCAACAACATTTTTCACAGAAATAGAACCAAGAATCCTAAAATTTATATGGAACAACAAAAGACCCCCAAGAACCAAAGGAATCCTGAGAAAAAACAACAAAGCTGGAGGTATCACACTCCCTGATTTCATAAAATACGACAAAGCTATAGTAAGCCAAACAGCATGGTACTGGCACAAAAATAGACACACAGATCCATGGAACAGAATTGAGAGCCCAGAAATAAACCCACACGTATATGGACAGCTAATTTTTGACAAGAGAGCCAAGAACACACAATGGAGAAAGGAAAGTCTCTTCAATAAATGGTGTTGGGAAAACTGGACAGCCACATGCAAAACAACGAAAGTAGACCATTATCTTACACCATGCATAAAAATCAACTCAAAATGGATTAAAGACTCGAATGTAAGATCTGAAACCATGAAACTTCTAGAAGAAAACATAGGCAGTACGCTCTTCGACATTGGTCTGAGCAGCATTTTTTCAAATACCATATCCGACCAGGCAAAGGAAACAAAAGAAAAAATAAACAAATGGGACTACATCAAACTAAAAAGCTTCTGCACAGCAAAGGAAACCATCAGCAAAATGAAAAAACAACTTGACAATTGCGAGAAGATATTTGCAAGCGATGTATCAGATAAGGAGTTAATATCCAAAATATACAAAGAACTCATACATCTCAACAAGCAAAAAATTAACACCACAATTAAAAACGGGCAAAAGATCTGAACAGAGATTTCTCCAACGAGGACATACAGATAGCTAAGAGGCACATGAAAAGATGTTCAACATCATTAACTATCAGGGAAATGCAAATCAAAACTACAATGAGGTATCAACTCACTACCATCAGAATGGCTAGAATTAACAAGACAGGAAACACCAAATGTTGGAGAGGATGTGGAGAGAAGGGAACTCTCACACACTGCCGGTGGGAGTGCAAACTGGTGCTGTCACTTTGGAAAGCAGTACGGAGTATCCTCAGAAAACTAAGAATAGATCTACCATATGATTCAGCTATCCCACTGCTGGGTATTTATCCAGAGAACTTGAAAATACAAATGCATAAAGATACATGCACCCCTATGTTCACCGCAGCATTATACACAAGAGCCAAGACTTGGAAGCGACCGAGGTACCCATCGAGGGACGAATGGCTAAAGAAGATGTGGTATATATACATAATGGAATACTATTCAGCTATAAGAAATGATGAAATCTGGCCATTTGTGACAACATGGATAGACGTTGAGGGTATTATGTTAAGTGAAATAAGTCAGAGGGAGAAAGTCAAATAGTATGATCTCACTCATAAGTAGAAGATAAAAACAACAACAAACACATGGTAATAGAGTTTGGATTAGTGGTTACCAGAGGGGAAGGGGGAAGGCAGCAGGGTGAAAGGGGTGATTAGGCACATGTGTGTGGTGATGGATTGTAATTAGTCTTTGGGTGGTGAACATGATGAAATCTACACAGAATTCGAAATATATTATGATGTACACCTGAAAGTTATATAATGTAATCCAATGTTACTGCAATAAAAATAATAAATTTTAGAAAAGAATGTTTTCTAAAAAAAAAGATTAGTTATTTTCTAGCTATGATTGTTTTCAATAAATCTCAAAAATCAATCTTTTAGAGTGAAGTAATCTAAAAATAGATACAATTAGTAATAATAACTGGTTTGCCAGGATTAACTGCAATACGTTCTTTGCTTCGGTCTTTTTAGAAAGGATAAGCTATCTGGAGTGTCTACTTTTCCTGAGCTGTTAGGCATTTCTGAATACATACTTCTTAAGTCTAGGGCAAAGTATCTTGTGGTTCTACCAGTATACACAACTCTCTTTTCCCTCCTCTGTTTTGTGGGAACACTGGCTGGGAACCAGTATAAATCAACTCCCTTTTGGAGTCATTTTCCTCAAAGGAGGTTGCAAGAACATTGCTTTGAGTGTCCCTGGTGGTCCACAGTGGGGGACGTAAAAGGATTAAGCAATAATACCACCCATTAGTTACCGCTCCCAGAGAGATGGACAGGAAATGTTCATGATCAAATTTCAGTTTAAACTCAGGGCAGGAAATGACTATTCTCATCAAACGGGAATTAAAAGATTCCCTCTGGCCTCGGAAGGCAGGGAGGCTGATTGTATGATTGAGAAAGTTGCCAAAGTGAGAAAGCAGATAATGAGCTCTCAAGTTAGAGAGGCAGAGTCGATCAGCCATCAGCCGATTCATTAACCAGTAAATCAGGTAAGTCGACTGGAAGGAGTCCAAGCCTTCAGAAGTGGAATGATCAAGACTTAATCCTCCAGGACATTAATCAAGTACATATCAAAGGCTAGGGATTTTTACCATACAGTGGCTCATAGTGCAGGATTTGCGGATAGTGAAAGCAGAGTCTGAGTACTGCCTGCACAATTTCTGACCTACGTTTCCTTCCATTTTCTTTCTGAGCCTCTATCAGTTTTCTTTCCTTTTTTCTTTTTTTTTTGGTAAGGAAGATTAGCTCTGAGCTAACATCTGTTGCCAATCTTCCTCTTTTTTTTTTTTTTCTCCCCAAAGCCCCAGCACATAGTTGTATATCCTAGTTGTAAGTCCTTCTAGTTCTTCTAGTGGGATTCTGCCACAGCATCGCTTGATGAGTGGTGTGCAGGTTCACGCCCAGGGTCCCAACCAGCAAACCCCAGGCTGCTGAAGCAGAGTGTGCAAACTGAACCTCTACGCCACCGGGCCAGCCCCCTATCAGTTTTCTTATTTGTGTTATTGTGAGGTGAAGTACATAGGCAACTAGCACATCACTGGTACACAGTTGTAAAAGGGGAAAGGTGCCAGTCACAATTCTAAGTGACTGCTAAGGACACATTAATCAGTTGGTATGTGAAGAGCCCAGGAGCTGGGCAGTGATGACCTGCTCTGCACATTACAGAAGCAGAATTTGGAGCTCTCAAGGAAATCTTGGTGGAAAAGGAGCAGAGAAGTGCATGTGACTAGAGAAAGCCAGAGAGAAGAAGAAAGGCTGGGTGACGGGCCAGCGAGAAACCCGATGGGTTGAGTACAACAGCACTTTAACAGCAAGAATGACATATTTTGAGTGAAAATTTTATACACCTTCCCCATATATTGCACAGGTATGCGAAATCAGAACTTTCTTCATTTCTCTATAATTGAACTAAATTTTGAGTCCCTATTTTTTACTGGGTAGTAACAAAAGTAATCTTCCAATTCGAGATTAGCTCAGATACTTAGGGTTTGAAACTCTGTAGATTATGGTTATCTTCTCAGTCATTTCCTTTTCTCCCTCAACCCTTTCCTCCTTTCTGCCCAGAAGGTGACATATGTTCCAGAATGAAGGGAATTTAATGATCACCCAGGTCAGAGGAAGAGGCTGCTTGGTCCTCGATTATCCTGTGTCCATCTCTGACAGACACTGAGCTGCAACGTACCTACCAGCTTCTGGGTGCATGTGTTGAAATAACCACTGTCCTCCAGATAATCCTTTCTATTGTCTGTCCAATGCAGGCCACCTTGGGCCTGCTCCCTGGGGCACAGAGCCCAGCTTCCTCCACGTCCATCCCCCCTCAGGGCCACAAGTAACTTTCTGCTGCTGTCCACATATCACCCTGGGGCTCCATGAGACTGCCCTTGGACCAGATGTCTGGGCTTCTCTCTCAGATTTCCATGGTGCCCAGATGGATACAGAGCTCCTCTAAGAGACGTGCGGTTTTCCCAGGCTATGCTCTAAGAAGGTCCAGGCCTTTCCTGCTTTGAGTCCCCTCAACTCACCTTGGATTCCCAGTTACCTTCCCCACCTGGACTTGGTCTTGGCAGGGAGCGGGGTTAGGGTCTGGAAACATGCACGAACTCACCCTCCCGCTCTTTGAAGCTCTTTCCCCCAGCCAAGAAAAGTCTTTTATCCTCTTCTTGGGTGGCTGGAAATGGGCTCCTCATCTTTCTCCTCCCTACATACTGTTTCAGGGTAAACTTTATCTTCTTCTTTCAGACTTTGGCTCTTGATAATTAAAGCTAAGTATCTGGAATTCAGAAAACTTTTTTTTCTTCAGGTGTTGTGGCTCCTAGCTCAACTCTCTGCTACCCAAAGGCTTTTTGCTTCTAGTTCATATCTGACCTCTTCAGAGTACATGAAAGATGTTACAGCTGCTTGATAGTGGGAGGAAAGATAACGACAAAAGGATATACAAGGAAAGAGAACTTCAATTAACATTTCTAATATTATTCACCTCACTAATACGTGTTTTCACATTGGTGGTACTGTTTGGATGATGTGACCTAGCAATCCTAAAAATCCTCAATATTGTCTATATATTCTCAAATATTTGGCTGGAGTCATTTTAGGTAGAAACAGAGAAAAGAGATGACGTACCACAGAAGAGAAGCGACAAGACTCTAGAGCTGGTGTTGACTTTTCTTCTCATCGAAAAATCTGCAGAAATCTTTCATGGTCCATGGACTGTGGATCAAGCTAATTTTATCTCAGAGAATGAGTATATCCCAGCTGACATCTGGGTTAAAGAGGAAATGGTCGATAAATGTTAGCTAATTATAGTAGTAGTAGAAATAGAAATTGTGGTGGTAGGAATGTTCTTGAAGAAGCAGATACCCCAGTGCCAACTGGCTGGGGAAAGAACAACACAAGACAAGGCCAGCACAGTAGGTAACCCGTTAGCAACACTTGTTTAGGGTCCTAGGTGAGAGAAACTGAGACTGATATCCTAAATCACCTTATGTCTCCTCTGCATCGTTATCTACAACATAAAATGGTGCTCCAGAGGACCTCAAAATGGTAATCGATCAATGTCTGGTTGCTGACCTTGCAAGCAGGTGACGTCTCTGGGCATCTGTTTATTTGAGTTGCTATGATTGAGCACTTTGGGGTTGTCTGAAAAGGGGTAGGATAAGTATTATTAGTCACAGTTCTCCAGAGAAACAGAACCAATAGGAGATATATATAGGACATTTACAGGACATAATACAGGAGATATACATCTATAGGATGACATATATATATTCTTATAATTCTATTATCCTATATATATTCTATTATCCCATATCTTGTTATCCTATTAGGATATGCTATTACCCCATATCTTGTTATCCTATTAGGATATGCTATTATCCCATATCTATATCTATCTATCTATATTTAGATCTAGCTCTAGATTGGTTTGTTTTAAAGAATTGGTGATTATGGGGACTGGTGGTAAGTCCCAAATCTGCAGGGCAGGCTGGCAGGCTGTAAATTCCAGCAGGAGTTGATGTTGCAATCTTGAGTCCAAAGGCAGGCTGGAGGCAGAATTCCTTCTTCTTCAGGGACCTCAGTCTTTTGTCTTAAGGTCTTCAATTGATTGGATGGGGCCCACCCACATTATGGAGGGTAATCTACTTTACTCAAAGTCTACTGATTTAAATGTTAATCATATCTAGAAAATACCTTCACAGCAACATTTAGACTGGTGTTTGACCCAACAACTGAGCGGTCTTAGCTTAGTCAAGCTGACACATAAAGTTAACCACTAAAATAAGGGGTTTTGCTTTTATTTTCTTTAGAGACAAGGACAGTGGAAAGCATCACTGACATGTTGCTTGTTCCCCATCTAGTTAATCAGACAGGTTTGAGCACCAGTGGAAAGATGGGTGAGCCCCAAACTAAAGGAGCTTCATGAGAAATTCTGTGGACTTTGGGCTCAAGCAGACCTGCTTTGCAGCTCAGAAAAATGTGATGCAGAGTTACAAAGAGAGGCATGCTCCCCACTTCCGTGGGAAACCTAGCATGGCTCTGGCCTTCAAAATGGTCAGGCTGGAAGGGCCAGGGAACAACTCCCTTGGCATGGATGCCAACCTTCTCATTGAAGGCTCTGTAGCCATGGCAATGATGAGGCATCTCCCAGGTGAGGTTTTCATAAGATAGAGGCTAGAGCGGAGCTTGAGGAAAACAGGTGTTCCTCGGCATATCTGAGCAAGCCTCTACGAATGCCTAGACATGCCTGAGGGGAACGTTTCCGGAGACAGGAATTTCTGTTTGAGCAAGTGGAGACAAGGAGCCAATGGAAGCCACATCCACAGGCTCGAAAGACCCAGAGACTTCCAGGTTATACTCTGGTTATTTTAAAGACTGGGAATTCAATTAGTCTCAATACAATCCTTGTGGATTTCATAAGAATTCTTACAGATATTGTTATCTAGATCTATCTACAAACTGTTTTATCTCTACTTAATTATGAAAGTCAAGAGTCCAGGGCTCAGGGTGAGCAAAACCAGCTCAGTTTTGCTACAGTTCAAGGTCTACTGTATAGACGGATAGATCAGTGTTAACTTTGCACAAAATCCGGTCTTCAGTTAAACTGATGGAGCTGTCTGAAGGTCAGCTGACTTAGTTTAATTAAATTAAAACAGTAAGCTATCTAGTTTGATGAACAAGAGCACAAGACAGGGAGGAAGATAACCAAGAATTCAAATTCTGGTACCACCTTGACACCTTTGTGACTTGCATGAGTTACTTAACGTGTAAGTCTCAGTTTCTTCCTGTCCTTAGGGGTCTGTAATGAGCTCCAGCATATAATAAGGACTCCACAAATAGTAGTTGTTAATATTATTATCTACTTCATCTATCACCATTTCCATTTTTCCCCTTAAACTTTAGTTGACATCAACAAAAGTAAGTGTTAAATATCTACTGTGGTTCTTAACCTGGGTGGGCATTTGGAACTGGGGGCATCAGTAAACGTTGTTGGTGGGGGCGCTGTTTGTGGATGGTCTTGACTGGGGCAAGAGATCAAGGACAATAAATAGCCTGCAATTTGTGGGTCAGTCTTGCACTAGGAATTAACTGTCCCACCCCAAATGCGTCAAGTGCCCTTTAATGAGAAATGCTGTATTTTCATTTCTGCCTATTTTGACCTAGAAAAGAGAAATGAAATGGAGGAGGAGCTGGCCCAGGAGAAGCGTTTGTGAGGGCTTACATGTGACAGGCACTGTTATAATTGCTTTAGTTCACAGCTCCTCAATTCCTCACAACCATCCAGTTATTAATTCCCATTTTTCAAGTGAGGAAACTGAGGCACAGAGAGCTTCAGCACTTCTAAGGCTTATATCACTGGTAGGTGGGAGAGCCTGAATTCAAGCCCAGGTGGCTGACTCCTCAGCCCCAGTCTCTTAGCGTTACATTATCCTGCCTCTCAATAAGGTGAAATAAAGCAAAGCTAAATAAAGCAAAAATAATTAAACAACACAAAACACTCACTGTAAGGATCATTGGTTTAGACTTTCCAATGGTAAATGAAAATTCTTTTCTTTTTTTAAGCTCAAAAAGATTAAAATCAGGTCATTTTCCTGGGAAGTGCCTCCCATCATGTTATAGCAGAAACAATTTGAGGAAAGTATTAATAATCTCAGTGGCACCATATGCACTTCTCCACAACTAGGTGTGCAGGAAGTGACCCCTCTTGGCGCAGCCAACACTCTGTGTGTACGTGTATTTTTACATCTTCTATTTATAGAGATAAATTTGCATTGAAGGATTATTCACTCTCCATAGTATTCTAATGAAAAGCTTGATATTAAATAGTTTTTCCGAAAATAAAAGTATATTTCATTGCTTGAAGGAAGAGGTGAAAGAGTACAAGTAATACCTTGACTGACAAATAAGCTACATGACTTTAACAACCTGCCCTTTTCCATATTCCATAATGATGACTCCAGTTTGAAGCCTTTGAACTTTTGTTTATCAACCGATGACACACATTTTAGACATGCCTCATGGTGACCCTGCTGGCCAGTCCACATATTAGTTTAAACGATGCTGCTTTCTTCGTTTGTCCAGAAGTGTTTGTACAATAACCTAAATATTTTTGGAATATTTATTGTGTTCTGCCATTATTTTAAATAATTAGTAACAGAAAAATGACACCAGTGATATGACAATTGTAGCAGATGTAAATAATTATTTACGATCAGGTGCTTAGCTGCAGTTGCAACTATGTATTTTGAACTTAAGTCTGCCAAGTGTGTATTAAATTGTGAGGGAAAACTAAAAAAAAAGTGTACAAAATGCTAGAAAAAGATTGTTGACACTCATGACTGAGAGTTGAAATGTTCTAATGGTGGAAATGGAAAATCTTTAAAATGAAGAATTGGGAAGTAATATTGAAAACACTCCAGAGATCTGTCGACACAGGGAAGTTCCCGAGCCCCAGGGCTATGGCTCACAGCAGCTTCCTCTTTCAAAGCACCCAGAGTCAGGTGTTCAATTTTCACTCGATAAATATTTCAATATAGTCCATGAACACCGTCACTTTCTCCTGCTTGATCCTAGGAAACTTTTTTTCTAGCAAGCTTCTTCTCATAACATTGAAACAAATTGCTTTTATTTCATGTCAATGCCACCTCAAGGACCTCGAGGGAAATAGAATTGAGAGAAGAAATTCAGAAAATTTTTTTTTGCCTCTATGTACTTGCTCTACTTTTGGTGGTTAGTGTATACATTATATACCTTGCAAAGAGACAAATAATATCCATTTATACCACTCTTAGGGATTCTGTAATATTTTTAAACTTTGCAGCAATGAAGTTCTACTGTTCAGCCTTTTGCGAGTCTATTGTCCTGCTGTGGTTTGCAGGGATCCCAGGCATACAAAAGCGGGTCACTAAATATAAGGTCATGGGGAGTCATTGTTGAGTCAGTCCCTACTCCTCTTTCCTCTCCTTTGTTCTTTAATCCAAAACTTTTAGAGTTTAAACAATGCTTTCAAAAGTTGGGCTGTCAGTTAAAATAGAATAAGATCAGCTTTTCTTAATTTTCAGAAAAAGTGAACAGAATTATCTCTATTTGACTCTCTTCTCCTACAAATTTTCTTAAAATATTTTGTGTTTGCTGTTCCCAAGACCAAAATGAACGAACAAATTGTTAACAAATATTACCGTAAAATTCAGGAGTAGCCTATGAAGTGTTTTTTTTTATTGACACATTAGTGTGGTTAAGAAGTTAGATTCTATATGTGACTACAAAAATAGTCACATACATAGTGACAGATATGTAACCCAACATCCTGGTAGAATATTATTTTCATACTCTGCAGAGACCATGGAATCTAAAGAGCTTTATGACTTCCAGGTGCTCTTTAACCTAATAACCTAAAGAAGAAAGAGTTGAGATATTGGTCTTCAAGACATGTCACATCTGTTGGCATCTCTGTCACTTAAGGCTGCCCAGGCCACTACTGCCCTGGGGCTTGTGGAAGTGGCCCCTCCTGCTTCTAAGGTGGAGGGAGGAAGTCTGTTCCCAAAATGAAAGGTTAAGCCAGTCTCTGCGCATTTTGTTGTAGACATTGTTATAAACGGGAGTTCGATACAGTGTGAGCAGTAGCACAATTAGTACCATTGTTTGCGTGACCTTCTGAGGGATGGCTCAGAAACTTAGGTATCACTTGTGAAATCTGAGCACTAAACAACCTGCCCACAATGTGACTTCTGGACTATAATCCATCCATAAATTGGTGACTATCCATGGAGACTCCCTGTAAAATGGTAGAATGATCAGGAACAAAACTCTGAAAATAAGCTTGATCTGTTCCACCTCCAAATAATGGGATTCCTACTTTGTGCTGTGTTCAAGCTTGTTCAGGATGTCTTTACAGTGGCAAGACAGTCAATAATGACGCCAAATCCAAATGCAAACAAAGGTGGTTCCAGGCAAGGTCGATCTGGATCAAATCCTTGTGAGTTCACCATTTTGAACAAATCTTGCTCACGGATTTTGTTTACAAAAATATTCTCTCTGCCAGAGAAGGGAAGAAAGAATTTTCTTGCAGAGCCAGCATTCAAAAATACTCATTATCTCCACAGGAAACCCTAAAGTAACCCAAGAACAACTCTTACATCTGTTTATTAAAAATCTCAAATTGTCCTGGCTACGAGATCCGTGTTCGAAAGCATCTTGCCAATATTTAGCATCTGTATCCAAACAAAAAAAGAGGAGCGGGATTAAGGGAAGGCCCTATTAATTACGAAATTGTGTTTTCTCATTCTATTACCCAAACACTGAAGAAGCATTTCAGGTTTTCACTAAAAGTTAAAGATCAATTAAGTAATTTTTATAGAACATTGGCTTTAAAGCACCACAGAACATTCCTCCAAACCTGACTGAACTTCGTAGAAAAATCTTTGGGTTTTTTTGGTTGTCAAAACAGCATTGCCAAGATCCCGACAACTCAGGAGGGAGCGCCCTCCTCTTGTCTTTCTCCAGCCCTTGTTTTACATTTGGGATATCTGCTGTTATTGTTTCCTCATGGAAAATAAGCGTGATTTTTATCCTTGAAAAAGGATTACTTCTCAGAAAGATTATTTTTGAATTGAAATTTTAGGAAGTATACACTTCAAAGGTCTCTCAACTATTCAGTATCCAACTTACATTTTGCTTTAAGAAACCAAAATAGGGGCTGGTCCTGTGGCCGAGTGGTTAAGTTTGCACGCTCCGCTGCAGGCGGCCCAGTGTTTCGTTGGTTCGAATCCTGGGCGCGGACATGGCACTGCTCATTGAGCCATGCTGAGGCAGCGTCCCACATGCCACAACTAGAAGGACCCACAACGAAGAATATACAACTATGTACCGGAGGGCTTTGGGGAGAAAAAGGAAAAAAATAAAATCTTTAAGAAAAGAAAAAAGAAAAGAAACCAAAATAAAATGTATCCTCCAAAAATGTTTGCTTTGACTCATGACACTATGCCATGATTATTGACTATGACTTGTTTTTATTTGTAATGACCATTTAAAATACATGTTCTTTATAATTGTTAAAATACACATGTATTTGTAAAATATTAAAAAAACTTAAATTAAAATCACCCACAAACCCACCAGCCAGATGTAATCATTAAATCTGTATATTTCTTTCTTCTGTTTTTTCTCTCTTCACTTTCACACATACATACGCATGTGCACACACACATTTTGAAACACAACACAGATCATACTATTTATATAGTTTTTTATCTAGTTTTTTGGCTTAAAATTTTGTCATGAGCATTTTTCTATGTCATTAAGTATTTTCTGAAAAAAACTGTAAACCTCATACAGTATTTCATATATGTTCATGCCACACTTTATTGGATAATTCTACTATTTTTGATATTTGTTGTTTCTAATGTTTCACTATTCAAAACCTGACAGGGAGTCCTGGCTGGAGTGGAGCTGGGGCTCTGATGCTTCCAGATTGTTAGGTTAGGTAGACTCTTGTCCACCATGGGTCTGTTGGATTATAGTTACTTTCATGGAAGCTGAAGAGCTTCCTGAATTTACAAAAACTTGAACCCTGTACAGATATTTGCAGATGTCTGAAGAATTAGGGAGCCCGTGATGAGCGCTGCATACCAACCTTCCCCAGAAATGCACTCAACTCTGCCCGAAGCGTGAGAGAAATTCATCACAACTGAAAACGGGATAAAAATGAAAGGCATATCCTAGCATCAGGGCTTGATGTCAGAGGGAGAGTGGTGGTTGGGGTCCAGTGCGCTGACTGATTTTAGAAACACATTCCATTTATGCACCTTGTGGGAGATGGCAACATGCATGCGCTGGAAGACTGTGAACTCTGACACTTTGGCGACCCAAGGAGCTCTGCTGCGGGCCAGACCCTAACTGAGCCTAGTAAGAATGTCTTAACTTTCAGCTCACAAGAATATCTGCAGTAGGCAGATCTCTGGCACTCGGGTGTGGTACCGGCTTGACAATTTCACAAACATTGAGAAGAGCTTGTTTTCAGCGGTGTCAGTGACAATAACCACAGTGAAAGTAACAGTGTTGATGATGGCAGTCACTAACTACAATAGGACAAAAGTCCTAGTTCACGACTGGCACTGAAGGAAGGTGTTGCAGGCCCAGCTTGGATCACCATGATGGGAAAGAAAAAAACTCTCATACTCTGGAAGGTTGAACACCTTTAGAGTGGGAAATCCTCCAGACTGAATGTAAGTTTGATTTTTGAGTCAGAAGGCAGAGGCAGGATTCCAGCTTCCTTGACATCGAGGGTGGCAGATTTCCAGCAGCAACAGTGCCAGGTGAAGAGGAGCAGCATATTTCAGCTCTCGCTGTGTCTGCTGCAGCAGAATCCTGGCCCAGCTGGCAAGGGAGCAGGGAACCACCAGAAGTGGCTTGTGTATACACATTGGTTCCTCTGGAAATATTAGGGAGAAGAGGACCCTATAATGAACACGGAAGCTTAGGGCTGGTGAGATTTTAGGTATTAATATTCATGTGACTGCCTTTGCATTCATATGTTTATGAAGTCTGGAATATTTACATTTCATAAATGAAAATGTTCTTCTAAATATCTGCATCGAGTTGGGATCAGTGTAACCCACTGTAGGTATTTGCCATTAGTCAGTTCGGCTTGCCAGAACAAAATACCATAGACTGAGAGGCTTAAACAATAGAATGTTATTTTTCATAGTTCTGGAGGCTGGGAAGTCCAAGATCAAGGTCCGGTAGGATTTGGTTTCTGGTGAGAACTCTCTTTCTGGCTTGTGGATGGCTGCCTTCTTGCTATGTCCTCACATGGAAGAGAGAGAACTCTGCTGTCTCTTCTTCTTCTTATAAGGGCACCACCACCCTTATGACCTGATTTAACCGTTATTACATCCTCATAGGCCCTATCTCCAAATATGTTCCCATTGAGGGTTAGGCCTTCAACATATGAATTTTGTGGGGACACAAACATGCAGTCTATAACAGTATCTTAAGCAGACAGAATCTAATGCAAAGGCTTAGGTGCTTACAAAATTAATGGAAGGGCAAGAAGAATACAAATCAAAGGGCTGCTACCTGAACCGTCGTGTTCGTGAGTACACTGCCACTTTGTCTATCCTAGGACAAGAGTTACTGTCATTTGTGCTGCTGCTGAACTGTCTTTCAGCATCCACAAAGCTAGTGACTAGATGTGGGTATGCTGAGTCTGGCCATTGCATTTGTATCTGAATGCATCTGTATAACTTTGCTTACCAAGAGAACAGCAGCAAGAAGGCTGCCTTTTCTCTAATTCCACCTTTCCAATCTTTTCCTAGTGCATCAAATTGGAAGAACCTATTCCTGAGTCTTGCTGCAAAGGATTCTGGGAAATATAGAAATGTAGCTTATACCTTTCCAATCTCTCTAGTAATGAAAGACATGCCAGAGGGAGGTGGGGTAAATGCTGGGTGACAACCGGCCACATCTCTTACTGGCCACCCCTTTAACTATTCAGTATCCCAGAACAACCCTTAAACTACCATACTCAGTCCACAACAGCAACCACAACATACTTCTTCCTGGTTCAGTGCAACTATTACAAGCAAAACATACTCATCGTTTCCCCAAATGAATAAATCCAAACCCCCATCATTCACAGTATCCATCTCTGGGTGATATTCACTTCTCCTCTAGTTTAAACAAAAGTCCAATTTGATGTTTTATCATCTAAATACTTAATTATAAAATTAACCACTATTAACATATCTTACATAAAATAGCATAGGAAAGGTGGGGGGATGGGATAATATAGACACAGAGATAACACAGAGAACAAGGAAGAATATACAGGTAGCCACTACAATCATTATTTCTGCAAGTGTTCATGAGGCCATAGTTGGTACTTACAGTATCCTTCCTTCAAGTACCCATTCTGTCTTCCTTTTACTCCCAGAAAGCATGTAAAACTAGATGGGGTCTTTACCAGTCAATTCCTTGATGATCTGAGCCCTTGCATGTATTTCCTTAATGGAGTTGCTGCATCTTCTGGTGCTTTTCACCGGGGACAAGGCAGTGTCCCAGAGAGTCCCTGAGTTCCAGACATACTCCTCAGTGCCTCTGTTGGGTAGCAACAACCCTGTTTCCTTCTAGATAATTAGGGTTAATCTCCATGGCTAATGAACTTTCCCCTTTTTTTTGGCCTTTGGTTTAATGGCACGAGAAACATCACAGTGTCCACTTCGATAAAAGCATTGTTGTGTACCACAGTGGAAGCATTTTCACCTCAGTTATTACAACCTCTAAACCAAGGAGCCCAAAATTGCAGTCAGGGACCAAAAATTATTAAATGTATGAACAGGTTTAATAGTAAGAGGTGCCATTCCCATTTCCACCCCTTTTTTCTTGGACCCACATATTCTACCTATGGGAAAAAGACAATATTGGAAACTTAGAGCATACACGCCATCCTGTAGGACACCACACTACTCTTTCAAGGTGTTTCTCTCTTAGCTGGTATTAAATAGAATCTTTAATAGGTCATTCCATGAGTCTATGAGGCCAGCAGCTTCTGAGCAAATGGATATATGAAAAGACCAGTGAATCTGTAGACATTTGCCCATGTCTTTTATTTTTCTGTAAAACTTTTTTTGGTGCCAAGAAATATTTTGTGGGATACTGGGAGAGTGAATAAGCATGAAGTAAGTCCAATGATGGGATGCTGACAGAAGTCTTGTGGGCAGGAAAGACAAATCCATATTTAACATGCATTTATTATATTGAGGATAAATATTTGTCCCTCTGTGCTGGAAGGGGTTCAGTATAAACAACCTACCTCAGGTGGCTGGCTGGTCCCCCAGGGATGCTGTATGGGATACGGGGAAGGTGGGGGTTCTGCCTTGGTCTCTGTTGTGGGTGGATTGGGCACCAAGCAATGGCGGTAGCTAAATCAGACTTGATGAGGGGAGGCCACATTGCTGAGTTCATATATAAACTGTATCCCTATCGCTATGTCCACTCACTCATGAGCTCATTGAGTAAGCTCTGAAGCGGCTGGGAAAGCCTCAAGTGACTGATAACCATAAAATGGATCATCTTGTCCATATAATTATTGAGGATGTTACTGTGTCACTGAAGCAGGTGCTCTACGGTAAGGATTTACTTAGAACACAAATATTTTCATAGCCTGGGCTCAACCTGAGAGATCAATCCATAAATATTTTCCTAAGTTCTCATCACCAGTCTCCAATTTTGTTCCTTCCAAGTTCCTGACATTTGAACAAACTTAAATTGGCATAGATCGGTACATGTGGCCATCTGTCCTTCAAGGCATGTGAAATTCCCAGGAAAACTGCACAGAGTTCTGCCCACTGGGACGACAGCCCTCCTCTCATTCCTTCCTGCTGCTCCTGGCAGAGCTGCAATGCTGGAGCACTTCAGGCTGGTGCAAGTGTATTGTGCAGAACCATCTACAAACCAGGCTGGCCTTTTTTCTCCTTCTGTGATGAGGTGCATTAATTGCCCCATGAAGCTGTATATGTGGCTTGAGGGAGAGGAGCACGGGAGTCGGAGCCACCTTCTCATGCAATGCTCTTGGACTTTCAGGATCAGCTCTGGTGGCATCTCTAATGTCCCACTTTCTCCTGATGCTTGAATGCTGCTGGCAGAGCTGATTCTGTGGCATGACGGATCAGATACAATTCAGTTCAGGGGCTGCCTCTGCATCTTCTAAAAATGAGCACAAAGGACCACCTCACACCCATCAGGATGGCCACTATGGAAAAAAAAACACAACAGAAAATAACACGTGTTGGTGTGGATGTGGAGAAATTAGAACCCTTGTACACTGCTGGTGAGAATGTAAAATGGTGCAGCCACTATGGAAAACAGTATGGAGCTTCCTCAAAAATTAAAAATAGAACTACCATATGACCCAGCAATTCCACTTCTTTGTATATATCCCAAAGAATTGAAAGCAGAGTCTCAAAGGGACATATTTGGACACCCACATTCATAGCAGCATTATTCACAATAGCCAAAGAAGGAAGCAACCCAAGCATCCACTGACAGATGAATGGATATACAAAATGTGGTATATACGTACAATGGAATATTCAGCTTAAAAAGGGATAAATTTCTGACACATGCTGCCAGATGGATGAACCTTGAAGACATTAGGCTAAGTGAAGCCAGTCACAGAAAGACAAACACTGTGTGATTTCACTTATCTGAGGCACCTAGAGTTGTCAAATTCAGAAAGATAGAAAGCAAAATGGTGGTTGCCAGGGGCTGGGAAATGGGGAGTCACTGTCCTATGGGTACAGAGTTTGAGTTTGGCAGGATCAAAAGAGTTCTGGAAATAGATAGTAGTGATGATTGCGCAACAACGTGAATGTACTTAATACCACTGAACTGTTCACCTAAAAATGGTTAAGATGGTAAATTTTACATTATATGTATTTTACCACAATGAAAAATAAAAGGAAGCTTTTTAAAATGAGCACAGAGGCACTGTGTTACTGGAGGTGGGCCATGCCTTAACCAGCTGTGATGCTTCAGTCGCAGCTTGCCGGCGGCTCCATACCACACCCCTCTCTGCTGCAAATGCCTTGAGCATATTGGAGCTGCTGGGGACAAAAGGTCACTGAGGTAGCTGTTTCCACTACAACTCAAACTAGCTAGAGAGTCTTTTCTTGTACTAGGCACCACTCAGAGCCGGCAGCCCTTACAGCTAGCTCAGTTATAGGGCAGAGCAATAAGTGGTAGACGTGCAAAATGGAGCAGCTCGCCCTTCGGGTTGGAGAAGCTATTTCAACATGTGCCAGACTACTGCGGATCCCTAGAAACTTCACCAAGATAGCAGGACTCTGACACATGTGTGCTTTACTTGGGCATCTTGGGTACATCTGCTACTTTCTGCTCATCAGATCTAGTCAGCGTGATGCTGACAGTGTAGTGGCCCAGCCTGGTATTCTTGGGAGAGTGGACTGATCAAGGTCCCCCGTGAACAAGTTGTGAGAGAGATGCCTAAAATGACACTTCCAGATGAAAATTAACTGCCTGTGATGATCTCTGCTTATTGGAATGAACCGACAAGAGTTATTTTGGAAGAAGTGCATCTGGAGAGAATGTTGAAGTGAATTTTGAAATGAACCCCAAAGGATTTGCTAGACCGGAACAATATGAGTAAAGATGTAAAGATAAGTAAATGCAGGATATAAGAAGTGGTTGGTTGACTAACTGATACATCCAAAAAATATTTGTTGAGCACCTACTAAGTGCCAGTGACTTACTTTGCTCAGTTTATAAAAGAGAGTGGTAGGATGTGGCTGGGCTTTAAATGACAGAAGAAGGAAATGGTACTTCATTCAGAAGGCAAGTGCAAAGCACTTTAAGGTTTCTAACCTGGAAAGTGACCTGGTTAGAGCTGCTTTTTAGGAGGATTAATCTGGCAGCAGAGGCTAATAGTCCAGCCAGGAAGAAGAAATGAGGATCTGAATCAGAGTAATGACAGTGAGGAAGGCAGGGGAAGGCCATTTGAAGAAGTGTTGTGGAGGAGGAACCTACATCTGTCTGGACATGGGGGCCAGGAAGAGACATAAGCCGAAAAGAACGCCAAGGTTTGGAGCTTGAGTGATTGAGATGAACAAAAAAATAATGAAGTCACGAGGTGGATACGGTATTAGGTGGAAGATACCAATAATAATCGCTGATATTATTAGACCAGAGCACCTGGAGGGCAGGGACTGTGGCTGCTTTGGTTCACATTTTTATCTCCGGTGTTTGGCACAAGGTGAGCACTCAATAAATATTTGTCACAAAATATGTTAAATGCTCGACCTTACTGAGTTGTCACCTCCACCCTAAGAAAGAGGCGTAATTATCCCATTTTTTTTCCTGCTATCAATTCTATTTTTTATTTTGAAATAATATGCCTCAGGCATATACAAAAACATAGGGAATGATATAATAAACATCCCTCTATAGAGATACCTACTCCTCAACACGAGAAACCAAGCAACAGAGGTATTATCCTTATCTCCATTTTACAGGTGACAAAGCTGAGGCTGAGAGTGGTTAAAAAACTTGCTCAAGGTCACACAGCTAACACCTGCCAGAGCTGTGATTTGAATACATATCTGTCTGCCTCCAGAGTCCATGGTCTTAACCACACCTAGTTTGTGACACGGATGACATCTGAGTGGAGGGACTCAGCAAGCAGCTGGAAATACAACACGTGAGGTAGAGAGAGAATTCAGGACTGGAAATATTGATATGGGAATTATCTGCATCAGAGTGATGGTTGAGGGATGGCAGGAGAAACGCACCAAACAATAATAAGTGGTCTGAGAACAAAGCCTTGGGCTTGGGCAAGGAGCTTTCTTGGAAGGAGAACAAAATATAAGAGACTATTTTAAAACCCGCCTGTTCACAGGAGTAAGTGCTCTTTTTATGCTGGCCTAGAGCTTCCCTTTTAGTTCCTAGAAAAAGGCAGAGCTGCCTGCAGTCAACAGAGTGTTGTTTCTCTACATCTGGCATAGGGCTAGGCCAAAGAAGACATCGATACTTTGCATCATCAAGTTTATAAAAATCCTGAAGGCGAGGATGCTATTTTTTTTCCAGGCAGAACCTCAAATGCAGCTCTGACTTTATCATATCGGGTATCTGATACGTTCCTAGCTGAGACTGTGCTTGTTCAGAGATGTGTGCCCTCCTCCACACATAACATGGACCACTAGGATTTAATAGTGCTGAATAGGATTTTATTGAATTTGTAATCGTTAGCAATACTACCCCCTGAGGAAACATTTCTTGGCTTCACTGCCAAATCAAAAGTTTTAGTTGCCTCAGGAGAAATGTAAGTATTCCGGAAAAAGTCTTGCAAGTGTTTGATAAGCATCCAAATTCTCCTCAGGTCACTGAAGATCACAGGATTTTGGGAAAGTTCCCAGTTAATATCATGTTTTCATTTAAAAATTCTTAGAGCAAGATTATTTGCAACTAGAATATCTGTGACACAAATTTCTCAAGAAGATGTTCTCTAGAAGAAATTTGGTCATATCCAATAAAGTAGTTTAGTCTTGGCATATGACGTGTCCTTAGAGATCTTAGAGGACATTAGCAAGCCCTTTTAAAAAGATCAGAAACACAGAAGGTGGAGATAGTATATTATTTTGATTCTCCCTGAGTCCCCTTCTCTGTAAAGTCAGGATAGGTTAGGCTAGGGACAAAGTTTAATTAACTTTTAAGTCTCAGTGGTTTCATGCAAAAACAACCACAAAAAGATGTTCTTTTCACTCAAAAGAATCTTCTGTGACTCTTCAGAGTAGTTCATTTCCAAACAATGGCTTGGAGAAACAGTCTGTTTCTCTCTTCATCCATTTCAATCTAATGCTGAATAGTCTTGGGTCATGGTCACGTCTCGAATTTAGAGCTAATTTATCATCATTACTTTCTCTATCATCTCAATATGTGACCTCCAAATATTAAGACCAGGGAAGAGAAAGCTGAAGGGTCACACAGGTTTTGCAGAGCTTTGGCCCAAAAGTAACACATCCCTTCTCACATTCCACTGGCCAGAACCGGTCACATGGTCCAAGCCAACAGTAACAGGGTGGACAAGTGTCACCTCCTGTGTGCCGGTGAAGGACAGGTAAATACTGACGTGTACAATCATATCTACCATTTTCACAAAGGTGAAAATCACTGAAACCTGAAACACTGATAACAAAATGAGGACAACCACGACGCTCCTGGGCAAGGGAAGTAATTTGATGAATATGCAGGTAACTAGGTCTTAACTCGTCTGATATTTTGCTTGAGAGTGAAAATAGTTTTGTTGAAATATACTTATTTTCCATTCAGGATTCACAAATACTAGAGAAAAACAGCCGTTTTCCCAAACACTGGGCAAAGGCTGATGTAGCGTAAATCTGGACGTGGATTCATCTGCAGATGATGTAGCATTAGAAAAATAAGTGTTTTCTCCCCTTCCCACTTCTTGGCTCTACAGAAAATGTAGGAACTAGATCAGCCTCCTTGAGGCTTCTTCTGACATTTCCACATGCTCTGGGGCCATCTTGGTTGGTCCACTTTTCATTCCTTCGGTGTCATCCACGTCGCTATGTTTCTCCTCCAGGTCTCCCTTCAATCTCCCAGCAACTGCCATAGTACCTTGTGCATGACCATCAGTCAGTTCACATCAATGTTTCTTAAGTAAATGAATGGCTAGTCACACTTTTTGCCTTACTTAGGATCAACAGAGGCAGCCATTTCAAGGAGGTACTCTTGCTTTTCTCACTTAACTGCCCTCCAGTTCTTGCTGCTTTGTTCAAATTCTCCTGCTTTACTGGGTGCGGGTTTGGAGAGACAGTGAAACTTGGGGACATGAGGCAGTCTAAATACCAGAAGTGCAGAGTGGCTGTCAGAAGTCAACAGTTTGTCATCTAACAACCTGGATAGCGATTGGGGCTAGGGGATAAGCCAAGGAGGATTCCTCAGAGAACTGTTCAATGACACCAAAATATTTATATACAGATTTCCTTCCCTGTTGTTATTTTATTTCTAGTTTATTCTATGTTAACTTATCCTAATAATTTGGATATAATTCCTCACTTATTTTAACCTAATGCTGATTTTATAGCTCTGATTAATGGAAGATGTATTTTTGAACTAATCTAAAAAATTTTTCTTTGCAGTAGGCTATTTAAATTGTTCGGATTTATATCTTTTCACCTACCAATTAGTGTTATGGGTGCTTTAAAAGAAATCTATGCTTATATGCAACAGGTCAAAAATACTCGTGTGCAGTAAGTACTCACCAAGTAAACTCTTGATAAACCCACCAGCAGAGGGATAGAAGAAAGCACATAATTCCAGGATCATTAAATCATTCATAATCTATTCCCCCCAGTGGACACAGGAGTCCTAGTATTGATGGAATTTGGAGATGGAAGCTACATCTGACGTCATCTAGGCAGGTGACTCTCTTATTTTATAAATGAAGAGACTAGGCCAGTGTATGAGTTGTGACCAGAGTGGTCCTGACTGTATTCCTGGTGTTCTTCAGTAATAAATTATACCAGGGTCAATTTTGTCATATGCAAATATCCTAACTGACTCCCAGGGCGGTAGGAAGATGAAATGATATAAGACATGTGAAGGCGATCTGGAACTTTACAAATAAATGTAACACTATATTGATTAAATAAACATTTATTTGGAAGGCTGCAATATGCCTACTATGCATTGGACAAAAAGAGATAAAAAATAGAGTCTCTACAAATAATTTACAATCCAGTCAGAAAGAGAGATGTATAAGGGCTAGGAAAAAATGGAATAGACACTAGTCTAAGAACTATGTAGAGTTCCGTGAAATTTTAGTTATGGTGGAGTGTTGTACACTTAGGGTTGCAAGAAAAAAGGACGCATTTCTTCTCTTTGGCTTTTCCCAATGGCTTAATACTAACAATAGCAACAACTACTCAACATCATAAACGAAAACACGGTAACTTATAATGGATGCTTTCTATCTATATCTTCCAGTTCAGTGAAGACGGCAAATGAGCACTCAACACAGTGCCAAGGGAAAGCGTCCCTTCCAACAGTTCCAACAGCGAAGTCGCAGGTTGCCGTGAGATGACTGACTTAACAGGCACCTCCTAGGGCGCCAACACTGTTGCTGTTATTTCCACCCCCAGCCCAAATGCTATGCCGGCTGCCCACGTGCTGAAATATACAGACAGAGCCCGCTAGGGCCTTACTGGATCTGGAGAGCATGTGGCAGCCTTTTTTCTGCCCCACCCTTAAGTCCCACTATCCTGGAACGCTCTGGAAGGAAGCGGATGGGCGGTGTGGGGCGGCGCGGATTGCCATCTTCCTTCCAGCGGTCACACCTAACACAAGGCCCCCATTGTGTCTTGGGGAACAGTAGCCTCGCAGTACGACGCTGGCTGGCCCTCTTTAAAGGAAGCGGGCGCTCCTGCTCCGGCGACCGCAGCCAGACACGAGGAGAGGCGGGGCGGGGCGGGGAGGACAGGTGGCAGGAGCGCAGCGCGCGCGCTCTAGGGCCGCGCGGGCGCCCCGGGCCCCGCACGCCGGCCTCGCGCGGGCGCCGCGCACCTGGGGGCGGAGCCTGGCTCCTCAATCAGCCCGCCCGCCCGCCCCCGGCCGGTGGCGAAGCCCCTACCCCGCGCCCTCCCGCCGCGCTGCGGACGCGCGCAGGTGCGGGAGGCCGCCCGGCCCGGAGCCCTGCAGACCCGCCCGCCATGGAGCACATCCGCACGCCCAAGGTGGGTGCACGGCTTGGGCCGAGGAGCTTGAGCCAGAGCTGGGCGGCCGGAGGGATGCTGAGCGTGCGGGCGGCCCGGCCTCCCTGCGGGGCGCTGGGCGAACCGGCCCCGCGAGCTGGGGAGGAGGAGGTAGCGCCGAGCATCTCTCGGTTCGCCATGAGGCTCATCCTTCTCTGGCTGCCTCACAGGCCCAGCCTTGGCTGCTGCTGGCTCTAAGCTTTGGTCCTTCGGGGTGGACATAGGGTGAATGGGAGGGAACCCCAGTTGTCTATTGAGTCATGGGGCTGGGGATCTGCTGATAAACGCTCCCTTCTGGTTTGGCACTGGGTTGTTGCTGTTGCTGCTTTTTTTTTTTCCTTCCAGTTTTTCTGTTGGCCGTTCTGAGCAGTTGAGAGAGAAACCAGCTTTGCTAATACAGATGAGAGGAATGGAGTTCTCTGCAGGGGGATTGAATGCTCTCGGGGAGCTTGTTGCATCTAAGGGTTCAGACCCGCCCAACTCGCTCTTCCGGCGTCCCATCCTCAGGCTGTCAGCCACAATGGATCTTAACAGGGCGCTCCTGTTTGCCTTAGGTTGAATGATGTTATCAGTCCTACCATCTTCTTGCCTTTTCCAGCCTGTTTCATTCTTTGGGGAGAAGGGTGCAGCTTATACATTCGTCTACTGGTGTGTTTGAAACAACACCAGCTTTTGTCACTCAACAAAAGCGCCTGGTCCCTCATCATTGCAGTTAAATAACACTGGAGACGTTGATCGCTTTACCAAACCCTACTCATAGTTGTACTAGTAATATAACTGAGAGTGGAAAAGATGATCGACATTCCTGTCTGATCAAAACCCTAAACTAGCGGAAGAATATACTTTAAAAGCCTGTTGGTTCTCTCCTGTTACTGCCACCACAGCTCCTTGCGTTTCCAGGATGAGCTCCTGTTGGAAATCTAGGCCTTTCAGAGAGTTAAGTCAAAGCAAGGTCTGAGTGGTCAGAACTTAGGTGGCCCCACAGATCCCACTCATTTCATGGAAAGAGGAGGGTCATTGCTTTGACTTAAGTCCAGTAAGAAGAATTCATTCCTAAATTCTGGAATGGTTCCTAAGTATCTCTTTGTAAAAGCAGCTATACAATTATCTCGTGCCCGTGGAAGAATAAATCTTTTAGTTTGCCAGAGAATGTTAGTTCCAACAGTAGATTTAAATTGTATTGATTTTGCCCTGTGGAATTAAATTGTTGCTTCACAATCAGGAAATTGTAAACTTAGAAGAGAGTGCCATAAACTACAGGATAGGTGCCTCAAAGCTTTCAGGGTTTAAGTGGTACTAAATAATTTATTCCAGAATGACGAATTTAACTCATGGACTCCCTCTGCCTTTGCCAAGGTCAGCCTTTCTTTGTCGTGATGAAGGGGCCTTTAAAAAAATGCTATCTGATGTGAATGTCAATAGCAAGAGCGATAGAGTGATAGGGCACCGGGTGCCATTTTCCTAGAGAATATGAATTTGAGGAGTTAAGGCTTTTTCTAGTCTATATTCAGACTAACTGTGTGCAAAGCCATGTGTGTAAGCCTGAGCAGCAAGCAAGATTCTCATTTATTCTTACGGTTGGTTTTCATAAACACCGTCCAAGCAGTGTAGTACTTCAAATCAGAAATCTCCTTTTATCAGGAAATGGAAAGGAGTGAGGGAAAATGGAGAACTATCTGAAATGTCATTGAATTGGGAGTCATTAACATTTAGGATAATGCGGGTGTAAAAAATAAAGAGCTACAGAGGTTGGGTGAATTCGATTTATTCATTCATTCATTTCATTCTACAAGCATTTGAGAACCTTTCATGTGCAATGCTCTGTGTTAGGTCCTGGGAGCACGAAACTTCAGGGAGCTCCCAGTCTGAGAGACAAGGCAGTTGCAAATCTGAATAGAGATGTACAGTGGGCAGTGGGCAGAGAGGGGAGAATGGATGGAGGATCGGCTCTACCATAAAGGGAGAAGGAAGCCTTCTTAGAAGAGCTGAGTGTTACTGTGCAAGGCATCAAGGAGGACCAGGAGCATTTGAGACAGCTGTCTTGCAGTTGTGTAAATAAGATGTATTCTCGCAACTAAGATGTATTCTCGTAAATCCTTACAACCTCAAAGAAGCTGAAAACCTTAACGGTGAAAAGATAAAAATGATTCCTTGAGGATAAACAGCATCTCTTCATTTTACATTTTTAAGTGCAAAACTAATTTTTGCAGCATTTAAGTCTGTAGCTTGTTTTGGTAGTTATTAAATTGCAAGATCAGTTGTTTATTAGAGCCACCCCTAATTGAGGACAATAAAACCGTATTATCTGCCAAAAAACCCCAGAAACAAAACTAATTTTTGCAATGTAAATGAAAAAGCGAGCAAGACTACCTACAGATCACTTGTTGTAAAATGCATAATATTGATGGTCATATTCATCTTTATTATTTACTTCCATTATACTCTGGGGGAGACGAATGGGTAACTTCACTTAGACTTCATGATTTCACATCTTGGGTGGCTTATACGGAGTATGCACAAAGTTTGTTTATCTGACTACGGTGGGTTTGAGCGATATTTACCATGTGGGTAGCAGGGTTTTATTTTAAGAGGAAAAGAAATGCATGCGTGTGCAATGTACAGTTGCTTTCTGCCCACCGTGAAAGTCAGTCATTTACTCTTTGTAGACTGCGCTCCCCATCACAGCCCCTGTGTGCTGCTTCAGTCTCTGGAGTGCGGTTTAAGGAGACAGATGCACATGAATAATCTGGAGTGCTGTTTCTTCCTGGGTGTGTGTGTGTGTTTAAGTGAAGCCTTTAATAGAGCAGATGCTAAGCAGGGTGTTTCTCTTGCAGAATGATTCCTCTACAGAAAGAAAAATGTTCCAAGGGAGAGCTAGTTTGCAGTTGGGTTGAAGTGAGGACACCAAGCTTACCCGCACTCATCACAGTGAACTTTGGGGTTTCTCCTTCACTGTCTGGCTTTCTTTACCTCTGACAACTTGCTGGCAAGAAGATGCCCTGCAAGAAGCTTAGGGATAGTTTGAGTTCAAGTCCGACTTAGTTCTGTGAAGAGGCATCAGGGTTCCTAGAAGCAGCCTGAAGTGTGTTATTAACCTCCTAACTGGTCTCCTAGTTTTCTCTTTGCTCTCTAATACCTTCTCCACAGAGGAAGCCTGAGTGATGCTTTGTGACAAATTGATCATGTTACTTCCACGTTCAAATTCTTGGGTAGCTTCCCTTTGTACCCAGGATATAAAGAGAGACTCTCCACGGCAGCCAGTGGGGCCCTGCGTGGACTGACTCTGCCTACTGCCCCAGCCTCTTTCTGTGACCATCTCATTGTTCCTTCTCCTCTGATCACCACTGGCTTCCATGTGTTTGTCACATGTGACAGGTTCTTTTCTGCCTCAGGACTTTTGCACTGCCATTCCCTCTGGGGCATACTCTTATCCTCACTCTTCACCTGGCCCCATCTCTCGTCTTTCTAGTTTCAGATTAAATATAATTTCCTCAGAGAGGCTATTGTCCAATTCCCCCTCGAAATCAGGTCTGCCTGTTATATTCTATCACTGTATTTTCACCTCATGCCCCTTGTTACGAGTTTTAAATTTATTTGGCTGATTATTTGTTTAATATGAAGTTCCCCTGCTAGACCAGAAGCCCAGTGAAGGGGAGGATCATATCTTGTTCACCTGTATCTGCAGCACCCAACATAGTTCTGGGCACCAAGTAAGCACACAGTAAATTAATGAATAATCGAGTAATAGAAGGGATGACTAATTCTTGATTTCAGCACTTTGGTTTTTAGTATTTGCTTGAGTAATCCAAGCCTCATATGCCTGATACCCATGACGGGTACAGTATTGTGAATCTTGCAATAGTGTTAAGTACTTGTGGGTGTCAATATATTATGTAAAATATATAGCATATATATAATTATATGTATTTTGTGATTATATATCGTTTTAATATGGTAGAATTCAAATAACATAAAATGCACCCTTTCAGTCATTTTAAAGTGTACGGTTCGGTGTTTTTTAGTATATTTACAGCGTTTTGTAACTATCACTACCATCTAATTCAGAACAGTTTTATCATCTCCAAGAGAAACCCACTATCTATTAGTAGTCAGGCGTCATTCTCCCTCCAGCCCGTGGCAACTGCGTGTCTACTTTAGTCTCTATTGGATTTGCCTATTCTGGACATTTCATATAAACGGAGTAATATAACATGTTGGCCTGTGGTCATTTGCTTCCTTCATTTAGGATAATCTTTTCTGAGTTCATCTAAGTTATAGCATGCATTGGTACTTCATTACTTTTTGTTGCAGAATAATATTTCATTCTCTGGATGTACCACATTCTGTTTATCCATCCATCAATGGATGGCATTTGGGTTGTTTCCACTTTTTGATTATTATCACTAGTGCTCCTCTGAACATTTCATATACTTTCCTTGTATGTGAACGTAAGTTTTCAGTTCTCTTGGATGTATCTCTAGAAGTGAAATTACTGGGTCATATAGTAACTCTATGTTAAATTTTTGAGGAAAATGAAATTACACCTTATATGTTTTAAAACTAAATTCTTCCCCTTCATATGCATTCAATAATATAGACTGATTTATATAGTATACAGAGTATGGGTACTTTGGAAATCATTGTTTAAATGGTGTAAATAGATAGGTTTGCATCAAAAGGGAATATAGATTTTTATTGTTATACATTGAAACAGTTTCTTAGAAAAACAACCCAATGAGCGTGAAGTTATATTTATAACACTCCAAATTCACTTCTAATTTATGATAAAATGCCATTTTTTACATAGTCATAAATAGCATGCCTTTTCTGTTACTGAAGTTTTTGCCCGCTGTTATTTTGTATATGTGTGTTATATTCAGAAGTCATCCACCTCTTTATTGTTTTAATGATTGCATTGTGTTCATTTGACTATAGTTGGGTAACCTGTCTCCACTATTAAGGATTTGGGTTTCGTGCCCCTGTGAAAATCCCTGGTATGATTTTCTTAATGTATAAGGTCCAGAGCAGAGTGACTGAGGTTAGGAGCAGTCTTATAATAAGCGTTCTTATCACACAACATCTTTCAGTATTTGGAAGCTTCTCATATGGCCCAGGATTTAGGCAAATTCTTTGTAGTCCCAGACAGTGGAAATAAAGGGTAGACATTGCAGGGCGGAAGGTCTTGCTTGATATAGAGAAGTTCTTTCCCACAATTTACCTGTTTGTTTAAAAGAAATTAGTTTATCTCTTGAAGGAATAGAGGTGTCTAAGCAGGGTCTGGATGGCTCTTGTCAGTGAAGACATGGAGGCATTTCAGGCATCTGAGGGGAGAACAGACTAGAATCACGTTTGAATTTCCTCTGAGCCAAGTGCCCAGCCACATCGAACTTCATGCTTCTCATGCAGAGAACTCACTGTGTCCCTTGGCAATCCGTGGTGACCATGGACAGCTCTAACCATTAAGAAGTTTTCCTTATATTTGGTCAAAATCTGTCTTGCTGTAGTTTTTAGTAATTGGGTCTAGTTCTGTCCCTTGGGATATTGCCCAATGCATCAGCCCTCCTTCCAGGAAATGGCCTTTCAAGTATTTTGTACCATGCTGCTGTCTCCCTAACCCCTCCCTCCTACTTAAGTAGTTAGCTTAGCACCACCTGCTCTGGCAAACGACCGGTGGCTTGGTTTTAAGTCCCTTTACTATCCTGGTTACTTTACTCAATGAGTTAAAAAAAATGTAGGATTACTTTAGGTTTGGTTGAATTGGGAGAGAGTAAAATTTGATAACTATTTTGTAATTGTATATGTCATCAAGTCCCATCTCAGTGGCCTTCTGGTGAGCTTACTGTGGAAGAGAACCCTTAGGTTGTCTCCACATGATGTGCTGTGAAGTCGTGTCTTCTCTGCCTTTTCCTTGAATGATAATGTCTTACACTTTGTTGAATATTATCTCATTGCGTTTAGCTTATTGCTCAATCTCTTACTCTGTTTTGGATCCTGATATGCACCTCCTGTTCCTCTCGGGTTGGTACCATCTACTGTTTAATGAACTTGTCCTCTGTTACCTCATCCATGATCTCATCTAAGATCTCATTCAAGAAAGAAACTAGATTAGGTGGATGTCACTTCTGAGTGACTTAAGCCACTTGCCCCCATCTCCCAGCTTCTCCATCCTCATAGCAGATTCACTAGTTCCCTCAGTTTGGTGCCATCTACCATTTGGTAAACTTGTCCTCTGTTACCTCTCCAAATAGCTCATCAAAGAAAAGAATGAAGTAGTCTGCGATGATGACTGCGTGAATCCGTGATGTTCCTGCTGATTGATGGTTTCCTTTTCTAGGTTCATACAGCATTCCGTTAAAGAAGCCATTTTAGAATCTTGCCTAGAATTCATGTCAAACTCGCCAACTTATAATTACAAAGTTCTATATCCCCCGTTGGAAAATAGCAATCTCAATTGCAAATTCTCTCTGTAATGGAGAGAGATCAGTAGTCATGAGAAGATTGGCTTTCTCCCTGTCATTCCCCACCATTATTCCATTGGCACTAAGTGTTATCTCTTTCATCTTCATTTAACGTATGATAATTTTCAGGTTATATTACTTTTGATTCTATGTTAGAATCAATATAGAAATTAATCACTATTAATATTTGAGTATATTTCCTTCTGGCACTTTTTCTTTGCATGAATACTCAAATTTTTTGTTTGTTTAGAAATTTAGGATCACCCAGTTCAGTCTTGTAATATGCTTCTTTTAACTTACCATATTGTGGTGTTTGAAAACATGTTTTTATAAGACTATGTGATTTTTTTATCCTGTGAAAATGTTATCACATTAACCATTTCCGCATAAGGCTATTACAATAATGTTATGATGAACATCTTGTTTATTAATTATCTGCATATGTGATTACTCCTTTAGGATAGAGCCCTAGATGGAATTACTGTGTCACAGAAGATAAACAATTATATGGTTTATATATGTTGCCAAATGATTTTCCAAAAATGTCACATCAATTTTCAAAAACAGGATAGAGTGTCTTTCTCACTATACCATTGCTTTGTTGTTTAAAAATATTTGCTAATTTAAAGGGAGGAACAGCACTTCGTTCTTTCATTGTAATTTTTCTTATTACTGGTGAGGTTGAAGCATTTTCAAGAATGTTTATTGGTTATTTTGTTACTTTTCTGAATTATCTTTTTATATCTTTTCCATTTTAATAATTGGTGATTTTAGTGTGTGTAGTGTGTGTGTGTATATATATACACTTATTTAATAACAGCTTTAGTATGTATATATATACTTATTTAATAACAGCTTTACTGAGAATTCACATAAAATTAACCCTTTTTAAGAATATAATTCTGTGCTTTTTTGTATATTCACAGAGGTATGTGACCATCACAATGATCTAATTTTAGAACATGTTGTCACTCCAAAAAGAAACCCCACACCCATTAGCAGTCACTCCCCATTTCTTCTTCCTGCTGCCCCCACAAACCACTGATGATTTTCTTTCTTTTTTTATTTAAAGATTGGCACCTGAGCTAACATATGTTGCCAATCTTTTTTTTTTCCCTTCTTCCCAAAGCCCCCCAGTACATAGTGGTATATTCTAGTTGCAGGCCCTTCTGGTTCTGCTATGTGGGATGCCACCTCAGCATGGCCTGATGAGCAGTGCTAGGTCTGTGCCCAGGATCTGAATCAGCAAAACCCTGGGCCGCCAAAGCAGAGCATGTGAACTTAACCACTCAGTCATGGGGCTGGCCCCAGATGTATTTTCTATCTCTATGTATTTGTCTTTTCTGGACATTTCATGTAAGTTAAATCATACAATCTGTGGTCTTTAGTGGCTTGCTTTTTTCACGTAGCATAATGTTTTCACAGTTCGTCCAAGTTGTAGCATGTGTCAGCACTTCATTCCTTTTTATCCATTCTATGGATACACACACATTTTGTTTATCCATTCTTCAGTTGATGGACATTTGTATTGCTTCTGGTTTTTGGCTACTGTGAATAATACTCCTATGAACTTTCGTGTACAATTTTTTGTGCGGGCGTATGTTTTTATTCCTCTTAGGTGGAATTTCACTTCTCTAAGAGTGGAATTGCTGAATCATATGGCAACCCTATGTTTAACATTTTGAGGAACTGCTGCACTATTTTCCGAAGTTGCTACACCATTTTGAGATCCCACGGACAACATATGAGCATTCCAATTTTTCCATATCCTTGTCAGCACTTGTTATTTTCTGTCTCTTTTATCATCCTAATGAGTGTTAAATGGTATTCATCGTGGTTTTGATTTGCGTTTCGCTAATGACTAATTATGTCGAGCATCTTTGCATGTGCTTAGTGATCATTTGTGTATCTTCTTTGGAGAACCGTCTATTGAAATCTTTTGTTCATTTTTTAATTAGGTTATTTGTGTTTTTAATTATTGAGCTGCAAAAATTCTATATATATTCTGGATACAAGTCCTTAATCAGATATAGGACTTGCAAATGTCTTTTCCCAGCTATCGGTTTTCTTTCCACTGTCTTGATGGTGTCCTTAGAAGCACAAAAGTTTTTAATTTTTGTGAAGTCCAACTTACCCATTCTTTTCTTCTGTCACTTGTGCTTTTGGTGTCATATCTATGTGTGTGTGTGTGTGTGTGTGTGTGTGTGTGTGTGTGTATATATATATATATATTTTTTTTTTGGCTGAGGAAGATTTGCCATGAGCTAAATAACATCTACGTCAATCTTCCTCTGTTTTGTATGTGGGTTGCCACCACAACGTAGCCACTGATGAGTGGTGTAGGTCCTCACCCTAGAACTGAACCTGGGCTGCTGAAGTGGAGTGTGCTAACTTAACCACTAGGCCACCGGACTGGCCCCCTATGTATATTTTTTTAAAAGCCTTTTTTCTGATTTTGAAAGTAGTACATTAGAGAAAATTTAGTTCAAAAGAGTAGCAAGAAAGTAAAAGTTATGCATGATCTCAACACCCAGGAAAAACTGTTAACTTTGTATATATTGTCAGCCCTTTTCTTTACATATAAATGGAAAAACAATATAAAACAAAATTAGGTCCATTTTCTCTCTTTCTGTATGTGTGTGTATATAATTTTGGAGGGTGAGAACTTATGTTTTTATATCATCGTCTACCATAAATATTTTTCTCACTTTATTAAACATTTCTCTGAAAAGTGACTTGTCACAACTACATGGTCTCACGTTGCATGAATGCATCATCAATTATTTAGTGTTAGGAGGCAATTCTCCATGGGTCTTCAACGTTTCTGCACTTTTGTTCCGAACTCTCTCTTCAAGGATGCTTTTGTAGCCAACAGCCTTGGAAGATGGAAATAGTTTCTCCCTCAGGGGCAAAGGGCAGATGTGTTTGTTGACCAGGCTAATAAAGATAACATTTTCCTCAGGGGCAAAGGTTGGTCAGAGTTGATAGCAGCCCTCTTATAAGATTGGCTCTTTTTAAACTCTAAGCTTTAAATTTCCTCCCCTGTAACATAGATGTACTCTTCCTGCCGCATCTCTCCGGGCTGCCCCATGTTGCCCCTTAGACTTGGGGAGGGTAAGGGTGGGGAGCTGATGCGAACATGCGGCTCACGCTTCCTGGTGTGCAGTGTGTTATAAAGTCCATCGTTTCTGACCTGTGGGTCTAGTGTCTTCTGTTATCATCCATGAAACTGCAGGAGGCTAACTTGTTATGTTGCAAGTGGGTTAAAATCTCAGTCACTTCACAGTTTTTGACAGTTTTATTTCCTAGTATTTGATATTTAATGTGTCTCCATTTTGTCATTCTAATAAATATCTGTGATAAACATCAATGTATATAAATTGTTGTGCAGATCTCTCTGTTGCCTCAGATTAAATTTCTAAAGTGTATTCTCAGGTTCCTTTTCTATACATATTTTAAATATTTTTGATGACTTCTAGAATTGTCTGCTCCCTGTGTAGCAGAGAAACATTTTAATTTAATTCTTGAGAATGATGTGTGAAGTATGGATTCTCATTAATTTATATTTCTTTGCTTACCGGTGAAATGGAATATATTTTTTGTGGCTGTTTATTGCAGTAGCAATACAACAGTAGTGCGGATGAAAGAAAATCCTTAAATGGCACATGCTCTGTGCTAGGCACTGTATTAGTTCATTTGTCCTTACAACTACCCTATGAGGTGAGTACTGTCATTGTTCCCATTTCACAGATGAGGAAACTGAGGTTAAATACATCAGTCAGCTCTAAGGGACAGAGAGAGGATTCAAAACCAGACAGCGTAGCTCCGAAAGTTTGTGTTCTCAACAACTATCTCTCTTGTGTTTTCATGTTGAGGGCAGGAGAGAGAATACGGTTCGGGTTCTCATTGACTTTACAGTCCCTGTTCCAGGCCTTCTGAAGTCCTGCTTGCATTCCTACCTTTAGGTGAATGAGCCGCCTCTGTAGTATCAAACATTCCCCACATTTTTTCTTACCATTGCGATTTGATTTTATCAAAAGAACCAAGCTCGGCATTGTGTTTCGATTTCCATCTGTCTCAAGACAGATTATTGCCCAATTGTTAAAGACTCTTTTATTGCCTGATATTTAGCAATATCGGGGAGGTAGTGTGGGTCATGAGATAGGCTCCCACACTTCAAAAAGACGGCTGATGGGTTTGTTAGAGTGAAATAATCCACTGAAAAGTGTAGCTGTGGCAGTTAGGTATTTCTGTAGTTTTGTGAATAAGAATGGATTGTATGAACCAAATGATCCCAGGAGTTCTGATTAGCATTCCTCAAAACTCAACCACACTTCTTAAAATGCTCACTTCTAGTAGGTTTAGCAAAAGTTTAGTTGTTGTCTGGCTGTCCTGAGTGTGACTTGAGTGTGCAGAACACACACTGTGCCATAGAACTTAGGAATCCAGAATCATTCATTCAGTGTTTGTAAGTTCAGGCAGCTGCGAGGTAGTTTTCTAATTAGGGGAATACAGACTCTGTGTGTGTGTGTGTGTGTGTGTGTGTGTGTGTTATGGAGAAGATGCTATGAAGAAAAGTAGTGAAATACAAAGGGGAGAGGGATGTTGGTTGGAGTGAGTTAGGATTGTTATTCTATACCTGATGATAATACGACCTTCCTGATAAAATGATATTTGAGCAGAGACCTAAAAAAGTGAGGGAGCGAGCCATCTGCGTTTCTAAGGAAAGCAGAGGGGACATCTAGTGCAAAGGTCCTGAAGTAGGAGTGTGCTTGGAGTCTTCAGGAATAGCAGAAAGACAGCATGGCTGAAGAGCAGGGAGTGGAGTTGTTGTGGGACATGGGGTTTGAGAGGGAGCAGCGGCCGATGCTGTATAATAGACTTTCCCTCTGGGTGTGAGGGGATCCATGGAAGGGATCCAAGCTCCGACTTACATTTAACAGCGTCTCAGGCAAAAATAAACTAGCCGAATGTGGGAGGGTCGGCAAAGATGGAATGAGGGGGCCCCGGGGGTAGCAATGGAGTAGCAATAAACTGGATATAGTTTCAAAGTAGCGTGGTGAGGATTTACTGATGGAGGAGATATGAGAGGAGAGGAAAAGAGGAGTCAAGGATGACGCCAAGGTTACTGGCCCTGGAACTGGAAGGATGGATTGTTGAGACTGGAACAGCTATAGGAGGAGAATATTGGGAGGGGGCAGGAGGGAATCCAGAGCTCAGTTTTGGACGTGCTGAGTTTGAGATGCCTATTGGACACATCGGTGATTTCCTTAGTAGGATCCAGGTACCCCCTTAAGGAACTACAGAATAACAGTACAGAGTGACACACTTTGTTATGGGCTGTTTGTTTTTTATCATATGCATTTTATAAAGGTCTCAAATCCTTTTGAAAATAATCTGATGTAAATAAATTCAGTCAATAAATACAAATTCTGGAAAATTTTCTCATAAACTGTATGTTTGTATGTTAGATTGTAGTTCCCTATGGATTTCATTGTTTTGAAGAACTATTTAATGTTGAATATTCTATATTATGTGCATACATAATATATTTATTTCTAGTAGTTTAACTTTTGTTCTTTACTGCCTTTGCCTGTTATCCATCAAGAGGAACTGTAAACAAATACATTTCCCAGCATGAGAGGAAAGTAATATTTGAGGAAATGCTGGATGGTTCCTTTAATGTGAAAGATCCTGCTTTACTTTGCTTTCTCTGGTTTGGGTATTTGCATCTATTTTTAAAAAGCAAATAAATATACTTATAAGTCAACACAACAGCAAAAAAGCAAGCAACTCAATTAAAAAATGGGCAAAGGACTTGAATAGACATTTCTCCAAAGAAGATATACAAATGACCAGTAAGTGTGTGAAAAGATGCCCAACATCACTAGCTGTTAGGGAAGTGCAAATCAAACCACAATGAGATACCACTTCATACCCATTAGGATGGCTATTGTAAAAAAAAACCCTGGAAATAACAAGTGTTGGCAAGGCAGGGGAGAAATTGGAACTCTCAGACATTGCTGGTGGGAATGTAAAATGGTGCAGCTGCTGTGGAAAATTGTTTGACAGTTCCTCAAAAAATTAAACATAGCATTACTTTCTGACCCAGCAATTCCACTCCAAGGTATATACCCCAAAGAATTAAAAATAGGGATGCAGAAAGATACTTGTATGCCCATGTTCATAGCTGCATTAGTCACAGTAGCCAAAGGGTGGAAACAATCCAAGTGTCTAGTAACAGATGAATGGATAAACAAATGTGGTATTTACAATTAGTGGAATATTATTCAGCTATAAGCAAGAAATGAAGTTCTAATACATACTACAAAATGGATGAACCCTTATGACATTGTGCTGAGTGAAATAAGCCAGACAAAAAAGGACAAATATTGTATGATTCCACTTATATGAGGTATCTATAATGAACAAATTCTTAGAGACAAAAGTAGAATAAAGGTTACTAGGGGCTAGGGGAAGGGAAAATGATAATAAAATATGATAATAAATGATAATAAAATAATAATAAAATAATAGTTGTAGAGTTTCTCTTTCCTGGTATATAACCAGTGCTCAATAAATATTTATTGAGTGAGTGAATTTGTTGAATAATGAATGAATTCCAACTATGCTTAATTTGGCAAATGTACATCTATTAGCAGAGAGTGGGAGGCAGTGTGAGTCTGAAGTCAAGTGCCCACAGCTTAAATTCTTACTCTGCCATTTACTTATTAGATACATGATTTTTTTTTTTTACTTTTGGTATAATTTTTAAAAATGAGAAATAATTCACATATCATAAAATCCACTCTTTTAAAGTGTATATTTCAGTGGTTTTTGTTACATATTGTGTAACTATAATTACTATCTATCTAATTTCACATTTTCATGATCCCCAGGAGAAACTTCATACCCATTAGAAGTCAGTCCCCATGTCTCTCTCCCCACACTCCTGGCAACCACTAATCTACTTTCTGTCTTTACTATTTGCCTGTTCTGGACATTTTATATAAATGGAGTCATACGATATGGGGTCCACTGTGACTGGCTTTTTTCACTTAGCATAGTATTTTTGAGATTCGTCCATATTGAATCATGTGTCTGTGCTTCATTCCTTTTTATTGGTGAATAATATTCCATTGTGTGGATACACCCACATTTGGTTATCTGTTCCTTGGTTGATAGATAGTTGGGTTGTTCCACTTTTTATTTATTATGAATAAGGCTTCTATAAACAACTTATGTACACGTTTTTTGTGTAAACATGTTTTCACTTCTCTCAGGTATATGCCCAGGATTGGAATTGTTGGGTCATGTGGTAACTATATGTTTAATCTTTCAAGAAACTAACAAACTTTTACCGAGAGGATGCGCCATTTTATAGTCCTAACAGCAATGTCTGAGGGTTCTAATTTCTCCGTATCCTCACCAGCACTTGTTACTGTCTGTCTTTTTGATTATAACTATACTAATGGGTGTGAAGTGATACCTTATTTTGGTGTGTTTTGCATTTGCCTGATAGCTAATGATGTTGAGCATCTTTTTATGTGCTTATTGGCTATTTATATGTCTTCTTTGGAGAAAGATCTATTCAAATCCTTTGCTTATGTTTTTAAATGATCTTTTTGCTTTTTAGAGCAGTTTTAGGTTCACAACAATGTTGAACAGAAGATACAGAGTTTTCCCATATACCTCCTGCCCCCCAACCCCCTGACATACATAGCCTCCTCCATTATCACCATCCCCCACCAAAGTGGTACATTTGTTACAACCGATCAACCTACATTGACGCATCATTATCACCCAAATCTTGTAGTTTATATTAGGATTCACTCTTGGTGTCGTACATTCTATGAGTTTGGACACATTTACAATGACATGTATCCACCATTATATTACATGCAGGAGTTTCACTGCCCTAAAATTCCTCTGTTGTTCCACCTATTAATCCCTTTCTTCTCCCTGACCCCTGGAAACCACTGATCTTTTTAGTCTGTCCATAGTTTTGCCTTTTCCAGAATGTCATATAGTTGGAATCATACAGTTTATAGCCTTTTCAGATTGACTTCTTTCACTTAGTCATAAGCATTTAAGTTTCCTCCGTATCTATTCATGGCTCGACAGCTCATTTCTCTTTCATGCTGAATTGAAATAAATACCAAGCAGCGTGATTGCTGGATTATGTGGTAAGAGTATGTTTAGTTTGGTAAAAAATCACTGAACTGTCTTCCAAAATGGCTGTACCATTTTGCCGTCCCACCAGCAAAGATGAGTTCCTGTTGCTCCACATCCTTGTCAGCATTTGGTGTTGTCAATGTTTTGGATTTTGGCCATTCTAAAAGGTATGTAGTGATACCTCATTGTTTTAATTTACGTTTCTCTGGTAACATATGTTGAGGAACATCTTTTCATATGCTTATTTGCCATCTGTACATCTTCGTTGGTGAGGTGTCTGTTAAGGTCTTTGGCCCATTTTTTAATTGGGTTGTTTTATTGAGAAATGCTTTTTGCACATGCTTTTCTCCCAATCTGTGGCTTGTCTTTTCATTTTCTTGATAGTGCCTTTTGCAGAGAAGTTGTTTCTAATTTTTAATTAAGTCTAGGTTATCAATTCTTTCTTTCATACATCGTGCCTTTGGTGTTGTATTTAAAAAGTCATTGCCAAACCCAAGATTGTCGAGATTTTCTCCTATGTTATATTCTAAGCCTTTGTTCATTTTGGGTTATCTGTCTTTTTATTGTTGAGTCCTAAGTGTTTATATATTCTGGACCAGCTCCTTATCAGATACATGACTGGCACATATTTGCTTCCATTCTGTGGGGGTTTTTTTTTTCACTTTCTTATTGTTGTCCTTTGAAGCCAAAAGTTTTTAGTTTTGATCAAGTCCAATTTACCTGTGTTTTCTTTGGTTGCTTGTGCTTTAGATGCCATGTCTAAGAAACCTTTGTCTAATCCAGAGGTCACAGAGATTTAGACTGTTCAAGTCTTTGATCTGAGTTAATTTTTGTATATGGTGTGAGGTAGAGGTCCAAATTCATTCTTTTGCATGTGGAATTCCAGTTCTCCCAGCACCATTTATTGAAAAGACTTTTCTTATTCCATTTAGCCATCTCAGCATCCTTGTGAAAAATCAGTTCACTATAGTTGCATGGACTGTAGATGCGAGAGTTTCCTACTGGATTCTTAGTTCTAGTCCTTTGATCTCCATGTCTATCTTTAACTAGTACTACACAGTCTTCATTACTGTTGCTAGGTATGTGATCTTGAATGAGTCACTTGAGATCTCTCACAGCCTTGATTTGCTCATCTATAACTCATTGGGAAACTAAATGAGAGAATACGTTTAAAGCATTTAATAACGTGACATTTAGTAAATTTCAGCTATTTTTATTATTATTTTTTTATCATCACTGTCATTGCAAAAGGAGATAGTCACAGCTTTGCATGCTGAAAGAACTTCCCTGGAATTTGAGAATAAAATAGTTTTCTTAATCCAAATATTTCGTTTGACTTACTCATTCACTTCCCCACTCCACACTGGATTTAATTTTTTTTCCTCTGAAGCCACTCTGCAAAGACCGAATTTTAGGAAAGGTGTCAAGTTTTGCTTATGAAGCCTCTGCAGTGGCCTTTGTTCCATAGAGATAAAGCTTCAGTGACATCACCCTGAATTCCTGAGAGAGAGTCTTTCTGGAGTGGATGTGTGGAGAAGAAACTGAGAAACACACTTTAATTTTTTTAGTGGATGAAAGTAACATGGTAACATTTGTACCACCATTAAAGCTTTCCAAAGGGATACAATTAAGGCATGCACCTTGAAACATTAGAATGCTCGTGAGGAATGATAAAGACGTGAAACTGTAACCTGCTATGTATGTCCACTTACTTATTTATTAGTAAATGTCAGCATTTCCTACTTAACTTACATCATTAACTGATTTGGTTTGGTTATCACTTCTGTCATATTTCTGCATGCAAAATAGTGTCTGGAATGCTTCTTTTCACAAAACAGATAGACGTATATTTTCTCATCTTTATTTAAAGCTTATTTTTATTGGTTTTTCCATTCTGAACAGGACAAGCTGTGAAATATGCATGAAATTAAACCTCTTGACCAAACACCCAGGATTCCGTGACTTTGTCTCATGTAATGGTTTGGTTTTGTATTCTTATATTGCACTCAGAGGGAGTCCAAGAAGCTCATTTTGTACCATATTTCTTCGGCCAGGAACAGTATAAGCTATTTTTTTCTAGTGCCCTTTCCCCTGGTGGACAGCTAGTTGAAGCCTTTGGGAGTAGAAGTACTTCCCAGGACATAAACCCAACCCTTCCTCCCACAGCCATTTAAAATAGTTTAAAAATAACCCCCACTTAAAGTTTTGTGGCAGGCTATGACAACTTTATAAAAATTGTATGTTTACTTTTCTCCTCTTTTTCATTTATTAAAACACTGCTTATCACAGATTCCCGGAGAAATAAATTTATTGCCAAGCTATGAAAGAAAATTTCATTCCTTAGGGCATGTAGCAATGCACAAGAGGTTTCGAATGCTCAAGGTGCCGTTGACTCCCACACTGAAGATTCTGCCTTCTTGAGCTAAGTGGATAGATCCAAAGACACTATTCATGCATTTATTTATTCCTTTGTACCATCAGCAAATAGCCCTTAAGTGTTTCCTCCATGCCAGGTGCTGTTTTAGGCCCTAGAGATCCAGTGGTGAACAGGACAGAGAGTGTCACTAGTTTCACAGCACTTACATTGTAGGAAACAATTAAACAAACAAAAATATTGCAATATTCTTTAAATACGTATATAATCATGTAATCACTGTAAGCTAAGACCTTAGAAAAATCTTCTGTTTTTAGAAGATTTTTTTTGCCAGATTCTGCTTCCCTTCCCCTGTAAACCTTCTAGTTGTTTCCCACCCTACTCAGAGTGAAAGCGAGAGTCCTAACAGTCCTGAAGGCCCTGCCAGATCGCCCTGACCGCCCATGGCACCTTGTCTCCTCCTCCCCCGTCACAGACTCTGGTCCAGACGTCCCACCTCCTTGTAGACCCTGGAACATAGCAAAGCTGGTCCTGCTCAGGGCCGTTGCATTTGCTGTTCTCTCTGCCTGGAATGCTCTTTGCCTAGATTTCCTCATGGCTGGCTCTCTCACTTCCTTTGGTTCTCTACTGAAATAGTCATTTTATTTGCGAGGACTTCCCTGGACATGCTGACTCCCTCCCTCCCCACTCC
Source organism: Equus quagga (assembly GCF_021613505.1). Lineage (NCBI taxonomy): Eukaryota > Metazoa > Chordata > Mammalia > Perissodactyla > Equidae > Equus > Equus quagga. The sequence continues at coordinate 19,123,570 of NC_060288.1, read as the reverse complement.
TTATCCTGCTTCCATTTCCTCCCTAGCATCTTTTGGTATGTATACATACATTTTTTTAAACTTGATTATTTATTTATTGCCTTTTCACCTGCCCACCCATTCCCAAACAGAATGCAGGCTCCATGTGAGCCATGGCTTTGTCTTGTTCACTGCTGTCTCCCCGGCACCCGGAACACTCTGTGTCTGGCACAGAGTAGAGATGCACAATGAGTGTTCCTTGAATGAATGAATCAAGGAAATGGTTTCACATGACTTTGTGTCCAAGCTTTACTATCTTTCCACAGCCTCATTTCTTCTTCTCCTTCTTCTTCTTCTTCTTCTTCTTTTTTTTTTACACAATTCTGCCAATATTTTGTTAATTCAAAAGTACTTTACAAGAAAACATAAGTATGGCTTCCAATAGGAATGTTATACCTGGACTTGGTACCAAGCTCACAGAGTTTAGTTTTTTGAGGAAAACCAGGCTTTAAAATTAAACAGCATTGCAACCAAAACTATAATCCCAAGGATTCTCACAAAACATATCACAAATGACAGCATGAAAAAAATTCTTGTATAGTGACTCAAAGTTCAGCTCTACAATGTATCCTTAAACTGACAGGACATTGGTATCTTAAATAGTCTCAACTTCCCAAAGAAAGAGTGTTGCCAAGAGCTGTGTATTCACATACAGCAATCACACAAGGAACTTATGACGTAAAGCAAAAGTAAACTTTGTTAAAACTCCTCAGATTCCACACCAACTGGTTAACCTCTGTCCAGTGTGGGACTAGTTGGATTTTTAAAAAAAATCTCTCATCCAGTTTGATGGTGCAGCTTTTCTTTTTGCCTGCTGGCTTGTGTTTACAGCAGCTTTTAAAGACTACTTGTTCAACCGTAGCTGCATGCTGGATCCCAGCTATGGAAAAAAGTGAAAGCCTTAGTTCCATGGCACCTAGTTTTCACTTTGGCAGATGCAGTTCAGTTTTTTTCGTCTCTGTTCCTGTTTCTCATACTTACAACACCTGCCGCGTTGAATATTCCTTACCTCCTTGTCTGAAAATTCAAATTCCGTAATGAAGCATTCTTGGTGAATCATGCCTGTTTCTACCTACAAGCCCTCAGATACTTTTGTTTACCATGGTGTTGTTAGTTTTCATTCTGTAGATGAATATTTGAGCACGTACATGTGCTAGGCGTTAGGATACGAAAATGAAAAAAACACAGCTCTTGTCCTTAAGGATCGTCCAGTTGAGGGTTGTTATGGTGTTCTGAAATTGTAATGGTCTGTCATTTCGGGAAGTCAGTAAGGCAAGGACTGTGTCTCTCTTTTCTTTCTTCCCATAGTTCTACTGTAAGTGTGGGCTTAGCATTCTTCACGGTGCTACAGGGAATATTGGAAATAAAAGAATCAGTACTTCCTTGAGAATATACTTTCTTGGAAACAATTAAAGTGGTATAATAAAAATAGCATGTAGTAAGGTAGCGTAGGATAAAGGGGAAGTAAACAGTAATGACCAGAGGTGTCACAGTAATTCAGAGGATATAGAATGATCACTGTGGACTGGGATAGTCAAGGAAAAGCAGTATTAAGGAAGTAGATCTTGGGTATTGGGCTGGAGGGGACATGCTGTGCTGGGGGAGTGGCGTCCTCGCTGCACTTGGTAACCTCAGAGCTTATTGTGACAGGGTGGTGGTGCAGCCTTTCTTATGGGGCCTCAGAAGAGGCTGCCAAATCTTTGTGTCTGCAAGGCATTCTGCTTGATGCTCATTTCCCAGAATGGGAATGACGGGCTCCAGCGGGCTGTAGCGTAAGAGGAGAAGGAGAAAAATGTGGTGTCGATTATGGAGCCTGTCCTTGGGGGCTTGCAGCCCAGGAGTGAGGCATGGGAATGTGTAAATGAGCTGGACCCTGGCCTTGCCCTGGGTGAACGGGCTGCACCCCTTCCTCTTCTGGCACCGATACTTGCCAGAAGATGGTGGGAGGGGGGTGTATACGACTTGGTTCTCTCTGTGCCCCGGCTGTCTCCTCTTTGGACCTTCGATAAGTTCCATTTGGCACAACTTGCCCTTGGAAAAATGTTTTCCCATAGTTCCCAAAGAGCTATATAAGTAGATGGTTTAGTCCTTTCCTGTTAGTGCCTTTGTCAAAAATATGTCAGCTTCCGAAGCATTTTAGAATTTTAGAAATATTTGTAGAGGAAAATCATCATAATAAAATAAGTCTTTGACTTTCTATATTGCTCCATAGTAAGGTCTTAATTCTCCCAATTCTATTTTATTTTTTTAAAATGACTATTGTTTTTGAACCAGCTGTCTTTAATAGGTTACTTCATACATTTGTTCTTTGAGTTACAATGGGCCCAGCATCTGTTCTTCATTTATTTTTCCTCTTGACATCTTTCTTCCCCTTTTTCTCTTATTTGTGCTTGTTGAAAATGGTATTTTTGGTTGAGGTTATTTTAAGGTGGTGTTGAAATAAATCCTGAGATTGTCCTCTTGTTCAACAGTGCATGTTGTTTTAAGCCTGCACATCCAGGGTCATCCTACCAAAATAAATTATATGAGCCCTGTGCAGAACTCTCAAGTGCCTGGCTTTTTATTTATGAGAGTTGGCTGCCAGCATACATTTATAGTTTCCCCTGAGCAAAAATGGGCTCCCTTTTCTTTTCTCTGCCTTTTCCAAGAATTCCTAGCACTCTCGTTTCTTAAGTAGCTATGGCTCTGTGTCACTAACTATTTTAACTTTATTATCCCTCTTACGGAATTTTTAAAATTTAGTTAAATGTCAGTCAAATCTACTGTTTTAACAATTGCATAGGTAGATGGAACTCAGCAACTTGCCCATTTATAGGCATTTGAGGCTAGCTGAAATCATCAAGATATTTTCTTCACCTTGACCTAAACTGGATAAAAATATCCTTATCTATATAGGAAGTTTGATTTTTTTTCTTCTTCTAAAAGCAAATTTTACAAAGCTTATATTTTACACAGAGTATAACTTGAATTATTGGAATTATTTGGAGATTTGTAGGTGGCCCAAAAATCTACAGAAGGGTGTGTATCAAATACTTATTTCCTGTCCAGAGAAAGGACTCAAATTTTCCAGCAAATTGGGGAAATACGTAGATTCTTCGCTTTGGAATCTGATGCATTAAAAATCCTTCTAACGTGCATACAATCCCAGGATCTTTATTCATTTTCAGTGTCCTTTTGTGCAACTAGTATAACAAATTAACCTGGATGAACTCATCCATCTGTTTCCCCCTTACTTTTGAAAATGGGATCAAGATCACTGAGGTGAAGTTTTCTACCAGTATCTACCCCTGGGTCTGTGTAAATCACTTGGATTGTGAGTCTGTATCAGATTGAGTCTTAGTCTTTCCAAATCTGAATCCTCCTACTTCGCTTAACCAGGCTGAAGCTGGCTCCATCCTGTGGAAAGTTAGTGCTTAGGAGGTAGGGTTGAAGATGTGGGCTCTACAGGCTAAGGAGATGTTGATAGAGGAAGAAACAGGTGAAGGATTGTCTTCCCATGCACAGATTCTAGTAGGTCAATATATCTTTGGAGAATAATTAGTGGCACCTGTCATATGATACTGGTGATGGTTTGGGTATTAAAAAAGGAACCTGCTGAAACAGTAAGGTGGGCCAGGTTGTGGAAAGACCTGGTATAGCAGTGGGGAGCCATTGAGGCTTTGACTAGGGAGTGCTGTGATAAAGGTGTGTTGTAGGATGACTACTTGGGTGACAGCCCTGGGAATAGATCATGTGACAGATGTGTGCGGGGCTTTGGCTGCTCAGCATCGTTCTCCCTGGCCCTCTCTGAGGGGCCACGCCTGCTCTCAGCCTATGTTTTTGGTGTGGTGTGTTCCTCAAATCCGGCCACTCGTCATGTCATTCCCATGTCATTCCCATGACCGCAATGACTGGTTTAAAGATAAGCATGTGACCCAGTGAAATGCAGTGAGATGTTGCTTGGGTTGCTGGAAAAGGTGGTACTTTTCCTTGCTGGCTATGGATGTGGAAAGAGATGAGGCTGGGTCACTGGAGCCATCGTGAGCAGAGAGGGGGCCCGGCTGAGAGATGAGGGTGAGCATCTGAGAGTGTGGAACCCCTGGCCAGTCTGAAGGCAGTCCCACCACCAATCTTTGTGAACATATGCTTTGATAAAATCCCTTTTGGCTTAATCCATATGAGGTTGAGATTTCTGTCTTGTTCCTAAGAAAGTCCTAACAGATAGAGGTGGAGTCAGATAATCTGTGGGCAGGATTACCAGGTAGGAGCCTTTTAAATAGTCTGAGTGCTTGGTACAGAGTAGACACTCAAAAAAGTAATAACATTAATTAATAAATTAATTAAAAGGGCTTAAACTGATGGATGGCAGCTGTCTAATTTTCATAGGGTTCTTGCATAGGTACCTTGCTTTGTATTATATCTGACTATATTAACTGTGTTTTAAAAAATAATTTAGATTTAAAGCAGGATACATTTCTAAGAGTTAATTTTTCAGGCAGCTTGAAAATAGGATTATTTTCATGCAGCTCAATGTGTGTATCCCAGCGGCATTTCTCTCTGTGTTAGATCAAAGATATTCTATGGATTTTATGAAGGGCAGAAACTCTTAAGTATTTATACTGGTTACATGTTGTATTTTCTTGGATTTTGCTTTGTGATTTTTGCTGAGTTCGTCAGTTCTCCAATATCTGACCTCTGAATAAAATGGTCCTGGGAAAAGACTTTCATTGGTTTTATAGTTTTAAACAGATTAAATTCGCCTTTTGGGAGAAGGACTGGTGTAGCTGATTTTTCTACCAAATGGCTGTGTTAGAAAACTCCTGAAGCTCATGACTACCCCCTTTTATTTGTTTAAGCAACTTTATGTAAATAGGGGAAAAGGTGCTCCTTTTTTTCTTTTTTGGAAACAGATTTATTATGTAACATTTTACAATATGATTTTATTTTATTTCACCAGTTTTATTGAGGTATAATTGACATGTAACAGTGTATTTGTTTAAGGTGTACAGCATAATGATTTGATATATGTATACATTGTGAAATGATTACCACCGTAAGTTTAGTTAACAACCATCATCTCACAGTTACAAACTGTTTTTCTTGTGATGAGAACTTTTATGATCTACTCTTTTAGCAACTTTCAAATATACAATACAGTATTGAAAGTGCTTCTTTTAAAACTGGAAAAATCAAATGCTTTTTTCTGCTGTTGTAAGAGGTGACAATAATTCTAAGTTGACTGAAGAATTTTTTATTTCGTGTTCTTCATGTATGTGAAAGAACTTTGTGACTGTCATTGGGTAGTTCATCTTTCATGCATATTCTGTCTACTGCTGCTTTAACAGAGGGGAAATGAAGTCACAGACATGAGGTGAGCATTGAGTGGAAATAAGAATTACATCTCTGAAGTCTCTGTTTTGGATTTGTCAATAATTTGTTCCTTGCTAACTCCTGAGATGTATGCTTTTTTCTGTTTCTCTCACACATGCAGTTACTCATTGATGGAATCATTCATTGTCCAGGAGCTCTGGGTTCACACTTAAAGCATCTTAGCGACACAGGGACACCTACCAGAAATAAAACCATTCAGAATTTCTAATAGGGTAGACTTTTCTATAATTAATGCATGGCTGGTTAGAAGAAGTGAAACTTGATTCCTGCAATGGTTCTCCCCAAGCTGCAGGAGGTCCTTGCACCTTATGACGTGAGACACACTGGTGCACGTTTCAAGACTCTGTCTAGCTAGTCCTGGGCTCACCTGGAAGACCAGGCTCTCCAGGCTGCCCTCAGTACCATGGGTTCTGCCCATCCAGACAAGATGAAGTGAATAGGCAGAGGGTTAAAATGGTCCACGAAGCTGGTCTCTACTGAATTCTCAGTGCTTTAGCTTCAGCTGGTGGTTTTTCCTTGTAAACCATGTTACTCTGTAATTGAAATTTTGGGGAAAATGGAGGATAGGCTTTTGAGCCATGATGCTTTTTCTTCATTTACACTATTAGGCCTGTCCTGAAGGGGTAAAGCATGAGAGAGTTTAGGGAAGTGGATGTGGGAGTCAGAGACTTCTGCTTTGAAATCTCGGTCTATCACTTTGTAGCTGTGAGACTTTGGGCAATTGATTTAGTCTTCAGGTCCTTCCCTTTTATCCCTGTAAAATGGGATTACCATGTCTACCTTTCAGCTGGGTTAGAAATGGTGTATGGACAACACCTAGTACAATGCCTGACGCTCAGTAGATGCGCAGTAAATGGTAGTATTGTCTTTATTGTCACTTTTCCTTCTTTTGCCTGCAATCCCTGCTCCTGCTCAAGGGAGAAGTTGAAAAGAATCTGTCACAGTTGTGCTTCCTTCTTTGCCATCAGCTTTTCTGGAAAATTAGTCCTGGATTGGCCTGATCATGATTCTCAGCAGTTAGCTAGTGAGGGAGTAGGCACTGCTTAAAGCCAGAACAGCTTCCACATCCAAGACTCTAGATGCCCAAAGACAGCTCCTCTCCCTGGGAGCTTATGTGCCTCAGCAGTGGAACCCTCACCACTCAATGTAATGGACCTACATTATTATGCATTTTAAACTGGAGTATTATGCAAATTTTTGTGTTTTACATCTCCATATTTTGTGGCTCATGAGATGTGTTCTTCTTGCAGTGGAAGAACGTTTTAGGAAAAATGGACTCTGCCTTTACTTTGAGCTACTCATTATTGTAATGGTCTCAAGTTTGGTTTCTGCACAAGTCCTCCTTGTCACTTAGCTACATTATGGTCAGTGGTGTGGGCATGTGATGGGTGGGCACTAAGAATCCAGGTTGGTCTGTCTACCATGTAGCCTGAATATCACCATTAAAGATTGTAAAAAGGTGGATGGCTAGATAGATAGATTTAAAAATAGTATGTTTTCAAAAATCAGGTTGGCATTCTGCTGTAAACATACATTTTACGTAATGTTTTCTTTTTATCTTAAGGAATTTTATGAGCATTATGATTAAATATAAGGAGGGGGGTACAAGATAGCAAGACGGTGTGGAAAGAGCCTGAGTTCACTTCCTCCCACAGACACAACAAATCTACAACTACATATGGAATAATTCCCTCCGTAGGGGACCTGGAAACTGGATGAACAGAGCCTCCACAATAGACAGCACTGAAAATGGTAGGAGAGGCAGAGATATAGTCCCACTAAGGAAAAAGACTACACCCCAGGTGTGGCATTTCATGGTGGGGAGGGATCTTGAAGGTATGGAACTTTTACTTGAGGAGCAAGCACTTTGAGCTCTACATTGGGCACCCCAACCCTTAGATACTGCACAGGAGAGGTAAGCCCCTAAAACACCAAGCTTTGAAAAGGAATGGGGAATATATCCAGGAAAACTATAGATCTGTAGGGAAAGGAAAACCTGCTCTTAAAGGGGTGATGCACAGACTCACTTGACCTGCGCTAGCACAAAAACATCAGATTAAAAAGCACATAGACCATTAGTAAAGGAGACCCACTTACTGATCTTGGAACACCTGCCATGGAGGCAGGAGGAAGCTGAGGCTCTCCCTGGGGACTGAGACACTGGCAGCAGCCATTTTTCTGATTTCCTGCTGAGTCCAGCACTGGCAGGTGCCATTTTGGAATCCTTCCTCTAGCCTGCTAGTGCCAGTGGGAGTGCCCTCCTGAGAACTCTGCCCACCACTGTGCCTCCTCTGGACCTCCTGGCTGGCAGCACCAGGGGCAGCCCCACCTGCCAGCACAGCTGCAGCAGTCAGCCCCACCACAACAGGCAGGTGCATGCAGTCCATACCAGGAACACCCCTGGAGCACCTGGCTCTGGTGGCCGGAGGGGCCTGCATTGTTGGACCTGCAGGACATCTTCTATAGAAGGCCACTCCTTCAGGACTGGGAAATGTAGCTGATCTACCTAATACATAGAAACAAACACAGAGATTAGGCAAAACAAGGAGACAAAAGAATATATTCCAAATGAAAGAACAAGACAAAACCTCAGAAAAAGAACTAAATTAAACAGAGATAAGCAGTTTATTTGCTAAAGAGTTCAAAGTGGTGGTCATAAAGATGCTCACCAAACTCGGGAGAAGAATAGATGAACACAGTGAGAACTCCAACAAAAAGATAGAAAATATAAGAAAGTACCAATCAGAGCTGAAGAATACAGTAACTGAAAATTAAAAGTATACTAGAGGGAATCAATAGCACATTAGATGATACAGAAGAATAGATCAGCAATCTGGAAGACAGGGTAATGGAAATTACCCAAGCTGAACAGCAAAAAGAAAAAAGAATTTTTGAAAATGAGGATGGCTTAAGGGACCTCTGGGACAACATTAGGCATACTAGCATTTGTATTATAGGGGTCCCAGAAGGAGAAGAGAGAGACAAAGGGGCAGAGAATCTATTTGAAGAATTAACAGCTGAAAACTTCCCTAACCTGAGTAAGGAAACAGACATCCAGTTCCAGGAAGCACAGAGAGTACCAAACAAGATGAACCCAAAGAGGTCCATACCAAGACACATTATAATTAAAATGTGAAAAATTAAAGATAAAGAGAGATTCTTAAAGGCAGCAGGAGAAAAGCAACTTGTTACATACAAGGGTATGCTCATGAGACTGTGAGCTGGCTTTTCAGCAGAAACTGCAGACCAGAAGGGAGTGGCACAACATATTCAAAGTGCTAAAAGGAAAAAACCTACAACCAACAGTACTCTACTCAGCAAGGTTATGATTCAGAATTGAAGGAGAGATAAAAGGATTCCCAGAAAAGCAAAAGCTAAAGGAGTTCATCACCACTAAACTGGCCTTACCAGAAATAGTAAAGGGACTTCTTTAAGCAGAAAAGAAAAGGTTATAACTAGAAATAAGAAAATTATAGGGTCCGGCCTGGTGGCACAGTGGTTAAGTGCTCACCTTCCGCTTCGGTGGCCCAGGGCTCACCAGTTCGGATCCTGGGTGCGGACATGGCAACGTGTGGCAAGCCATGCTGTGGCAGGCATCCCACGTATGAAGTAGAGGAAGATGGGCATGGATGTTAGCTCAGGGCTAGTATTCCTCAGAAAAAAGATGAGGATTGGCAGATGTTAGCTCAGGGCTAATCCTCCTCAGGAAAAAAGAAAAGAAAATTATAAAAGAGAAAAACCTCACTGGTAAAGGCAAACTTATAATAAAGATAGTGGATCAACCACCTATAAAGCTGATATGAAGGTTAAAAGACAAAATAATTAGTTAAGGGATACACAGAATAAAAAGATGTAAAATATGATTTTAAAAACATAAAACGTATGGAGAGGAGTAGAAATGTAGTGTTTCTAGAATGCATTTGAACTTAAATTACCACCAACTTAAAATAAACTAGTATATACACAGGTTGATATATATGAACCTTGGTAACCACAAACCAAAAACCAACAGTAGATACACAAAAAATAAAGAGAAAGGAATCCAAACATAACACTAGAGAAAGTCATCAGATCACAAGGGAAGAGGAAAAGAGATGAAGAAAGGAATGGAAAAGAATGATAAAAACAATAAGAAAACAGTTAACAAAATGGCAATAAGTACATCCTCTGAATAATTACTATCCTATGAATAAATGCTTTAAATGTAAATGGACTAAATGTTCCAATCAAAAGACATAGGGTGGCTGAATGGATGAACAAACAAGACCTATAAATATGCTGCCTACAAGAGCCTCACTTCAGATCTAAAGACACACACAGACTGAAAGTGAAGGGATGGAAAAAGATATACTGTGCGGATGGAAATGAAAGGAAAGCTTGGGTAACAATACTTACATCAGATAAAATAGACTTTAAAACAAAGACTATAACAAGAGACAAAGAAGAGCATTACATAATGATAAAGGGATCAATTCAACAAGATGCTGTAACACTTGTGTGTATCTATGTACCCAACCTAGGAGCACCTAGATATATAAAGCAAATATTAACAGACTAAGGGAGAAATTGACAGTAATACAAAAATAGCAGAGGACTTTAACATCCTACTTACATCAATGAATAGATCATCCAGACAGAAAATCAACAAGAAAACATTGGCCTTAAATGACACGTTAGACCAGATGGACTTAATAGCTATATATAGAACATTCCACCCCAAAACAGCAGAATACACATTCTTTCCAAATTCACATTCTGTAGGAACATTTTCTAGGATAGATTATATGTTAGTCCACAACACGTTTCAATAAATTTAAGAAGATTGAAATCATATCAAGCATCTATTTCAACCACAATGGTATGAAACTAGAAATCAATTACAAGAAGAAAACTGGAAAAAACGCAAACACATGGAGGCTAAACAACATGCTGCTAAACAATCAATGAGTCAACAAAGAAATCAAAGAGGTACTCAAACAATACTTTGAGACAAATGAAAATGGAAACACAGTGTTCCAAAATCTGAGATGTAGCAAAAGTGCTTCTAAGAGGGAAGTTTATAGTGATACCAGCCTACCTCAAGAAACAAGAAAAGTCTGAAATAATCTAACCTTACACCTAAAGGAACTAGAAATAGAAGAACAAACAAAGCCTAAAGTTAGCAGAAGGAAGGAAATAATAAGATCAGAGTGGAAATAAATGAAATAGAGACTAAAAAAAAAAATAGAAAAGATCAGTGAAACTCAGAGCTGGTTCTTTGAAAAGATAAAAAAAATTGATAAACCTTTAGCTGGACTCATCAAGAAAAAAGAGTGAGGGCCCAAATAAATAAAATCCGAAATTAAAGAGGAGAAATTACAACCAATACCACAGAAATGCAAAGGATCGTAGGAGACTACTATGAACAATTATACACCAACAAATTGGACAATGTAGAGGAAATGAATAAATTCCTAGAAACGTACAATTTTCCAAGATTGAATCAGGAAGAAATAGAAAATCTGAAAAAACCAATTACTAGTAATGACATTGAATCAGTGATCAAAAAACTCCCAACAAACAAAAGTCTAGGACAAGATGGCTTCACAGGTGAATTCTGTCAAACATTTAAAGAAGAGTTAATACCAATCATTCTCAAACTATTCCAAAAACTTGAAGAGGAAAGAGTGCTTCCAAACTCATTCTACAAGGCCAGCATTACCTTGATATCAGAACTATTACAAAGACACTACAAAAGACATTACAAAAAAAGAAAATTACAGGCCAATATCCCTGATGAACATACATACAAAAATTCTCAACAAAATATTAGCAAACTGAACTTAACAATACATTAAAAGGATCATATACCATGGTCAAGTGGGATTTATTCCAGGGATGCAAGAATGCTTCTATATCTGCAAATCAATTAGTGTGATGCACCACATTAACAAAATGAAGGGTAAAAATCATATGATCATCTCAATAGATGCAGAAAAAGCATTTGACAAAATTGAACATCCATTTATGATAAAAACTTTGAACAAAGTGAGTATAGAGGAAACATACCTCAACATAAGGTCATATGTCATAGGCCACATATGAAAAACCCACAGTTAACATCATACTCAATGATGAAAAGCTGAAAGCATTTCCTCTAAGATCAAGAACAAGTCAAGGACATCTATTCTTGTTACTTTTATTTAACATAGTATTGGAAATCCTAGCAACAGCAATCAGACAAGAAAAAGAAATAACAGGCATCCAAATTGGAAGGGAAGAAGTAAAACTGTCACTATTTGTAGATGATATGATACTATATATAGAAAACCCTAAAGACTCCACCAAGAAACTATTAGAATGAATAAATGAATTCAGTGAAGTTACAGGGTACAAAATTAGTATACAGAAATCTGTTGCGTTTCTATAATGAACTATCAGAAAGAAATTAAGAAAATAATTCCATTTACAATTGCATCAAAAAGAATAAAATACCTAGGAATAAATTTAAACAAGGAGGTGAAAGACCTGTACTCTGAAAACTTTAAGACATTGATAAAAGAAGTTGAAGATGACACAAATAAATGGAAAGATAGTCTGTGCTCATGGATTGGAAGAATTAATGTTTTTAAAATGTCCATACTACCCAAAGCAATCTACAGATTCAATGCAATCCCTATCAAAATGCCAATGACATTTTTCACGGAACTAGAGAAAATAATCCTAAAATTTGTATGGAACCACAAAAGACCCCAAATAGGCAAAGCAATCTTGAGAAAGATGAACAAAAGTAGAGATATTGCAACCCCTGATTTCAAGCTATACTACAAAGCTGTAGTCATCAAGACTATATGGTATTAGCACAAAAACAGACACATAGATCAGTGGAACAGAATAGAGAACCCAGAAATAAGTTCATGGTTATATGGTCAATTAATCTAGAATAAGGCAGGAATATACAATGGGGAAAAGACAGTGTCTTCAGTAAATGGGTTGGGAAAACTGGACAGCTACATGTAGAAGAACGAAACTGGACCGCTCTCTTACACCATATACAAAAATAAACTCAAAATAAATTAATGACTTAAAGGTAAGATCTGAAACCATGAAACTCCTAGAAGAAAACGTAGGCGGTAAGCTCTTTGATATTGGTGTTAGCAAATTTTGGGGGGCATCTGACTCCTCAGGCAAGGGCAGCAAACACAAAAATAAACAAATGGGACTACATCAAACTAAAAAGGTTTTTTTTTTTTTTGAGGAAGATTAGCCCTGAGCTAACATCTGCCACCAACCCTCCTCTTTTTGCTGAGGAAGACTGGCCTTGAGCTAACATCCATGCCCATCTTCCTCTATTTTATGTGGGATGCCTAGCACAGCATGGCCTGACAAGTGGTGCCATGTCCGCACCTGGGATCCAAACTGGCGAACCCCAGGCCACCGAAGTGGAACGTGAGAACTTAACCTCTATGCCACCAGGCCGGCCCCTAAAAAGCTTTTGCACAGTGAAGGAAACTATCAACAAAATGAAAAGGCAACCTACTGAATGAGAGAAGATATTTGCAAATGATATATCTGATAAGGGGTTAATATCCAAAATATGTAAAGGACTTATACAACTCAGTATCAAAAAAACAAACAATCCGATTAAAAATGGGCAGAGGATCTGAGTAGACATTTTTCTAAAGAAGACATACAGGTGGCCAATAGACACATGAAAAGATGCTCAACATCACTAATCGTCAGGGAAATGCAAATCGAAACTACTATGAGATACTACTTTACACCTGTCAGAATGGCTGTTATCAAAAGGAGAACAAATAACAAGTGTTGGTGAGGATGTGCATAAAAGGGAACCCTCTTACACTGTTGGTGGGAATGTAAACTGGTGCAGCCACTATGGAGAACAGTATAGAGGTTGCTGAAAAAATTAAAAATAGAACTACAATATGATCCAATAATTCCACTTCTGGGTATTTGTCCAAAGAAAACGAAAACACCAATTTGAAAAGCTATATGCACCCCTGTGTTCATTGCAGCATTATTTACAATAGTCAAGACAGGGCAGCAATTCTGAGTGTCCGTTGATAGATGAATGGATGAAGAAAATGTGGTATACACATTCAGTGGAATACTACTCAGCCATAAAAAAGAATGAAACCTTGCCATTTGTGACAACATGGATGGACCTAGACGGAATTATGCTAAGGGAAATAAGTCAGACAGGGAAAGACAACTACTATATGGTTTCACTTATATGTGGAATCAAAAAAACAAAACCAATGAACAAAACAGATATAAACCCATAGATACAGAGAAGAAACTGGTGGCTACCAGAGGGGAGGGGGAAGTTGGGATGGGCAAAATAGGTGAAGGGGATTAGGAAGTACAAACTCCTAGTTATAGAATAAATAAGTCACGGGGATCTAATATACAGCAGAGGGAATATAGTCAATAATATTGTAGTAACTTGTATAGTGACCGATGGTAACAAGACTTATCATGGGGATCATTTTGTAATATATGTAAATGTTGAGTCACTACGTTGTACACCTGAAACTAATGTAATATATGTCAACTGTACTTCAATTAAAAAAAATATGATGCAGTCTGATGTCATTTGCTAGGGAAGTGCAACCAAAATATTTTAAACACTACAGTAAGACACTTCATTAATTCAGACTTAAAACCAAACGATACTTAATTATCAGAGGTAGAAATAATTCAGGAAGCCTTACCAAGTTTTTCAGGATTCCTGGGCAGCCATTACCTAATACTCTTAAAGAAGGAAAGAGGAGAAGAAAATCTTATTGGGGATGGGAGCCTGGAGACTGAAGAGGAGCCAGTTGTGGCCCAGGCAGCTTCCCTCCCAGGCTAGCGGGTGGTGTGCTCGGGCTTGGCATGTCCAGGGGCCTTGAACGCTGGGTATCAGTGCAGCCTCGGGGCCAGTTTCAGAGACTGTCGTGGTGTCTCTTGCTGCTGAGGCTGGTGCTTCCTTTCCTTAGGAAATCACAAGGGTTTTGCTGGCCAACCACGTTACTGAGTGGCTGAGTTTCTGGAGAATTTCCTAGCGAGTCATTATTGTATGTATTTTCACAGTTGGTGGTTTGTGTGCCCTCTCGCTTCTCTATAAGGTACCACTGAGTCAGAGCTGCAGCCTGCTGGAAGGGAGAAAGACATACCCATTAGGTCCTTCACAGATGTCAAAACCTAGATGTGGTAACAATACCACCCACGCCCAGTAGTTCAGTTTCAGAACCAGAACCAGAGCCCAGGCCTCCTGACTCACAGACAAATGCTTTTCTTTTCCAGTTGGTAGAGTTAGAAAATGTCATGATACCAAATTTAGCACGACAAAGTATTTATCTAGCTGCTTTTCTTAGATTAGAACATAAACTTGTCTTAGGTTTTGGCTTCTGCAGACATTTTGATTTCTCCCTGTTCAGTAACCTCTGGATCTCTTCCCCCTCATGATTGACAGCGACCTTTAGCCTAATTTATGTGGACTTAAGGACTTGGTCTTTGGCCCAAGCGAAGCCGGCCGCCAGTGCCATTTGTTTTCCTTCTGTCCTTTTCAATAAAAGGTAACCCTACCCTGCACTCTGGACTCTTTGTTCTGCAGAGCAGCTTTACACTTACAGATAGTCTGAGATGATTCTGGAACCCAAAATGTTCAGCAGTCCAGTATTCGACCTACAGGGTAGAAAGTAAAGGCTCGTATTCTATTAGGATTGAAATTAGAAGGTGGCGCGATGGAGAATTGCTGAAGAGAGGCTCTGTGTCAGTGATTTACAAAGTCCCGCTGATTCCCGGGTGGCAAGGGAGGGACCAAGCCAGACTTGGGTTGCGCACTTGTGGTGTCCTGTTTCCGACCTGGCAGTGCTCTGTGGTAGGGCCCGGTGTTCTCACTGAAGCTTTTCAGCCTTGGCCTAGAAAAGCTGATGAAACCTTTTCCTTTTTTGCTTAAGCTATCCCCAACAGAGCAGGATGGGAATGAAAAGGCCATTAAACTGGGGCAGTTTTTGCCTTTGAGTCTGTACAATTCTTGAGGATAGACAAAGACTCAATCTCATTCACCCCTTTCTTCTCAGGACCTAACGTGGTGCTCCACATGGGCGCTTTGTTGAATGGAATTGGATGTTCCGTGTTCTCTCTTTTATTAGTTCTGAGAATCCTGAGTGTCCCCTTGTGCCAACATTTGGGCTCTTGTATCCATCCTATTCGCAGACTTTCTGTCTTTATCTCAAAGAAGAATATTCTGATAGTGATTGGTGAATACAGTTTTGTCTTAAAGCATTCTATTTTCCAATACTAATTTCATGTATAAAGTTGCTTAAAGTAATAGATTATCCTAAACATATTAATTTTGAATAACAGGGCTGAAATGACCTCAGAGACATTCACCAGTGCCTGTAGCCTCGGTAGACGATGAGCGTGGGCCTTAGGATCAGACAGAACTTAGCTCCAGGCTGATCTTGCCACCTGCTGCTTGTAGGACCTAGGGAAATTTGTCAGGTCTCTAATCATAACTGTGAAGTGGGGATTATGTAAGGACCTAACTCCTGGGGTTATTGTGGGGATTAACTGAGGTCAGATATGCAAAGCGATGGCACAGTACATGACAGAGAGTAAGTACTCTAAAAATATTGTTTTTATTATTATCATCTTGGTAATTTTTACTTAAATCAAATGACGCCTGGGGGATCGGCCTGACCCATGAGATATTGGTAAAATTATTTTGAACATTCCCAGTCTTTTCCCTTCAGAAATCCAAAGCTCTCTCCAGAATTTCTGCCAGCTCTCGTGGAGGTCTGCATTTTCACAGTCCCCTCTGGCGTAATCTTCTGCTCTCACTGAGATAGTTCAGGTTGTAAATTGTTTCACCATCCATTTACGCATCCGTGTTCCATGACACACAGCTATGCAGCATTAAAACCTGCCCCATGCTTAATTAGCCAGCCCATCAAGGCACTGTGGTATGTAACCGACTCTCCTGAAGATTTGGAGCAAAGGAAAGGCTTGGTAAAGCACAAGACTGGGCTTAGACTTCTCCTCCCCATCCGGGGATTATTTTCCCCCAGAACTTCACTACCTAATCAAACAATGCTTAAAATGAGGTATATTTTTCTTTCTTTGTTCTTTTTTTGGGAAGATTGGCCTTGAGCTAACATTTGTTTCCAATCTTCCTCTTTTTGCTTGAGGAAGATTGTCACTGAACTAACATCTGTGCCAAGCTTCCTCTATTTTATGTGGGATACTGCCACAGCGGGGCTTGACGAGCAGTGCTGGGTCCATGCCCAGGATCTGAACCTGTGAACCCTTGGCCGCCGTAGCGGAGTGCATGAACTTGACCACTATGCCACCAGGCCAGCCTCAAGGTATAAATATTTTAAAAAATATGCCAAAACATTAACAGTGCTTGTGTTTGGATTATGGGAGTAGGGGTGATTGTGTTTTCTTCCTTCTACATTTCTGAATCTTTAAACATTACATAAATAAGTATATTTTTCATAATTTTTAGAAAGACCAGATTTAAAAGCTGAGAGGAAAAGCTACATAGGATTGGGGAGACTTCAGCATGAGCAGGATGAGCAAATCCTTGCCCAGTGATTTTCATCTCCTTTTTCTAATCTTTATTTTTGTTTTTTTGAGGAAGATTAGCTCTGAGCTAACATCCACCACCAATCCTCCTCTTTTTGCTGAGGAAGATTGGCCCTGAGCTAACATCTGTGCTCATCTTCCTGTATTTTATATGTGGGACGCCTGCCACAGCATGGCTTGATAAGCTGTATGTAGGTTGGTGCCTGGGATCCGAACCAGTGAACCCCGGGCTGCCACAGCGGAGCATGTAAACTTAACCGCTGCACTACTGGGACAGCCCCTTTAATCCTTTAAAATGTATTTCTCACAAATTCCTTCTAATGGGAGTTGTTTTATTTCCTGTGTCCCACAATTTGAGATGCCCCCTTGTTGGCAACACTAATAGGCTTCCTTCTTTAAAATGTCTTCACATAGCAGTTACTTCTGGAGAGCTCTTCGTATGCTTTGGCTTTTTTGCTGCTCTGGGATGGAGTTTGAGTGGTCAGGCTATTCCCCTCTGGCTTCTGCCCAGTCCCAACCACACTTCTACAGAGAGTAGGATCTCTGCTTTCTCAGCTCCCGTGAGTTCACTCCTCCAGCTGCTGTGTCATGGCTTCTGAGGCCAGTGCTCCCAGGACCGCTTCTGCTGAGGTCACTAGCATCTTCCACTTCACCGAATCCAATGGGCATTTTACGGTTCTTGCCTGCTTGATCTCTCAGCAGCATTCGGCATAAACACTCTCTCTGCCCTTATTAAACCACTCCCTCTGCACACTTTCCCTTGACAGCACGTTCTCCTGATTTTCCTGCTAACTGGCCGTTCCTTTCTAGTTTGCTTTTCTCATTCCTCGTCTTCCATCAGAGCTTTAAACATTGGATTTCCTCAGATCTCTTCTCTTCTCACTCTACATGCTCTCCCTAGGTAACCTCTTTCAGTCTCATGGTTTCAAGTATCATTTGTAAGCCAGTGACTATAAACTCAACTGCATTTCAGCAAGTCCAAGATATCAGTGACTGTAAGACACACCAAACTTTTCTGTACCCCAAAGAGAGACAAAAGCAGTGCCAATTAAATGACACACGGCTTCTTACCGTAGAAGTTTTCTTATCATAAAACGCATTCTACTTTCAGTGTACACCCAAGAATTAAATATAGACTGGTATGTTTTGCATAGATGAACTGCCATTTGCAAAGCATGAATACCTAGTATGTCTTAAGCATGGTGCTCCTAGGAGCGTGCAAATGAATTGCAATAACTTTGTCTAGAGAAGCTTGTAGCTTCCTAAGAGTCATATCTCTCCAAGAATGGAAGAGGCCTTATTACCATATAGCTTATTATGTATGTAGATGAGATACAATTAAGTTAGCTAAACAAATGAGGCAGAATTATTGAACCAGTGAGTCTTCAGGATAATGCCAAAACTCTGAGATTCGTTTCATTTTATCTAGAGTTAACTGACTCTAGAGTCACAGTCAAGAATGTTCTGGCTGTCTTCCTGTAAAGCAGGCAGTGGCCCCTGAGCAGTGCATCCTACCATCACAGAATTTCTCAGACAACTGAAGTTTAGTTTTTATTCCTCATTTCTTTTGGTGCTGCACGTCACTGGGAAATCATGCTGTTACTGTTTCCCTTATTATTATTTTTTTCTTCTCTCTACTTTAGAATTACTTTTGACAGCTGTGGGACCTGTAAGAACTATTGCCAAATTTCGAAATGTAATTTTCCTGCAGCAGCATCCAAAGTTAACAAAAAGACCTGGAAAAATCTCAAGTATTCTAATCTACCACCATTTGAGAACTTTGTTCTGTTCCACTGAGGTTTTCTAAAAAAACCTAAGTAGTATTGCTTCCTTCATTCTATAGGGAGAATAATCCATACTAAATAATTTTGCCTCAAAATATTATCTTATATTCAATACGATTATCCCACTAAAGTTTTGTTCCTTTAGTCCTAAGTACAGGGAAAATTATTTACATTCCATTTTTTAGATATTGTTAACTGGTATATCACCGCTGGACCTCTGCTTAATTTAGATAGGTACATTTTAACGTGTAAATGAATTTTTTCCCATAGAAATGTCCCCAAAATAGGATATCCCCTTGCTTTTCTCCTCTCACAACTCTCTTCCATAATATCTTTCTTATAGTTAGTTCAAAATAAAATACTTAATGACAAAAGTTTAAATAAAATAATCCAGTCACATGGGAATTGAAAAATATTCCCCTTAAAAACTCTTGGGTCAAAGAAGAAATAAAAACTGTAGTTATAGACTATTTAGAAAGTAAGAGTGATAATACTGCATTCAAAACTCATAAGATGCAGCCAAAGATTTACTTGGAAGAAAATGATTGGACTTAAAAACTTGTTATTAAGCAAAAGGAATGAAAATTAATGAGCTGGCTATTAAACCTGAGAATTTAGAAATGAACAATGAAACAAAAAAACCCCATGTGATATACCCAAGGAAAGCAAGTTAACACATTTTTTAACAAAAACAAGCAGAAATTAACAATTAGAAAGGAGAAAAATCATTAAATTGATAAATCTAAGATCCATTACTTTGAAGAAAAATCTTTGCCTATCTAATGACAAAAAAGTCAGAACATAATTTATAATATTAGGAATGAGACCGAGGATCAAGAGAGGAATTTACTCACAGGTAAGAATTAAAAGATTGTAAGAATTTGAAAACCAGCAATTAGAAGATAATTTTTAAAGAAAATAGGTGTCAAAATGAGATTTAGTAGAAAATGGAAAGATTGAACAGAACCAGGACCATAACCATATAAGAAATTGAAAGAATTATTTCTGTATAAAGAAGTGCCTATATTTGTTTCAAATAATAAATAATTTGTATGTTGAAATCTTCTAAATTAGTTGATGCAGTCATAACCATGATGAATTCTCCTGATCAAAGGATCACAAATAGGCTGGTACATGCCAATGTCTCTTGAAAGCATAGGTGCAAAAAAGCAAAAATGAAAACAAAAACCAAAACCAAACCATAAAGCAGATAAAATATAAGGAATGTTAAATCATCAATACACCAATTCCAAGTTGGTCACATACCAAGAATCAGACTTCTTTAAATATTAAGAAATCTATTCCTATTATTGATAACATAGGACTAAAGTAAAAAAGCAAATATTCATCCAAATATATATTAAAAAGGCATAATATTCGTTCTTAATTTTAAAAAATCAGAAGTTTTAGTAAACTAAGAATAGGTCACTTTCACAGCGTTATTAAAAAATATCAACATCAAACTCAATGGAGAAATATTGGAAGTGTTTCTGTTAAAAACGAGTGCACACGAAAAAGTCCTCAACCTCATTAACCATGAGGGAAATGCAAATCAAAATCACACTGAGATACCATGTTACACCTACTGGGGTGGCTGAAATAAAAATGAGAGGTTATAATAAGTGTTGGCAAAGATGTGGAAAAATTGGAACCCTCATACATTGGTAATGGGAATGTAAAATGGTACAGCCACTTTGGGAAAACAGTCTGGGAGTTTCTCAAAAGGTTAAGCAAAGACTTACCATATGACCCAGCAATTTCATTCCTAGTGTATTTGTATACCCAAGAGAAATGAAAACGTATGTCTTCACAAAAACTTGTACAAGAATGTTCATAGCAGCATTATTCATAATAGCCAAAAAATGGAAACAACCCAAATATGTCAACTGACAAACGGATTAAAAAAATGTGGTATATCCATCTAATGCAATATTATTTAGCAATGTAAAGAAATGAAGTACTGATACATTCTATAAATGGGTGAACTTGGATTGAAAACATGATGCTAAGTGAAAGAAAACAGTCACAAAGTACAACATATTGTATGGTTCCATTTATATGAAATGTCCAGAATAGGCAAATCCATAGAGACAGAAAGTAGACTGAGGGTTGCCCAGTGCTGAGGTGGTTGGGGGAGAAATGAGGGGTGACTACTAATGGGTACAGGGTTTCTTTTTGGGGTAATAACAGTTTTAAAATTAATTGTGATAATGGTTGCACAATAGGGATAATATACAATGCTCTGAATAGACTAAAAATCATTACTACACTAATAGTACACTTTAGTTCTTAGTAATATACTAAAAACCAATAGGACACTTATAAACGGCTGAATTGTATGGAATGTGAATTATATCTCAATAAAGTTATTTAAAAAACAAAAAAATGAAACAGAACACAAGAGCAACTCCTGTTACCACTGTTACTGTTATTCTGAAGGTTCTGGTTAATGTCATTAAACAAGTGGAAAAAAAGGTAAAAATACTGGAAAGGAAGAGACAAATTATTACAGGAAATATAATGGTAATATATTTTTACTCTTTACTTCATGGTAGAGAGGCAATTATAAAACACACAAATAAAAATTAGGCCATAGGCTACTGTCCTTACTATATAAGCAGTTCTTATGAATATATAATAATGAGTACCAGTAGGAAAGTAAACCAATGATACGAAGACCATTTACAAAAGAGACACAACCATGAATAACCATATGAAAGAATGTGGAGCATATCAGTAACAAAAGAAATACTTTTTTTTTTTGGCGAGGAAGATTGGCCCTGAGCTAACATCTGTTGCCAATCTTTTTCTTTTTTTTTTCTCCACAAAGCCCCAGTACATAGTTGTATATCCTAGTTGTAGGTCATTTTAGGTCTTCTATGTGGGATGCTGTCACAGCATGGCTTGATAAGCAGTGTGTAGGTCCACGCCCAGGATCTGAACTGGTGAACCCCAGGCTGCTGAAGTGGAGCACACAAACTTAACCACTCGGCTGCGGGGCACCCCCAAAGAAATAGATTTTAGAACTATAACATAGTCGGTTAAGAACATGGTTGTTGAACGAACATCTTTAATATACATAGACATTCACAAGGCCTCAGGCACTATGCGATCACCCCAGAGTAAATTATATGACTAAAAAAATATATTTTGAATACCTGACTCTTTATTTCCTTCATTAGAACCCTGGAAATTGGGAAGAAGTGGGATGGGAGCCTCATATGTTACTCCCCGAAGGCTGGTTTCATTCTGAGGGCTCCAAGGAGACTGAGAGGCAGTGGAATGTCTTGAGTGCTGTTGCCCTTGGAGTTGACCTGAGGAGTGTTCATTGGGCCTGATATCCTTCTAGGTGTTCCCTGGAGGGGTTGAGAAGCCTTGTGCTCTCCAACTACATCAGGACCACAGCCTCTATATTAGACTTAAGAGTGGAGCGGATAGGATTCACTAGTCCCTAAGCTGCCTCGTGGAAGCAAGTAACTGTCTTGACATGGTGTGGGTGGAGCTGGTGTCTGTCTGTAGACGATTGATCCTTGGCAGTAGCAAGTAGCATTGCTAAGCCCTGTTGTCATTACAGGAACTTTCTTCTGGTGGTTGAGGTGGCTCTGCCTTATTCGAGTCATCATTGCTTCAGTTTTCACTTGCCCTGTGGAGACCTTCTTTCATTTCCGTTACAGTTCGTATTGGAATGATCCCAATGTGCATATCCTTGAAATTGCTTTGCATATGAGATATATGCTTGATAAAAATTATTTCCAGAAATCTCTTCTAACAGCTCAAATTTTAGCTCAGTGGTGAGAATTCTATTTATTCCAGAGATTTTATTATAAATGGATATGAGCATCTTGATTTGGTAGCTTTTCCTTGTAAATGTGCAGAAATATCTTGATGTTTTTTGTTTCAGTATGTGTATTTGTATATCCTACTAGTTTATATGGAAGCAAACAGTCTTGAGGCTATTTCTACAACTGGGAAACACATAGGAAAATACATTATTTTCTTTCCTCCTTTTTTTTTTTTTAAAGATTGGCACCGAGCTAACATCTGTTGCCAATCTTTTTTTCTTCTTCTCCTTCTTCTTCTTCTCCCCAAAGCGCCCCAGTACATAGTTGTGTATTCTAGTTCTGAGTGCCTCTAGCTGTGCAATATGGGATGCTGCTTCAGCATGGCCTGACGAGTGGTTCCATGACCGCGCCTGGGATCCGAACCCGTGAAACCCTGGCTGCCGAAGTGGAGCGCTCGAACTTACCCACTCGGCCACGGGGCCAGCCCCGTTATTTTCTTTTTAATAGAATGTAGTTCATAAACAGTTACTGTGTAAACTCAGAACTTTGATGCATGTACTTCCTGCCTTAAATTAGAATTATATAATTACAGTGAAATAAAAATGCTGACCTGTTTAGAACAAAGAAAGAGTATTCTTAAAGAATAGGGCCTGTAAATCTTTAGTGGTACATTTAAGGTTGTATTTATGTAGTTGGTGAGTTTTTAATCTTTTGATATACAGAATCGTACTCTGAGGCTGAATTAATTTAAGGGGGTAAGTTTTGGTTTTTATTATTGGGAGAATTCTCAAAATTGTACTTTGGAATAAGTACGAGATTGCCTACTTATTAGTTATTTCTGTGAATGGCTCTTTTGATTTACTATGACTCTGTCAAACTGATTTCTCTAGGTCGAAAACGTGCGCTTGGTGGATCGAATATCTTCTAAAAAAGCAGCCCTGGGGACTTTATATTTGACAGCTACTCATGTCATATTCGTGGAAAACGCACCTGACACAAGAAAAGAAACATGGGTATGTGTTCCTTATTTTTGGCTTTACGTGTTTTCCGTTGTTTGAAGTGAAAAGTTTGGTCCTGCTTTCTTTTGTTTATCCTCAGGGTGAGGTGGGTGGGCTTCTGCTGTTTGGGTGTTCCGAGGACTGTTTTCGGGATGGGAACTTTGCCCTTCTCTGTTCAGAGACAAATCTACTTGGTCTGCTTATTCATTTGAAATGCTAATTACTTGAATATCTTCAAAGATAGACCTAGAAATAGCCAGAGATACAAGTGCTTCATGTCACATAATACAGGCCATTTAGTCATTTTATTATGTTGTCTCTACTTTGCTGATAATTTAAAAAAGACATAAAAAAGACTCAGGAAGAGTCACATCGTGAGGTATTTTGGCTACTTTATTAAATGAGACTATTAGATAGTTCTTATTTTATATAGCCATCCAACCGTGATGCTATGACCCGAACCAGAATCCCTGAATTGTAGATTTTCTCTTTTCTGTATTCCGTAGACATAGTTATGCTTTCAACAGAAGGTGGCAGGTACTACTTAGTGGAGAGGAATTTAAAGAATGAAGTGCTGCCATTGAGGACGAGCAGAAACCCTCCTAAACACCAGAGAGATGCGCCTCAGCATGATTCTCCTTAAAATAAATGTCTTCTGCAGCCTGCCTGACCACCAACAGCTTAGAAAACAACAATCTCAAGTTGCTATTGAACTTGAGCATTCCATGTGGAATCAAGGAGCATGGTGGCACCTCCCAGCGGAGCCATCTCTAACTTTTGATCATGGCAAAGGTTTATTTTACTAACTTCTCCTGACCTTATTTAATTTTAGCTATTAAATGCATTTAACACTTGACTACCAAAATGTTTCCTTACCTGGACTTGTGCAAAATTATATGCTGAATAGTTTGCTCCAAATAATTAGCCTGAATATCAGAAGGCTTGGTATTGAAAAATAAATTTATAAATTTAGACAGTTGGTTTTTCCCCAAAACATCTCAGTTCTCGTCCTCTCAGTCAGCTGTTGAACCAGCTGAAGGTTGGGAGTGTTCCTTGTCTTTCTCTGTGGCTCAGAGATCTGTGTTACTCCTTGTCATATTTATGAGTTATTTGTGCTTCGCTTCTCCACACGAACTTTTGGTTGTAGATCCTTCACAGTCAGATTTCCACCATAGAAAAACAGGCAACAACCGCTACTGGGTGCCCTCTGCTTATTCGCTGCAAGAACTTTCAGCTGTTGCAACTCATCATCCCACAGGAAAGAGATTGCCACGATGTGTACATCTCTCTGATACGCCTTGCAAGGCCAGGTAGGACTGAGGAGCTCATCATTTAATATGGACCCACTCTTAAGAAATGCACAAATCATGTTCAAGAAATACGTATAGTGCTTAAGAATTATAGTGGTTCAGGAATGATATGTTGTCCCTGTCGTCAGATAACGCCAAGACATCTGAATCATATAGTTCTTTGTCTTTTAGAGTCTCTCCCTGAGATGTTTACTGTATGGACCTCTTTCATTATTCTCAGGATTCACTTTATTTCATGGGGGCTTACTGTGTTTTTCTTTTGGTGTGAAATCATCTTAAAATTTTACCTTCTGATACTGTGGTAATTGAGCCCCCTTGATTGAGGCCTAAGACAAAACTGACAAGTGTTTTGTGTGGAAAACATTGTTATCAGACACTTCTAGTGCAGTTTTCCTCCTTTTGGGGCTTTTAAGGTTTGGTTTCTGTTGTTTTTTGATAGTAATACGTATTTCCCAAGGTTGGTCCAACTAGACCTTTGTTAGCATCAGTGAATATTCAGAGTATGGATATGTTGATTCTCCTAAACCAAACATCCTGAATCATGGGAAGAATGTTTGGTTGATTTGAGAAATCTGTGCTCAGTTACTCTCTTGTTATAGCCCTTGTCTTGGGGTCTTCAGATTTATAGTTTTCTAGTCTCTCAGTGTGGCTTGTATGAATTGTGGTGTTCTTTTGCTTGAAAGAAATACACATCTAAGTTTCTTGGGAGAAGACAGTGAAAAGAGGTCAGTTGTATAGAGGTAATATCCATGGTAGTGTTACACAGAAGTCATTAATAAGGGAAATAGGATATGTGCTTATAGTTATTTTGCTAAATGCTTTTGGATTCAGGACAAGAAGTTTGATTATAAACTTTTCAAGGAGTTTGGTTGAGTCCTCAGTTTCTTATATGGCTCTAGCGTCTGCAGATAGCTAAGAGCTGAAATTTAGTGCAAATGATACCAGGGAGCTGTTAAAATCTGATAATTTTGTCTTTACTTTGCTCCCCTTTCCAGGCATCTGGTTGAGGCTTTTCATCTTCGTGTTGAACAGAACTGCAGAGTTATTAGCCAGGAAGGCAGTTGAACTTTTCATCAGAGGGTGTACTATAATTGGAACAGAAGTTCTGGGAAGATGTACATTAGGTTGCATGCAGCAGAGAAGTGAGGAGAGTTGTGTGCCAGCAATTTCTGTGTCACTGATTAATGGACGTACTGGATAATAAATGTGCTCTGACCGGATTAATGGGATTTAGGAATAGCCCAGAGAGCTGGGAAAGGGCTGAGTGCCTGGAACATCAGAGTGGCCCTGAGGGCTGTGGCCCTTGGTGACAGCGAGCGCCAGGACTTGCATTGAGAGGGTCCCCAGAGAGCACTATCACTCTGTTCCTCCAATTTTACAAATAGACACTTTTTCTTAAAGATGGAGTTTTGGAAGTTAGGTATTAGATGTAGCCAGAAACCAAAAAAGGAAACTATACTAACTAATTGAATTAAAGCCATTACCTTAGAAGATTTTAAAAAGCCAGCAGCATTTTGAAACGTTGGGATTAGAAATGACAGTTTACATAAAACATAGTACTGTAACAAGTGTGGGAAGATGAAATAGAACCCAAGCAGTTTCACAGTTTAATGTTAAAGGCAATGCTAAAATTAGGTCATATTACAGCTTATAACCTTGGAAGCTGGGTTTGGATGTGAGTGGAGGTGGGGAACGGTGGAGGGGGTCTCAGCTGGGGGTAGGAGTGTCTTATTAGAACCACCCGAGGGTCTTTTACAGATGACACCTTCTCCCTCCTCTAGGTATATCGGGGGGTGGGTGTGTGGGGTATAAATTGAATTCTAGTAGCACAATATAGCTCTCTGGTTATTCTGGTTAGTTGCCGAGACAAATCACGTATTTTCAGCTCTTCCTATGGACACGGTTACCTACAAGTTTCTGCAGAGGACAAAATTTTTTTACAAAAGAAGAAATGTTTGGAAGTTCATTTAAGTCAAGGCTTATGGAGGAGATATTTTCAAAGCTCTCAAGATTCTCTCTTTCCTGAATTAAGGTTTCTGGTATA
This sequence comes from Equus quagga, assembly GCF_021613505.1. Classification (NCBI taxonomy): domain Eukaryota; kingdom Metazoa; phylum Chordata; class Mammalia; order Perissodactyla; family Equidae; genus Equus; species Equus quagga. Next base: position 19,096,687 of record NC_060288.1, on the reverse strand, counting down.
AAAGTAAATCAAATTACTAGAAAATTTGGCAAGATTTTATTTCTTTGCCTTTTGTATTACGTAAGATTGGTAAGAAATTGGTCTTAGATCTTAGTAAAAAGTTATATAGCCAAATTCAGCAAACACTTTAATTCTTAGTAAGGAAATAACTTAGATTAAAATAAAGATGTGGCCCAAATGAGAAAATAAATTAACTCCATAGATCCGAGGTACTAATAAGGATATACATTTTTCTGATGGAAACACCCCTATTTCTCAGAGGGCTTCCATTTTTCCCATGTTCTTTCCTTTCTCCTCCCTCTGATTTGCCTCCTGCTGTTTATTTTTGTATCAATTATCTTTCTCTCTGTAGTGTTTGTGGGCCCTTTAACATTTAAACCATGTCTTTTGTTTATTTTCCCATTTCTACTAAACTACAATTTTCTTTTTTCACTTCATCTTAAATTCTTCTGCTATTTTTTTATGATTCAAAAAATCTCATAATCGATCTAGTCTTATTTGCTTAATTTAACTTTTTACTGTCTTTGTCTGAGTCATTGGTGCTTAGGCAATTTTTACCATGGTAATTTCCTTTTTATTGATGATATTAATCTCTGAGTCCAGCAGCTCTTTTCCACTAAGTGTTAGCTTCCACAATCCTAATATTTAATTCAGCAGTTGTTTATTGAAAGTAGACAGGAAAGGTCTCATGATTTTTATTTTAAATATGCAAAATCCAATAATAGCTGTGTTATCTTCTCACCTTTCTTTAAATGGTTTTCAACTACATTTATTTTAAGTTTCCTGAATTTAGCAGAGCATTTGGAGCAAATTTTATTTTCAGTCGTTACTTCTGGTTCTAAATAACCCCATGTTTCTGTGTCCTTCTCATGCCTGCTGGTGACTGTACCCTCCCTTCACATTCTGCTGATGCCAGTTCATCTTTGTTTTTCCTTCATTTCTTTTTTAATTGACATAGGGGAAACAATCAATGATATAATTGTAGTATTCAGGTTTTACATTGGTTGTTACAAGTTTCCTTTCAGTTTTCAAAGTACTTTTGATTTTAATATTAAATTACATTTTGTTTCTCCCAGTTAGTTGATAATGAGAGAGGTTTCTTCCATATGTTTTCCCCTGAATATTCTGTTTTCATAAGCTTTAGCCCGATACCTGGGAAACAAGCTAGGTTATCTTTTTTTCTTCCCTAATTGCTTTGTTTTACCCACAGCTCTCGTATTTGGTGGAATGAACACCCTTTCCTTTTTTATGGCAGGGGAGGAGCAGAGGTTGGGTGCAGAGACAGGGCCATTGGTAGACTTGGTGTTTCCAAGTTGAAAGAGTTTCCATTTGAGGGTATAAATCTTCTCCCGGAAGCAGGAAATGGGACTATCTGAGGGTGAGGTGTTGCAGTAGCTATTGAATGGATTGCATTGACACGTGTTCCCTGTGTTGAGGAGCACATGAGGAACGACAGTGCTAAAATAAAAGAGTAAGTTAAGACATGCATCTCTAGGCTCGAGTTGAGCTTATGCTGTCTACTTAGTCCTGAAACACTGATTTATTTTCCCTAGAAACATAACTGAAATGCTACTCATTCTTAATTTAACATAGTATTTTAGAAATTGTCATTTTTCTTTCTGAATAGATAGGAAAACCTTCAAGTCTACCTTTGTTTAGCAATTATATGATTTAAGTATGTAAACAAAGTAAATACTAGAATGACTTCCACTTAACTTTTTCTGAAATTTTTAAAAATTGGAGATGCACATTCAGCTTACTCCCCCAGTCCAGAGGCATGTTGAGTATCTGATTGCTGTTGGAGGAGCCGTTGTGCCCTCTGAGTGATGGGGCCCCTTGGGTTGAGGCCTTCAGTGTACCTCCTGTTGAAACCTGCTATCACCAACAGCAGAAGATGTCAGATGTGATGGCTCAAACTTTGTGATGTGGAAAGCCAGTGGAGTATTTAACATGTCTGTTTTAAGAGTGGGTAAAAAATCAGGGATTTGACCTTCCTAAAGCAGACACATATTTTTTCTCAGTTCAGATTCTGTAAAGACTAGAGATTTTTCTAGCTCTGCTTCTGTTGTAGTTGTTTTTAACTTAGCTCCCTGCCAATTACTAAAAATTCTGCCATATATGTTGGAGGAGATGGAAGTGAGGGGAACAGAACATTGTGAATGGGAAATATTGAGTAAAATTCACATCTGTGTGGATGGTACTTTTTGATTCCTCAGGGTAGGTAGCCCTCAGCTGAAGGCTTCTCCTGGGCTGGCCTCTGGGTAAGAAGCTTGCCCACATTAACAGGACTGAGTTTGGCTGACATATATGGGGCTTTCTCTGTCCTCATGTAGAATTTTACGTAAATTGGGATGGAGGGATGGTTGATCACTCTTTTCCCTAAAAATAACTGAAAGAAAAAAATTTCATAACTTCAGTGGCAACTTATTCTGATGTCTCTCAATCCAAGAGTGATCTTCTTAATGTCTTTGTAAATTGTTCTTGCTTTAACTTATATACAGTTTCCTGGCCTCTTCCCCATGACAAAAAGCATGAGCCCATACCCAGAAAACCATTGGTAGTCCTAGAATGGATTTCTTCTTCTACCTTTAAACCTATTTGTAAATATTTAATAAGAGCAGCTTAACTTCCATTATTACCCCATAGTCATTAACTGAACTTCTTTCATGGAGGGAACTGAGGCTTTCTCAAGAGATTCTTTTGGCATCTTAAACAAATTGCATTTGCGGTTAACGTTATGATATCAGAAGCCTGAGTCATAAAAATGGTACTTAGAGATGGAAAAGATGTGTCAGTGTCAAGCCAGCTGTTCCCAGAACAGGATCTCAATTTTATATGCCGTCAGCTCAATTAGCTAAGATTACAAGAAACAGTTTTTACTGAAAGTGTCTACTCTGTGTTTGTTTGTGCATGTACCTGTATGCGTGTATTTCTTATTTGTTGGAATTGCTAGTTTTCTAAAATTTAAGGTTTAGAAAAATGACATCCAGAGAGACTGAAATAGAACCTAGCTTATCTCACTGATACTCCACAGTCCTCTCGCTTCTTTTTTACGAGAAAGAGTACGTACATGTCTCATGAGGAAAGCCTGGTACTTAACATATGCCCCTTATCTTTCGTCTTCCTTGTGGATAATGAGTCATTTCAATAGTAATCATAACAAACTTGAAAGCGAGTTTTGATCTTAGGCTGCCTATGTTCCTGCAGCCTTTTGCTGATGGTGAGATCCTTCACAGGGCCTGCAGATATACATGTTTAGGAGCCTTTCATTGTCCATGCTGAATGCCACTATCAGTTAAGGAATAAATGAGAGGACCTAAGAAAACTATGAGGAGAAAGAAATCTATTGGAGAAAAACAGGAAGATTGGGGGATGGAACGAGGAAAGAAAAGATGGTCCATCTGGGGAGAAGAGAGAAGGGTCTGCCTTGGAGGAGCAGTGTATGTGGGGATTAGGAGCATGCACTGTACAGCTGGATTGTCTAATTTAAATCCTTACTCCTCGTTAACTGGCTGTGTGACCCTGGGAGTGTTTCTCAACTTCCCTTTGCCCCAGATTTCTCATCTGTAAAATGCGGCCTGTCGTGGTGCCTACTAGATGGGTTAATACATTTAATTAGAACAGAATCTGGAATGAAACAAGGGCTCAGTGAGTATCAGTCACGATTTATTGTCACCAGAAGTGCTTAGATTTGCACTTGTCACTAGTCATTAGCCACAAGTGGCCATTGAGGGCTTGAAAGGTGGCTAGTCTGAACTAAGATGTGCTAAGTGTGAGATACACACGGAATTTTGAAGACAGTACAAAACAAAATATATAAAATATTAATGTTTTACATTCTATAAATGTTGCAGTGATAATATTTTGGATTTATTGGGTTAAATAAAATATATTATTAAAATTAATTTCACTGTTTCTTTTTAGTTTTTTAATGTTACTACAAGGACATTTTAAATGACATATGTGGCTTATGTTATATTTCTGTTGGACAGCACTGGCCTAGATGCTTCTTTCAACATGGCAAGGCCAGAGCAAGAAAATCAAATCCTAGATCTTATTGGGGAGGGCTATTGGGCCTGGCCTCACAAGCGTAAAAGGCAATACATAAAAACAGAGAGATCCTGGCAGAATTGAAAGAAGTCTTCTTCAGCTGATCATACATTCTTCAACTTGCCCCTCATGATCAGGGTGCCATCCATTATGAATTGATTTTTTTTTATGAATCCTATAATATTGTATGAGCAGTACAATTATGACATTTATGTAGTTGTTAAACGTTCAGGTGTTTTCAGTGCAAACATTTAAATATATTGCATAGCTTGTTCAACTGTTTTGTTCTTTCTTTTTTAATACCATGAGCATCAAAATGTGGCAGTCGCCTGGGCCTCTGTCTGCCTCTGAGAAGCTGTCCCAAATCCAAGCTTGATATATATAAACAAATTGATTTCTTGGTGTCTAATGAATACAGACACTCTTCATTAATTTTTAAGCTCCATACTTTATGTGATCTGGAAAATATATTCGCTTTCAAAAGCAACTTGAAAAAAAAAAGGCGCAAAATGGAGAAGGCCTTGTTTCTGAAAGCAAAGAAGCTCTTGCAAAGTTGAGTCTGGTTGTCCCAAGGTTGTCTTGTCGTTGCTGGGAGGAGGTGGGTGACGCTGCCCACAGAGACGGGGCGCTCCCTGGAATGTAGCAAGGAGTGAGGAACTGGTCTGGCCCCCGGTGTACTCCACCCTGGGCAGAATGCTTTGGGGGAGATTTAGTTCTGGCTTTGACTAACTTAATTTGGCTTTATTCTCCCCTTTCTTGCAGTGAAATATGAGGAGTTATACTGCTTTTCATTCAACCCCAAGCTGGATAAAGAAGAAAGAGAGCAAGGCTGGATGCTGATCGATCTCAGTGAAGAGTACAAACGAATGGGCCTCCCTGATGATTATTGGCAGCTCAGCGATGTGAATAGAGACTACAGAGTGAGTGGAGCCGTTTAGGAAAATCCAGATACTTAATCCACACGAAAGCATGATTTTACATAGCTTTCCATGACTTCTGTTTGATTTCCTTTAGTCTTTATAGCTTTTTGTAGATACAAATGTATGAGTTTCCCAGTCTCCCTTGGTTATTTTGCTGGATATATTTCCTACCTAGAATCAGAAAGTTTGGACAAGGCCTCCACACTCATCTCCTAATGGTTGAGGAAATGGAAACCCAGAGAGGCCCAGCAGTGGACCTCACGGCCAGGCAGTTGGTGGGAGAGCCGGCCAGGACCTCGTTCTCCCATCGAGTCTTTTTATAGTACAGTGAGTGATTAGAGGGGAAGTCACAGAGACTCTGATGGCAGTTTGGCACCAGCTCCTCTCTGTACTCACTGAACTCTTGATTGGTACACAAGGTCACCAAGACGCTTCCCTAGAGGAATGTGGAGAAATGTGTCTGCACTTACAGAAAGGATTATAGAGAGGAAGGGAAGCAGGAGTGGCAGAATTCATCCCCTACTCTCCCTAATGCTGGACTTGCAAATCAGTGTTGGTTTCCCTGTTCATTTTTTAAGTATTTTAAGTAATAAAATAATGTAAGAACATTGCAGAGGGTTTACAAAAGAGAGACAAAAGATGAAACAGCCACCGTCCCGTTGCCCTAATGCTCTCCTATTGGCTTTTAAAACTTTCCTTCAGTTTTTTTTCTCATCTGCATCATTTAATAACTTTTCTTATATAAATAATGCATTTCATTGTTTAAAATTGGAAAGTATAGAAGAAAAGGAACGCTTCAAATGTATATAACAAAAATTAAATCAAATGAAATATGCCTTGTGTTCTGCTTTTCTTCACACAGCATATTGTGTGTTTCCCTGTCAATAAACATTTTCTAACATTTTAAAATGACAACTTGAGAGTGGGACAAGTGATTTCTCATTCTGATTTAATCTGCATGCTTTTATTTCTTGATTTGTAGCTTTGTATGTGCTGATTGACCGTTTATAGCTTATCTCCTGTTAATTGACCATTTCTGGCCTCACGTTTTGAATCCTGATTGTTTATTTATTTATTTTTAACGATTGGCACCTGAGCTAGCATCTGTTGCCAATCTTTTTTTTCTTCTTCCCAAAGCCTCCCAGTACATAGCTGTATATTCTAGCTGTGAGTGCCTCTGGTTGTGCTATGTGGGAGGCCACCTCAGCATGGCTTGATGAGCCGAGCCAGGTCCACGCCCAGGATCCGAATCAGCGAAACCCTCGGCCGCCAAAGGAGAGCACTCGAACTTAACCACTCAGCCACGGGGCCCGCCCCGATGGTTTTGTTTTTGATCAGTATTTGTTTGTTAATTTCTATTCCTTTGTCTGGTGTGTGACCAGTAGGATTAGAACTTTAGGGAATTGTTTTTTTTTTTAAAGATTGGCACCTGAGCTAACAACTGTTGCTGATCTTTTTTTTTTTTTTTTCCTGCTTTATCTCCCTAAATCCCCTGGTACATAGTTGTATATTTTAGTTGTGGGGCCTTCTAGTTGTAGTACGTGGGACACCACCTCAACGTGGCCTGATGAGTGGTGCCATGTCTCTGCCCAGGATCCGAACCGAAAAAACCCTGGGCCGCCGTAGCAGAGCGCGCGAACTTAACCACTCGGCCACGGGGACGGCCCCAACCTTAGGGAACTTTTGAAAGTTTATATCTTCATAAAACACACAGTATTTGATTAATTTTTATCAATGTTTTGAGAAGTAAAAGCTTGTATTTTCTGTTACTTGACTGAAATTCTATATCTATCTAAATTGAGCTGTTAGGTTATTTATGGTCCTTTGCTCACTTGATTTCTGAGAGGTATGTGAAAAATTTCCCATTGTGATTGCTCCTTAAATGTTTTCTCCTTACTTTTCTAAAGCGTTTGCATTACGTATTTTGAAGTTATGCTGCTTAGCACATAATGGTCTAGGACATCTGCTTGGAGTATTTTTCTTTTTTGTCAACTTCAAATGTCCCTTTTTCCTGTGAATGCTTTCACTTTGAATTCTATTTTGTATGATTATATTTCTACTGTTTCTTTTGTCAGCATTTGTCTGATAGAGCTCTATTTATCCTATTATTTTCAACCTTCCTATATTCATACTTTGTCTATTTAAAAAGTATCCGACAGTCATTATCTTTGAGTTGTGCGAGTGGAATGTTTTGTCTTTTTAAAATCAGGTATGACTAGATTTTGATTTTTACTCAGTCTGAAAATCTCTTTTTGCAGTCACTGGGATCTGGCTATTGTTCTAGATACTGTGCGTTTTGCTAGTCATCTTTTTCCCTCCACGTGTAGCTGTAGCTGGATAGTTTTTTTCCTGTATTTACCTGTAATAATTTTGGAAGTACGCATCCTCATGTTTTTCTTCGATTGATTATTCTTCACTTTTTAAAATGTTATTTATTATTCCACGCTTATGGCGCACGCAAAACTTTGAAGAATAATGAACAGCAGGGGCCAACGTACTGTGTAAGGACAAACGTGGCGGATGCTGTTGAACCTCCCTAATGTTCTCTCCGAATCACCTCCTGCCCCAGTGTCACTGACTGCAATTTGGCATTATCGGTCCCTTGCTTCTATTTATAACATTTCTGCATTTGTCAGTAGTAATGTGTAGTAGTATTTTTTGTCTTTTTTTATACTTTCTATACTGGTATCATGCTGAATATAGTTCACTGAAACTTGACTTTTCGCTCGTTGTATTTGTAAGATTCATTTCATTTAACAAACGTATATATAATGCCAGGCAATGTTCTAAAAACTTGACAAGTGTTAGCAGTCCTGGGTGGAGGTGTGTTATTATCCGTGCTGTACAGATGGCAAAACTCAGGCACAGAAAAGTGAAGTGACTGTCCAAGACACAGAGTAGTGAAGTGACTGTCGATGCCCATAGCTCTCCTTCATTCATTCTTCATAGTTGTATTAAATTCCATTTTACACATATGCCATAGTTTAAAACAATTATTTATTCTTTTTCTTTTCTCTCTCTCTCTCTCTTTTTTGTTATACCATCACAAAAAAAGCTGTTAACTGGCTTATATACGACCTATAGTATATTGTGAGTTTCTACCTAAGAGTAGAATTTCTAAGTTAGACAGTATCTGGATTTTTCCTTACTAGATATTGCCCAATTCTTTTCCACAGTGTTTGTATGGACTTAACAGATCTGCTAGCAAGATAGAAGAGTTCTCTTTACTCCACAGACGTACCAACAGTTGGTATTGACAGTGTTTGGGGGTCATATCTACTCATTGACTCAGCAGCCTTACTTCTGGGGATTTATTCTAAGGAGTTAATAGCATACACACACACAATGATGTGCTAGGTTATTTATTGAAGCATTGTTCGTAATAGCATATATTAGAAGAAATTCAAATTTCTTTAATAGAGTTCCAGTTAAATAATTGTGGTCTATCCATATAATTAGTGTGTGGCATTAAAAAATGTGGAAGATTTCCGTGTACTGATAAGGAAATATTGCTGAAGTTTATTGTTAGGGTCAAAACAGCAATGCACCAGGCCAGCCTGGTGGCGTAGTGGTTAACTTCGCTCTGCTCTGGTGGCCCGGGGTTTGTGGGTTCAGATACTGAGTGTGGACTCACATGCTGCTCATCAAGCCATGCTGTGGCTGTGTCCCACATGCAAAATAGAGGAGGATTGTCACAAATGCTAGCTCAGGGATAATCTTCCTCACCAAAGAAACCCAACAACAACAAAAAAGAAAGGCACAGTACAATGAATATAGTGTCATTCCTTTTATCTAAAAAATGGGAGAAAAATAAGAATATATGTTCATATGTATATATAATTGCAAAAAGAAATAATTGCAAGAGTGATAACCTAGAGAGTAGATGGGAACAGAATAAACAGAAGGATGAGGATATGCACCTTTTTTGTATTGTTGCATTTTTATAACCATGTGAATTTATAAACTAATCAAAAAGTTAAATTTGATAAAAGGCCAATTCAGTTGGTAGGAAATGGATCTCAGTGTGGTTTTATTTGCATTGCCCTCATCACTAGCAAGTTTGAGCTTGTGTTTATTGGTGATTTAGATTGACTCTTCTGTGAATTGTCTATTCATATTTTTGATGCTTTTTTTCTGTAAGGTTATTTGTCTTCTTCTTATTGATCTGTAGAATTTCTTTATATATTCTGGATAATAATCTATTATCATTTATGGTTTTTGCAAGTATCTCCTCTCTGGAGACATTTATATACTGTTCCTAAGGTATTTTTTGATGCTCAGAAGTTTTGAGTTGTCAGTCTTTCTTATTTTGTTTCATGTTTTAGCATGCTGTTTAACAACAACGACAACAAGTCCTACTCTGTTTGCGAATCTTTATACCAGTTTGACACTGCATAATTTCTGTAGTTACATTTTTACTAATTGTGGTTATTATAGCTTTATAATAAATCTTGATATCCTATAGGTCAAGTCCTTCCACATCATTCTTCTGAATATCTTAATTTATAGATTATTTGAGGTAGAATGTACACTTTCATGATACTGAAATTTTCTTCATAACTATACTTAAATCTGACAACCATAATCTTACACTATGAGTAGACAGTTGGGGTCTTTTTCTCTCGATCATTATAAAGTATCTGGCTTATGTAATCAGATAGTTTTTTTCTCATGCTAAAGCCAACATTTGCAATAAGTTTTTAGCCTTGAAATGAAAGGAAGGAAAATCCGAGATTAGTAAAGAAAATTGGATGTCCTTTTAAAAATTTTTGAAAATATGACACACCTTTGAGTGAGGAAGAAAATGAGGCTAATCACATCTTATGGAATAATATTTCCTTAGAAACACAGGTTCTTCCCATTTTTGTTAAGATTTCCTTCTAGAATTAGCACCACAAACATGACTCATATTTAGTCACTTAAGTTCTACGTTGTAGAGACTGCAAAACATGAATCACCAAGCATTTCTTTTCAAAAGCAAAACACAGCAAACCAAAACTAACAATCAACAAATTGTGTTGAAACAGAAAAGGTAACCTAGGGAATTTTCTGATTTGACAAACATCATTGAAATAGGGAGAAAGATGAGGTACCTTTATTTATTACCAATTGAGAGATATTATAAAAGTTGGTTCTCTCAAAAAATTTCTGACTAACCATTGAGAAGGTTATGTCCTCATCCATTACTTTCGCTTTCAACCTCATACTTGAGAAAACATTTACTTTTTCCTCCCTTCTTTTACTAGAGTTATTTCTTTCTTCTCACAAATTCTTTGAGGTGAGTGGAGCTGGTGGTGTCTTCTGATGGAGAGGAAGCTACTGTCCATGGTGGAAATAACACTATGCATAGAGTACAAAAACATAGGTTCCAGGACCAGTTCTGCTATTTTCTATTCGTGTGGTCTTGGCCAGGTTAATTATCATCAGCATCATCATCATCGTCATCATCATCATCACTGTTATGTCCATTTATAAGACACTTGCCTGTGGTAGTCTAATCCTTTAAGCTAAGATTTCCTTTTGTACCTAACTCCTGAAATTGTCTTTCTTTAAATAAAATAATTGACATTCATTCCTAGGTTAAAGTTTTAATCTATTTCTCTTGGAATAAAACTTAATGTATAATCCAAACCAGGAATTGAAAATCTGGTTTATTTCAGTTCTCTACAGCTATATTTTATGTGTTATGTATTATTTTATTATATATGTTTTATATTTATTTTATTATATGGAAATAAACCTCCTTCTTCTCCCCATTATGTCATAAATTCCTTGAAATAAAATTTAGGTCCTAAATGTTTAAGAAGAAAGTTGTCTAGGTCGCTATATCTTAGTTCCTGACAACTAACTCTCACCCGAGAGTGCTCAAATGAGTGAGTGGTCCTCAATGAATATAGAAGTCTGCTAAGATGCCTGGGATGGCATCTCAGATACTACCCTGCGGTGGTAAAATACGTTTACTGGAAGGTTATAACCAGGTCAACAAAGATGAATTTTCCTGGGAATGTGGAGTCCTTGAGGCCAGTAACTCTTTTGTTACTCATTACTGCCCGAGCACCAAACGTAATGCTGATACGTAATAAGTATTCCGTAAAAACATGTTGATAGACAACAATATTGTATAATAATTATCAAACATGCTAAGAGACTAGAACTTAATGATTCTAACCACTACAAAGAAAGGATTGTTATATAATGTGATGGAGGTGCTAATTATTGCTACAATAGCAATCATATTGTAGTATAAAGAAGTATCAAATCAACATGTTGTACACCTTAAATTATACAATGTTATATGTCAAATATATTTCAATTAAAAAAAAAAACTTGCTGAATGAGTGAAAGAATTACCAAAAAAGATTCCTCTTGGTGAGGCCAAACCAAGACATGCAGGCGCTCCTAGCAGGCTAATTTATTTAGTGAAGAACAAAGAAAATCATTTCCTTACTAATAAAAAAAAAATATGCAGAGATGATTTTAACTTAATCTACTTTTCATTGGCTAATACAGTCAATGGAAAGAAAATTCAAAGCAAAAGCATTTTCTGCTTTTCTAAACTTTTCATATTCTCTCTGAATTTTCTTATGTGATTTTCTAAACCAGACAAAATTTTAGGAAGCTCATTGAGTAGTTTCAGTGGCATAAATTGCATTGTGCTGTGTGTCATTAATTGCCAGAATTTTTACTATAACTGTGTCAGCTTGTTGCAAAAATGACAGCGGTCAGTGCTATGCAGGATTATTTTGATTTCACTTGAACGTGCTGTCTGCTTTCAGGAAAGCAGGATGCATTTACTTTTTTCCAGCTTGCTTAAGAAGTTGTAGCTTGAAACCCGAGTTAGCTGGCACTGTGAGTCTGACTTTTTTCCAAAGGTTTTTTAGCTTCTTTTCGAGCTTCCCATGCAAGTGCCTATCAGAATGCCCCATATTTAAGCACTGACCTTTGGAGTCTTTTCCCCTAGAGCCTGTGCTCTGGGGAAAGCAGGAGTCCCTGAACAGGTGGTCGTGTGTTCCCAGAGGGGAGGCCCTGACGGCTGATGCAAGCCTGACTACTGTTGACTGGGCTTAGGTTGCTTAGCTCTTGGTTCTTGCACATGCCAACCGTAAAGGTCTGCCTTTTCCTACTCTGTGGAGAGGGAGAGCCCGGTAATCTTTGAGGGCAGGAGAGTCTTCCCTGTCTTCCTAGTGAAGAAAGAAGACACTGAGTGAAGACCTTGAGTAGGTTGGGGCCAAGAATATCGGGGAGAGTGGGCTCTTGGTGTTGACTTTCTCTCTTGGTCCCAAACCAGATATGGTGCAAGTAAGGGGCATGACCTGGGACAAGCTGGGCATTCTTTGGCCTTTGGAGGTGAGAAGAGGACCTGGCAGGAGCTCCAGAGTTCCTAGGTCACCTCTTTGCTCTTCAGGAAGGCCATATGGAATAGACGCGTTGAGTATTCTCACCCATTATGTTTTTATTCTTATTTCACTTAAAGATAAACAAGTTTGCAATCCCTTAGTGTTGTTATAAGGAAGAACGTAGGTAATCCCCAACTTACTGAAAACCTGCCCATTTCCTTTTGAAAACTGTTATTTTAAGAAAATGTTGTAAGTCTGGTGCAGTGACTGCATGTCTCTTGAACCTCAGACAAGCAGGTGTGGTCTGTGTAGAAATGTTCTAGCTGACTGACTGGGAGAGGTTCAGACGCCAGATTTGCGCGGGGGTGGAAGTGCAGTGTCCTGTGGCAGTAATTCCAGTAAAAGGTCTCTGGGTGCAAGTAGGTTGGGTCATCTGTTTTTGGTATGGGATTTTCCTCCAGAGTGTCAGTGCTAAAGCCCACATTGAAATCTTTGGTAATTATTCCCAAAATGTCTTTGGTGAAATGCTGAAATTACACTTTGCACTTGGGAACATCACTCTTGTGGCCCTTTTGTCTCCTGCTCCATGTTGTTCATCAGTCTGGTAACTGACAATGGAGGCAGGCGAGGGAGGGCATCATCACAGGACAGTTTATATGAGCTTTGGTGGCTTGGCTCTCACTTGTGGTGGGTTTTTGTGATCTTCAGTCCCATCTTTCCAGAGTGGTAAGGGTGGGCAGAGGTGGGCGGAGGACACGCAGATGGAGCGTTTCCCCTGTTGCTACACTTTCCTTGAGGCCTCCTCCTGAAATGCCCAAGAAGAGGCTTGACTTCCAGGAAATAAACGGTTTCTTTGGCGAAGCCCAGGGAACTGCCATCTAAACAGTCTTCACATTGCAAAAGATTGATTGGCTGATGTCAAAGTGAAATATGTGTCCAGCAACAAATCAGCTACCATTACTGTCACCGCCGTGAACGTTTCTGTCAGACTGAGTGGTTTATGAAGTGCTTTGTCATGGGTGTTATTTTATCCTTATATCAACCCCAGGGGATGTTACTTCTGTTTCATATCAGTTTTAGAGATCAGCAAACCATAGTGCTCAGTGTAGTTTGACTTCCCGAAGGTCATGAAGTTGGCACATCAGAGCCAGATTTTCAACTGCTGATTTCTGACTAACTCGCAAGGTCATTCCAAGGCGCCAGTGTTTGCACTGTGGGAATCATGGCCAGGGATGCACAGGGAGAGTAAAACATTTCTACCACTTATAAAACCGACACATAAAGCTGTTACATTGTGTGGGGAAGTCAGATCTAGAAGTCTATATGAGCTGGAAGCTCAGGGAGAGGCTTCCTGAAGGAGACGGGTGGGTTGGCCCTTGGAGAGTGGCTGAGATTTGGGAAGATCAAGGGGTGAAATTTCCAGGAGGGCATCAGCTCGACTGCTGGCCAGAGGCAGGAGCATACCCACTGTGTCCTGGGGACAGTAAGGTGACCTGAGCATTTCTTGCATTTTAGGAAATAGTCTCCCAGTGTCAGGCTACTTTTTAATCAAAACAGGCAGCTCAAGTTTTCTCAGCTGCCAGGATGCAGAATTGCAATTTCTCCCTTTTCGATGAAAGAAATGCTCATTTGTCACTGTCTTGCCTCACATGAAGAGCCCTTAGGGAGAAGGGCCAGTGCACAAGGATGGGATGCTAAAGAGTATCTTGTTCTCCTTGACTGATTTCATAAATTCAGCAGCACTTCATTTCTCTGAAGTGGCGTTTGGTCTCCTCAAAATTGGCTTCTCTGTAACTTGGTTAAGAAAACTGAAATGTGCAGCCCGTAAGTGAACAGAATTTCTTGTGACAGTTCACAAAGCATTACTAGTCTGCCTCAAAATCCCCTTATATTTTCTGTGACAGGTTTGTGATTCTTACCCTACTGAACTGTATGTTCCCAAATCGGCCACCGCACACATCATAGTGGGGAGTTCCAAATTCCGGAGCAGACGGCGATTTCCTGCCCTTTCTTACTACTATAAAGATAACCACGTAAGTCTCCAGGCATGCTTTTGTTTTAGGCTTGCTAGTCTTGTTTTATCATCAACAGGCATTTTCTAGCAGCCTTCTGCTGTGTGTGTGTGTTTGAATTCTTCTTAAGGGTATGTGGTTGTGGCTGTGTGTGGTATGACACAACACAGCTGTGCTTAAACCCTATCTCATGGGGAAGTTGATCTTCCATGTTTATTTGACAATAGAAGTGATGTGATAGATTCAGAAAATACCTCAACTTGGTCGTCCGAGTGAGTGCTGTCCTCTTCTAAGTGGTCGCCTTGGGAGGCTCTGCTCGTTCAGTGTTGGAGATCCTTTGGAATGCCTCTTTTGGAAAAGGCCCCCAAATCCATGGCACCTTCTTCTCTCTTTTTTTTTTTTAATGGCTCACTTAATTGAGTATCCTCGGTATAAGAAATCTTTGTTTGTGGAGAGTGGGTTTCACTTTTTAAAAATATTATTTGTAACAGCTAGAATTAGGTGTATCTGCAACTAACAGAGACCCTAGGGAACAATGGGTTAAACAGGATAGAACTTTATTTTCTCTCACATAAAACTCCAAAAGTGGGCAGCCCAGGTCTGGTATCTGGTTCCACATCACTCAGCCCTCAGGGACCCGAGCTCCTCAAACCTTTCCACTCTGCTGTCCTGAGGGTTTGGCCCTCGTTGCGTGGTGTAAGAGATGATTTGTACCAGCTGTCACCTCCCCACGGCAGCAGGTGGACGAGTTGCTAATCATGTGCTCACAGCTTTTTGAGGAGGGCTCCCGAAACTGCCACGTGACTCTTCTGCTCACATTCCATTGGTCAGAACTGCTCAGAGCAGGCAAGAAAATACAGTCTTATGGGTAACCATGTAAACATTGTGGTTCCATTTCTGTGGAGGATAAGAAAACACATCTGGGGAGATAAGAATGGTCTTTGCCACCCACTTCAGAAATTGTTTGACTTCAACTAGGCAAAAAATGTTTGGTTTTCAAGCTAGATAGTAAGAGTTTTGGATTCAAAGCCAAATGAGGCTATAAACAATTTCAACAGGTGTGTGTGCATGAGTGTGTATGTACAGGCATGCACCTGTAAGCTGGGAGTAGGGTAGAGTCTGTGTCATTCTGGAAGGAGGGTTTCCAAAAATAATCTGAGCAATGCCAGCTTCACCAGAGTACACATATAGCCTTCTGCGTTGCCTACTTTGAAGGAAGATATTCATTTAGCAGTGTGCTGTTAATTGAAAGGATATAAATTATATAAAAACATAAATTTTTAGTTACACTCACTGCTCTGAAATGGAGTCCACAGAAGGCAAGTATTTTATTAATATCCTGTTGACTCCAAATAGATTTCAACCTACACAGAACTGGAGTGATGGTGAGAGGCAAGGAAGACATGAATCTCCTTTTTTTAAGAAAATAATGGAATGAAGAGGGAATTCCATGATATTGTACCTGAAATTAGGATGTCAGTGGCATTTCCATTTTTTGTAGCATCCATTGATAAAGAAGTAAGAGAGAGAGGGTCTTTTATTGTTGTTTAAGAGGTGGGGATGGGCTGGGTATTTAAAAAGTGAGCGTAGTACCTATCTTCTGTTCCTTCTGTCCTGATATTCTTGAGAAAAGGGATTTTTTTGTCTGTATGAGTAGTATAAAGGGCAAGTGTGTAATGTCTCAGAATAGAATCACATTTTTAGCAGTTAGTCCACAGAGGCCAGCTTCTTTGCCTACTGGCCTCAGCCCTCATCGCTCCACTTCTGCTGTTGTGTGCTGTACTTTACTTGATCTCCAGACCTGAAAATGAACTCATCTAGCAATCATAGGTTAAAATAATTGATTTTCTATATGTATAATTTGAAAGCAGACAATACAAGTTTTAGCTCTTTTTACGAGGTACAAAATAGAGATTGTTTCTAAGTATTGCGAAATGACCTGGTTACCCCAGGGAAGTACTGAATGTGCTTGTACACACACGCCCACTCTCCTGCTCCATGAACTAAAATCTATCCTGCAGGTAGAATAATGATCAAATTTGCGTTTTATAACAACGTTTGTTTTTTATATCAAGGTTAATTATGTAAATGCTTCTGATATGACTAGGGGTTTTTATAAAGGGAAATATTATTATTGAAGGTGGATTTCTGTGGTTAAATGGAAGACGTGAAATATCAGAGCAGTGTTTCTTGCTATCATTGCTGAGCAAAACCTATACATAAACCAGGCAGTCTTTCATAAAAAGTAAACAGATACAAATGATGTAAATTTGCTGATTTTTCTTTCTTCCCTTTTGTGATTTTAGACATTTTAGACTTAAGAGTATGCCTACCCCAATAGCACTTATGCTTGTGAATAAGAATTTCACAGTTTCTAGTTACAATACTGTTCCCCACATACCTCCTTGTTACCAAAGGGACACTTAAGATTTTGATGGTGAGATGACTTGGATAATGTTGGGTTGTGGGAATTGGTGATTACATTAAGAGAAGCTTGAAATGCGCATCATTTCATGAACTGGAAATCCTGTTGAGGGTCCTTTGATATAAATGCTCCAGCTGATGGTGCATAGCTCCCTTTGGATCAGCTTTTATCATACATGTGTTATAATCGCTTCCTGTTCACCCATTGGTGAGATTAGGATTCCTGCCCTAGGGTGACCAGGATGACTGAACACATGACACCTGACACTGGACAGATGAGCTGGACAGCAGTTTATTAGTTCCGTAGACTCACTGCCCAGGGGATGAGGACACTGCATGCCATGCAGGGCTGCAGGGGTGTTGCACTCAGGAATACAGTGACCCAGCAGAGACTGTGGGAGGCAGGCTTTGTAGTACCAGGAGGGTGAGGTGACCCCAGGTTCTCACCCGAGGATGTGATTGGCTTGTTTGAGTAGTTCCATGGGCTGGCAGAGAACCGAAACCCTCTACTCAGGGATGAGCAGCAACTGTACCTGGTCTGTTGGAGAAGAATTGTTTAGCTAGGGGACTTTATCTGTGTGGGCAGTGTGTGGTGGGGAACTTGCCGTGAGGCCATTTGAGGCCCTCCCAATTTTACCAGATGTCAAGGGCAGCACACAGTGTTAATTTTAGGCCTTAAACCACACATGGGTTATACAGAGCCATCCAGCCTCCCTTTGGATATTGAACTAGTAACAGCTTTGTCGATCACAGAGACGTATACCTGTCACTTGTGTTTGGAAGCCTGTGCGTTTGTTATTTACGAGTCCTTAGAATTGCTGTATCCTTTGTTGTCTCTTATTATTTTAATTATTTTTAAGAAAGTAGTTTTGCTTTAAATGGTTAGTAGCATGGTCTCCCAAATTCACAGTACAAATCTCTAGGAAACCAAACTCTAGAAGATTTCCAAAGAGACAGTTTTCCGTAAGAAAAATACAGACTTGTTGCCGTCCTTTTATAACTAATGTTTGTTGAAACTTAAACTATGTGTTAGGCATAGCTCTTGGAGCGTTATGTACCTCATCACACCCTGTAGCCTCGGTATTATTATCCCACATTATAGATGAGAAAACCAAGGTTCAGAGATGATAGGTAAATTATCTAAGATCATATAGCAAGTGAGAGCAAACCTTGGACTGAAAGCCAGATGTTCCTCAGTGCTGTATCTTAATTCTTGATCATGCTTCCTGACTGATTTCTGCATGTGGGTGCTATGTTATTTTGGTCACAAATCCAGGATCAGGAAATTTTTTGCCTGGATTAAATTCCTGGCATTCTCAATTACTAGCTTTGTGACTTTGAGCAAGTTGCTTCACCTCTCTTTGTGTTGGTGGCCTCCTCTATAGAATGGAACAAATAATAGATCTTACTGTATATGGTAATTGGGAAGATTAAATAATGATACACCAAGTTCTTATAAGAGTGCCCACCACATGGTAAGCATTCAGAAAATGTCGGATATGCATTGTAAATGAGAGGTTCTCATGACCGTTTACCATTGAGGAGTTTTATCTCTGCTCTCAGGTGTCTGGCATCTGTAGCAAATGCTGCCAGGTGATGGTAATGTTCTCAATAGTGACTGTTTGGGGTCGGCACAGGGTGGATAAGAACTCTTGGTTATTACTTACTGCTCTATACAAAGTTGATAACTCTACGTTAGCAATCACTGAGTCATGAAGAATTCTGTTTGGAGCATGTCTATAGATTAAGAAAAGGTAACTACCCAATCTTAAAATGTAGTCTAATATATCTAGTTTAATTTAGTGACCACATTTCATAGTATAACTCTGTTTTGACATAACCCTTCACTTAAAACCAGCTGCTCGCACTTGAAGGTAATTAGTAATAGTTGTTCTTACTAACTGGCTTCATTTTATAATTGGAGTCCCATTAGGTTATTGAGTTTAGGTGTGGTATGTGCATTCTCAGACAAATTCTCATCATTTAAATATGCTCCCTTCCCCATCTAATTCTTCTGATAGAATCTAAAAAATTGCTTGGTGCTAGCTGTCCTTAACTAGTATTTCTTTAACCAGATAAAATATCAGATAGAGCCAGCTCAGAATTGTTCTTTCTCCAGTCAGAATTTCTTCAGAGCGAGGGAGCTGACCCCAACTCCTTTGAAGATCAGAAGAAAAAGGCCCCTAGATGAAGCGGTGTGAAAGCCATCTGTCACGATTTGCTTTCTATCCATTGGATGCAGCTGGCTTTCGGTTCCCAACCCCCCCTTGGGTCCCTCCCATCACTTCACCTTGCTCCTGGACCTCCCCCTCCCTGGCTGTCCTCTCATCCATGTTCAGACCCCTGGGTCCCTTTCTCCTCCACATTGTAGTTGGACTTCTGCTGCCAGCAACTCAAGAATTGGAGCAACTCTGCTGCCCCTTTCCCTTGCTTTGCACTCCGCCATGAATTCTGAACCTGGCTGCAGGCCTGGAGCTCCTTGAGCCACCGCAGTAATTGCTCCTCTCTGCTGCAAAATGGTACTGGAACCCTTGGACAGTTGCCCAGTTACGTGTTAGCCATTCTGCGATTCTTGGTCCTGCGAGCAGGTCCACACTGAATAATTGTATAGTTGGTGGGAAACATCCCTGACTTCTCCAATGAGGAGTGCCAAAGCTCACCTTTTTCTGGAGAAACCCAAACCCTAGCTAACTTGTCCTGGGTTGGGCTTTAAAGACAGTTAAGTGGTGCTTGGACTCAGAGCTGGAGTGCCCCTTCCTGGACAGGCCCTGCCATGCAGGCACCCTGCACAGACTGTGCCATGACTGTTTCTAGTAGAAGTTTCCCCTGCTTAGCCTGCCCAGAGCAGAAGGTTGCCTTCCTTGCTGAGTGCTCCTGCCTTCATCCTCTTACGCGGTGGACTTACTGTCTCAGTGTAGATTTTTGAAAGAGTCATTCCATATTTTATTTGGTGATCTGAGTTTAATTTAAATGTTAAAGTCTAAATGCATAAAAAGTACTCTGCCACAAAAGTCTGTTTTGTAGCTGTGAGGTTGTGTCTATACTCACCTGTTAATAACTCAGAGAAATGTCTATGCTGTTGTATGTATTCTCTAACAGTAGAATATCCTGTTAGAATTGCAGAATAGGGAAATTGCAGAATAGAATGCAGATTGATTCCAAAGAAACCTCTTGCTTCTAACATTCAACATGGGTCAGCTGAGGTATGTGCCTGCTGTCCTCAGTGCCAGAGCCAGCAGCAGCCTGGCTTTCATCACACTGAAAGCTCCCCCATTTGGGATTAGAACTGGGTTTTGGTATTCTTTTTTTTTTTTTTAAAGATTTTTATTTTTTTCCTTTTTCTCCCCAAAGCCCCCAGGTACATAGTTGTATATTCTTCGTTGTGGGTCCTTCTAGTTGTGGCATGTGGGATGCTGCCTCAGTGTGGTTTGATGAGCAGTGCCATGTCCGCGCCCAGGATTCGAACCAACGAAACACTGGGCCGCCTGCAGCAGAGCGCGCGAACTTAACCACTTGGCCATGGGGCCAGCCCTGGGTTTTGGTATTCTTGATGTTTCTAAATGGGCTAGTGAAAAATGATGGAAAGCGTTAAAAAAATATTTTTTTTACTAGTCTTGCCATTAGTAGTATCCTGTAAATTTTAGAAGAATGGTTATTTACTTTATATTTCTACCTACAGCAGGAAAATGAAAGAATATTGGTGAAAAGGAAAGTAGGTTATTTAAATGGCTTTAAACTCCATAATTTGGATCCTATGTAAACATCCTTACACAGTCCTAATTTCTTAATAGAGAAACTTTTTGTACTGCTTGCCCAAGTAATGGTTTCTATGACCTGAATTAAAAAGGAACCAACCTCAATTTCTGGAAGGCATCATCATAATACTTTTATTAGCTGGTGTGGGGCGTAAGGGAACCAAGGGGCTCTTTATTGTGGAAACAGCCTAGAGGGTCGCTGGTGAGTACAGTTGCACAGTTGCCTGATGCTGCTGCGTTCCCATGGCCTCTCCCCACAGGCCTCCATCTGCCGGAGCAGCCAGCCCCTGTCCGGCTTCAGTGCCCGGTGTCTGGAAGATGAGCAGATGCTTCAGGCCATCAGGAAAGCCAATCCAGGGAGCGACTTCATTTACGTCGTCGACACACGGCCTAAAGTAAGTGTCACCATTTTGATGCATGTCTTTGCAGCTCTGAACCATGAAAACTGGAGACCAGGCAAAGCTGAATGGACTGCCATCACCCACTCAGGTCGCTTCCTTTGCATGGTCAGTATCTGGCCGCCCTGCTTGGTTGCCTCCTGGGTGTCCTCAGCTTCTGATATTTCCCCTGCTCCTAGCATCGTCCTGGGCACATAGTGCACACAGCAAATGAGTGCGGTTTAATTTTGGAGATTGCTCTCCTGAGTACACCAAACTATTTTTTGATTTGTTTCTAAAACAACCTTTTTTGCTCTTACAAAATTTACTGTGGAGCTCCCGCAGGTTCAAGTTCAATTTTTGTGAGATGTTCAGCTATACCATTTCAAACTCAGCTTGTAGTGATCTTTATCTGTGACTTGGAAAGATTTACAAAATATCATGTTAAGTAAAAAAAGGCCTCAAAATAATACGTTTACTATTATATTTATATAAAAAACACAAAAGCAAAAAACTATAGGTATGGAAAAATTTCTGTCAAAGTAGAAAAAGATCTGGGAGGATAAACACCAACCTATTAAAGTTCCATGGAGAAGGGAGATTAATTGGGGAGGTAGAGAACTTTATACTTGTCTCTTGTTTGAAAATATTATTTTGTAATTATGCATGTATTCATATATTAATTTTATAATTTAATAAAACAACTGACAAGAAATAATAGATCAATCATCAAGGTGTAAGCCACATCCATCTTACACTTATCTCCCACTCAGCTTCACATTTTTTTTTTAAGATTTTATTTTTTCTTTTTCTCCCCAAAACCCCCCAGGTACATAGTTGTATACTTTAGTTGTGGGTCCTTCTAGTTGTGGCATGTGGGATGCCGCCTCAGCATGGCTTGATGAGTGGTGCTATGTCTGCGCCTAGGATCCGAGCTGGCGACACCCTGGGCCACCAAAGCGGAGCGCGTGAACTTAACCACTCGGCCGCGGGGCCAGGCCCAGCTTCACATTTTTTTAATGCTAGTTAGCGTTAGGTCCAGTATAATTTTCAGTTTCACTCCTTCGACCCATTTCTTTGCAAACCGGTCAACAAATGGAGTCCTCAGAGGGATGCACCAGTGAATACATGGAAACAAAACTACCTACAAGTGCATGGAATATATAGGACAAAATGAGATGACAGAGGGAAATGGTCTTTATTCAACATCTTTGACAGTGTAATTTCTTCCCAATAGTGAAAACATACCTGGACCAATGACTGATGAGAGAGAGAAAGGTCCGTGCAGCTGTCTCTCCACGTGGGTATAGAAAGGTCCAAGATGTACTATTAAGCAACAAGAGTGGGATATAGAAAATATGTATAATGTAATCCCATTATGTGAGAATAATTATATTATAAAATTATATATTGTTCTATGCATTGAAAAAAATTCAAGGGTATGTATACCAAACTGTTAACAGTAGTTTTTCCTGTGGGATGAGAGGAGGATTTTAAGAACCTTTTACTTTATAAATTATAGTTTGAAAATTTTTTTAATCTTTAAAAGGTTAAAAGAGCATAATGACCTTAAATGTTAACCATAGAGTTACCATATGACCCAACAATTCCACTCCTCACTCAAGAGAAATGGAAACATATGTCCACACCAAAACTTGCACAAGAATATTTATTCATTATTAATATAGCTCAAAAGTAGAAACAACCAAATATCCATCAACTGAGAATAAATTAATAAAATGTGGTATATCCATTCACTGGAATGTTATTTGAATATAAAAAGGAATGAAGTATTGATATGTGCTACAACATGGACAAACCTTGAAAGTGTTATGGTAAGTGAAAGAAGTCAATCACTGAGGACCACATATTGTATGATTCCATTTATATGAAATGTGCAGAACAGACAAATCCTTAGAGACAGAATGTGGATTGATGGTTGTTTAGGGCTAGGAGAATGGAAGGAAATAGGGGGTGACAACTAATGGGTAGAGGGTTTCTTTTTTGGGGTGATGAAAATGTTCTAAAGATAGATTGTGGTGATGGTCGCACAACTCTGTGAATATACCAAACACCATTGAATTATACCCTTTAAATGGATGAATGGTATGGCTTGTGAATTATATGTCAATGAAGCTAGTTAAAAAAAGGACATAAGAAACATTAGAACAGGAAGGAGGAAATATGACCAACAGCCCGAGTCACTTAAAAGTCTACACTGATTCTAAGAATAGATAATTCTAGACGTAGTCTATACTCATGGGCGATATGAGAAATAATGAGAACTGGACTATCCATTGTGTAGGCACTCAGACCCTGGCAATTTTTGCTGCTTCTCTGAGCCTCATTTCATCAAATCTTGTGATTCATGTGGATCACTTAACTTGAGACCCTTGACCTCAGAACAGTCCCATCTGCTTCTGACGAAAGTGTGGCTGTGGGATAGATGTGGATGGAGCAGTGGGGGTGGAGTTACTCTCAGCTGCCAGATCAGCAGGTCAATCATGGAGATCAACGATAAAAGGTGTTACAGCTAGATCACGTTCTAGTAGATTCTATGTAAAGGATTCTCTTCCACTTAGATAAATTCTCAAAGCACAACACATTGATAAGAGCTTCAGACTGGGAAAAAAAATAGCTTCTCTGCTTGAAGATTTTCACTTGAGATGCCCGAAAATCTCTGATTTTTACTGTTCTTTTTTGATTTGTGATTTTCTTTCTGGCTCATTATGCTTTAACCTCATCCTTCTAACTTTGATTGCTTTTCCTTCTTTTCACTGTACCTTTTGTGTAACTGTACTGGAGCTGTTCTGAATTTCCTAGTAGTCAGAGATGACTTGAATGCCTGCTTCTTAGACACATATACTGAAGACAAGATAAGAGAAGAAAAGGAAGGAAGGAGAGACAGGGATTTTACTGAATTAGAATTCCCTTCTCCTATCCTGTTTTCCAAGATTTAAATAAAGGGAAGCAGATTTGCTTACTAATTTAAGGGCCAATGATCCAAGTGTGTACTATGTTATGTAAACTTTCTGGGAAATGTGGCAGCTGTTGAGCCAGGCATATTCCAGATTTAAAATAAATTAATCCAAAGGATTTGATATGAAGGGTATATTTAACGCTAAGTGTATTTACTCTCAGCTATAAGAAGTTTGATGCTGATCCATTAAAGAAAATTGGTGTCTCGTATAATCGTGACCTCTTTCGTATTTACCCAGGCACACACACTTCACATGAGTTTTAAAGTGTTTGCTTGGAGCTTTCGTTCTTTTAAAGATCATGTGTGTTGATTTTGTTCCAGAGTGTGTCAGGCTTCCTTGGTAGCCAGGAGACGGAGGCCATGTTTGCTACAGGTAGTGGGCGGTGGTGACTGGGGCACTGCCCAGGTTTGCTCACAGGTTGAATTCAAAAGGGAAAGGGTTAGGAAGCAACCCGGATCATTCTTGTCCTTTGAGCAAGGCTTGCCCCAGATGCTGCCTGTTCAGATGAAAGCTGTCTGAATTGCTTGTTGACATTAATATCTTGAGAGCCAAAGTCAGTGAGATTCTCAGCATGTATAGAATATCCATTCAAAAAGATTATCCCCTTGAGGTCATGTCTTCCTACTAGGATTTGGTGCATTGAGAAGATATGAAATAGTATTGATGTGATAGTTGTTGAATTGTAAAAACGAGAGAGAACTCATTTTATCTCAGCCCTGCTCATGACTTCATCATTAATTTGTTCTGGGACTTTGCTGAGCTTGTAAAAATGCCAGATGCTTTCTCATTTAATTCTTATAATAATCCCGCAAATTAGGAGATGTTCTTTTCTTTTTACGGATGAGGTCTTAGATTTAGAGAGGTTAAATAATCCACCCAAGGTCGCACAGTTCAGAGCAGAGCCCAGGTTCAAATCCAGGCGTATCCGACCCTGAAGCCCGTGCTCCTCTGTTTGACCATGGTGCTGTTTACAGAAATCTCCAGGGGAGACTTGTGTCCACTGTAAGGCTCAGGAGGGTGAGCCCCCCTGAGCACATATGCAGTGAAGCTGGAGACTCTGAGCTGAAGAAGCAACCACAAAATCAGGCCAGGGCCAGAGGAGCAAGAAGGGCTCTGAGCTGTCCTCTGATGCCAGCACCTTGGGAGGAAGTGTTGAGCAGCAAAGAGAAGGGGTGAGGGCAGGCAGGCACCTGCCTCAGCGGACACTCAGTCTTTTGTCCTTGCTCCTGCTCCAAAGACAGCTTTGTGGTTATGGCCTCTCAGTTCACCTTGGAAGCGATTCTTTGGTTGTGTAACAGGATGTCACGCTGGAAGTTTTTCTGTTTCTTCGGAATCAATAATTAGGTGGTTTTAACCCGTGGAATGCTGGGAGGGGTAGACCTAAGAGAATCAGTTGTAAAGATTGGAGTGCCTGAAAGAGGAAAATCTAGATGTCGTTTCCTACTGGGATGTGTAGCATTCTTGCGGATGGCCACCATGGCAGTGAGCGGGGGAAGGGAATTGGAGAGAGCAGTGTTGCATGGCAGCGGAGCAGTCTGCTCTCCCTCTCTTTGGCAAAACAAGGATGAAGGAATTTCCTGTGGGTCAGGTGGACACTGAGAAAGGAAGTTGTACATGAGCCCTCTTTCTTGTATCCCTCCTAAGAGGGCTTGCCCACTGGAGGCTCCCAGCTCCAAGTGACTGTGGGTGATGTGCTGGGGAGGGAAGCTGAGGGGATTGGAATAGGCTCAAGCCAAGGTGGATCTCCCATGTCACTGGACTGTGCACCTCCTACTCCCAAGAGCACACATACATGACCTAAGAAATTCAGCATTTGGACACAACGCCAGAGAGGGTGGAGATGGTCAGTATGTGTTGACTAGAAAAGCAGTGACAACTAGTGGAGAGATAATTGCAGTCTTGACCAGCTTTATAAAGAGGTATTTATCCCTTCTCTTATCCCTCTATTCCTCCCCTCTCCCCCAGTAAACATATGGGTCTTAGAAGAAAGAGGAAAAGGAGGGAGTACCAGACCAGGTCCCTCAGCAGTCCAAATCGCCTATAATGAGGGAAAGAGAACTTTGCATCCTATATGGGACTGGAATTTTAAATTGAGCTGGATGGTGATTTCCTATCTGAATGTAATCTGAAAGCTATGAATTCTGCCTCTGGTGTCCTTTGGGGTAGGAAAAGAGGATTTTGACTAGCACAGTTGTAGACAGTAGTTGTAAGAAATAAAATCATCTCATATTTTCATGTTTACGTCATGAGTTAAGGTTCTTCATTTCACCAGTTACAGAAGGAGGGAGAGAAAAGGACCATCATTTGACACCTGTTGCTGAGGCGTGGCCCAAGCTTCCTCTGTCAAGATCAACGTCTGTTTTCATTTCCCAGCCATGTCAGACCAGGTCCTGTCATTATTCAGATATAAAATGTACTCTGTGGAAATTTTAGACTCCAAGACTAAGACAGTGACCAGGCTGACCTTTAACTTAATATCAAGATTATTGTTGACTAATTTTTCATGGCTTTGATATGTTTGATTTGGAGAAAAATCTGATTCTATTTCTTAACATTCTTGCCCCTTTCTCTTTTCTACTTCACTCCATTATTCAGTTACTTATTTGGTTGGTTAGCCAGTCAATAAATCTTCACTGAGTGTCCTTTCTGTGCCACTTCCAGGCATAGGGATATGACCATAAACAAGACAGACAAGCCCCCCATGGAGCTACGTCCTCTACGCCATTCTAGTGGATCTTGTCTGTAATGGCCACTAAATCTCAAATTTTTCAGTGAAACCAGCTCAGAGTCCTTCAGTTGCTTTCCACTGCCACAGATGAAGTCTAAACCTCTTCAACAAGGCTGTTTGTAGAGGACTCTCAATATTTTCCAGCTTCGTCTCTTGCTGCTGCCACCATGCATGAACTTCCACTCTGCTCGCACTGGTTGGCTCACCAATACCCATCTGCTCCTTTGATTTTGTCTTCCTACCTCTTCTCTTCCCGCCTGGTTCAGCTGGAACACCTTCCCCTTTCTCTCTGTCCTTCTGGATTATCACAGTCCATCTCAAGTGTTCCTTCTTTCATGAAACATCGCCCCCGATCCCCTAGGCCACATGGGGCCGGTCCAGATTCCAACTCCTGTCACTCTCTCCATCAGTCACTCAGCTCCTGCCCAGTCCTGGTGGGTATTGTCTGCTATTATTTGGTACTGTGTGCTTTCTCTTCCATATTCAGTGATAAGCTTATGGTGGCAGGAATGGCTTCTTAATCAGTCTTTTTCTTCCCTTCAGTGCCTGGCACACAGTAGGTATTCATTAAATGTTTGTTGAGAAATGAGTCGGTTCTTTTTGTTTCATTTGTGAAAGATGCTGAGATTATCAAATAGCAGAGTGATCTTGGGTTAGAAAACAAGGCACATTTTCCAGTCCTGCTTTTCATTTGTCTGTTGTGTTCCTTTAGCATACATTGAAACTGGAATGCAGTTAACTCCAGTGTTGTATCTATTTGAGAATTTTTAGGCACTGAAATGAATAGCTTTTCCTTTGGTTGTGAAATGGAGTTCTCAGTGAAAGGAACAGAGGACCAAATTAGACTTACTAATAGAGTTTTGTTTATATAAGGGACACTCTATTTGAATATATATACATATATAAGAGGTCCAGGATAGCTTCTTGAATCTTTATTAATTATAAAACTGTATTTCCTGCTTTGAGGGTTCAGCCTTTGACACATTATCATGATAGGTCCTGTGAAATATGTGGAAAGCTTGAGAAAGTACGCTTTGGATGATAGGTTAAATATTGCCACCTTCTGTTCATTCTGAGAAGCACTATTGACTTTCAAGAGGCCATCTTCTGCTGCTCCTTTGCCTTTAAAGAAGATTTCCACTAAATTCTCCCAGGTCATCAATAGTCAACTCTTTAAACATATGAATGTGAAGTCCTAATTATAGATTAAAATAATAATAATGGTGTTTGAGGTATTATTCATTACACTGTTTCAAGAGTATCTCTGCCATATGTGGTAAATAGGCTCAGCTTGAATTATTCAAGAGACAGAATAAACGTAAGGTTCATGTGGCATAAGGATAATTGCAAGTATCCTATTAATCATTTTATTTTATGAACCTTGTTGTAAAGGAAAAGTCAGTAGCTTTGGAAAATAATTATGCAAATATACAATTACATTTTATAATAATAAGTTTCTGAAGAACCATCTACAGGTAATTTTAGAAAAAATTTTCTCCTTAAAATATTTAAAAATTTTAAAGCATGAACATAAGTTGTCTTAAAAGTAACATTATTTTAAAATTTTTTCTTGATTAAGGCCAAACCCTTTCTGCGCATAGCATGCCTGGGAGAAGGGTGACAATCTTTTGTAAACTGGAAACAATGTCCTCAGGGGTTGATGTCACATGAGCTAGCTCATGGAACGGGACTGCTATGGAAATGGGGTATCTGCCAGCCGGAGCCCCGGTGGCAATGGCTTGTCCTCTCATGTTTTATTTTTCACTTCCAATGTGTTTTATTTCTATTACTTAAATTAGAAACCTACTGTATCTTCTTTGCAACAAAGAATACAGGAGCATCTAAAGGAGTATTGATAGAGTCCCCTGCCACACGCCACCCTCTATGTTTCTGCTGTAACTGCTCCCAAATTGGTATATTCTTCCACACATTTTTATGCTGCTTAATCAATCACACATAAACATAAATACATAGGTTGGTTTGTTTTACAAAAAATGGCACAATTGTAAGAATATTATTCTGTAAGTCAGTCTTTTCATTGAACGTGTCATGGGCCAATTCCAAGTCTGTCTGTCTATCTCTCTATATAATTTATGTTCTTTTTCTTGGTCCTGTAAGTAGCCCAGGGCATGAATATACCATAATTTATCCAGTCATTGCCCTCTTGAGATATTCATAGGTTTTCAGTTTTTTCCTATTTACTGCTATAAAAATAAAGTTGCAGTCACCATTCTGGGACATCTGTCTTTATGCGCTGGTACTTTTAGTTGTGTCAGATTCTCACAAATAGGAGATCTGAGTCAAAGAATATCTGTGTTTTTAACTTAACATAGCTTTTTGAAAAGTATTTATTAATACCCTCCCAGTACTGCACTCTCGTCCTAAAAACTGACCTTTTTCTAGTGCTGATTCCCGGTGTGAGTTCTCTGCCTGCGTAGCCTTCCTGCCCTTTGTGGGCAGAGGAAGAGAATGGCCAGTGAATACTGTTTTCTAGGACGTCAAGCAGCAAGAATGGAGTATTAGCAATAATACACCCATTATAGGAATCTATGTATTTCCCAACTAAGGCAGGACTTGTCCCCTTTGTGATTTTAGTTACACAGGACTAGGGCAGAAGTTTGTATTTAATAAATTTGTTCAAAGTCCATTATCATTTAACCCAGTTTGCGCTACCAAACCCCCACTTCTCATAAACAAAATTATGGTAATGAAGGTGATCCAAAGGCCCTCTTAATAGGTCTCTGGATTTAAATAAGGTGTCTGGAGGCACTGTCCCCAGAGATTCAGCATCCGCACTCCCTCTCTTCATTTGTTCAGTGATTCTTGCTCAAGGTTTAGTTGGGTATCTAGGGGCTTCTGGCAGACAAATTAGAATGACGCAGCCATTCCGATTTGATGATGTGTTTATTGGCAATATGGCGCTGGAAGATATAATAATTTAACCTCCAGGGCTTTATATTGTGAGCTGTGTCTGCTGATATTTTTCTGCCAACCTACAGTGCGCAATGTTTGGTATTAAATCGAGGTGACTTGGCTCTGTCACAGAACTCCGTCTTCGATTTGACATCTCTGACAGGGAACTGCGAGGGGCATTTCCAGAAGGAAATGCATCCCAGCTAAGAAAAGATTCCCCATATCAACAAATTCCCGTTGTTGGATATGAGCTCAGCGTGTGTGTCTGAAACTACATAGCTCAGTACAAAGTTCCCGTGATTTAAAACATGTTTCTGCACATCATTTTGAATGTTTTATGGATATCTATGAAATGTTCTGGTTGTTTCATGTCCTGAATATAATTGGTGACTGTTCTGTTTTGCTGACCACTGCAGCTTAATGCAATGGCAAATCGTGCTGCAGGGAAAGGCTATGAGAATGAAGACAATTATTCCAATATCAAGTTTCAGTTTATCGGGATAGAGAACATCCATGTCATGAGGAACAGTCTGCAAAAAATGCTGGAAGGTAAACCATTTCTTTATGCACAGCATAAATAAGTGCAGTTAAATGTTTTAATGCCAAAACAGATAGTCTTTTGGATTTTAAAATTGTTTTTACAATGATGCTGTTTACATAGGTAGGATAAGTTGGGAAGAATGTCTTATTGCAGTGACTTTTTAAACATTTAACAGCCTTTCTCTTATTTTTTGTGTCATTGTGAAGTGGTTTTGTCACTTGGTTAGCAGTCAGGCACTCTCCAGTGGTACTTAACATCTAAGATAAAGGTGCACAGGGATATTTTTCTTTCTCATACTATTAGTTTGACTCACATTCGAGGGCATTTGGAGATAAAGCAGTCCTATATTTAAAGCAATAACCAACTGTTCTTGTATGGAGATGAGGTTCATAAACTGAGTCCAAGTGGCTGAATGGCCATTAGAAGGGAGGAAATTGGAGGTCCTGACTCTCCTTTCTAAACAGCAACAACCACTGCAATGCACCCACACATAAACCATCCCCACCCACCCCCACACAGCAACGTGCGCCACAAGACACATACACACAGACTTACGTACTCAAGGGGAGAGGAAATCACAAAGATGGATTGTGTAATAGAGAAGAACCATTCATGTGACCAAACCAGCCATAAGCTGATTAGCAGAAATTCTGCACTTCAAGCACAGCCAGCTTCGTTTACTGCTTATGCTCCTTGTGATTGTAAAGGCCCATGAAGGAATCTGTTGCCACAGTCCACCACTTCCAGCTCTGGTGGGAACCGAAGAGAAGGAGAAGGATGCAAACCCATGGCTTTATACCTGGGGAACCTGGAGAGGCTGTAAACGCTGTGCTTGCACCTCTAGGGAAAGCCCTGGAGAGATGGCGCTGAGTGCTGGGGCTGTCTGAATAGGAAAAGGGGGATCTGGAATGAAGAAGGAAAAAGAAAGTGCTGAATTACTTTTTTCCGGGAATACACATTTGCTTTCAGTTTCTTCTGCAGTTCTCTGCGTAATCAGAGCAACAGGGTGTAGCGAGAAGCCAGTGGTGGGGCTGGAGAGACTTGACTGTCATAGACAGGCCTGATTTCCAGTCTCTTTCCTGGATTCCCTGGGTCGTCTCAGTCATTATGAAACTTTGACCACATCAGTTTCCTTCTTTGGGGCTCTGTCACCTGCTAAAATGAGAGAATTGGATTAATAATTCCTCTGGGCCCTTCTAGCCCTGGCAGTCCATGAATGTATAATTTGATGCTCCTGGTTGCAAGCACTTTAACATTGAGTAGTTTAACGTCTTGAGTGGTGAACATTTGAGCGGTTCGAAGAAATCTCTTCCTGCATCTGAAAACATCACGGCCCTTGAGCTCTCTCCATCTTACATCCACATGACATTTGCCACGTCTCAGGTCACAGCCACGATGCCCTGGCATGATTGTTTAAGCTTCTGGAGATTCTCCTGGGCAGTTTGGCTGTCTCTGCTATAAGCTATGCTTTCTAGGTGTCGAAAAGTTGGACCACATTGGTACTGTTATTAAAAGGATAGTCTAACCTTAGTATAAATTTAGGTTGCTATACTTTGTACTTTTCATTTAGTAAGTTCATAAGCTGACTTTTGAGAATACCTATTTCCTTCCATGCAAAAAATAGCTCCTAAGAGTGCTCATAACATAGCCCTTTGGCTTTAGTTTTCAAATTAGCATTTATTTGGTTTGGTATTGGGAACTATTTCTCCTGCCCTTCTACCTGTGGTCTGACTCGCTACGTCTAAAGGATGGCAAACTGACCGAGTTCTGGAGGCAGTCTCTGTCCCTAAGGGACCGTGGTACTCTCCATCACTTCTCCAGCTCTGTGCCAGTGCAATATGCAAGGACAACTTTCTGGATGCCTTTCAGGGGACTTGACCAATATTTGACTATCTGTTTTCACCAAGTAAATTATAAACCACTTGTGGAGGCTTAGCTGATGAAATGATGCAATCTGACCCACTTTCTGGGGCTTTTCCTCCTGCAAATAGCTGTCTGTGGCATCAAAGAGATTTGAAGGTTTGTCCTGCTGGTCATTTGGTAGGAAGAAGAATAATGCATTTCATTCATGATTATTATTTTCTTCAATTTTTTTTACCACTGTTAATTCTATTATCAGAATAGATTCTGAATAACAGAGAAGAAAAATTGCTTGTATTCTGGCTCCAAATAGCTGTGTTTGTGAGCAAGAGCTGCAGGATATTTCATCAGAAACTAAAGTCTAAGACTAAGTTCACATCCTGTGTAGGTTCTTTTATAGGGCTGATTTAATTTTAAGTTTGATTTACAAGTTCTAAACTAAACTATTTTATAGTATTCATACCTCCCAATGAGATAATGGTGCCTTCTAGTTATGTAGCAATTTTGTAATTTATTAAGTGCTTTCCACAGTAGCTTCCCTTTTGATCCTATAGATAATGGGTTTTCTCTCAAATAATAAAAGGATTCCAAATGTATGTTTGTAAAATATATATCAGTATATATTTTAATTGAAAATAGTCAATAGAAGAGCCTGGAATAGGCTTTTTCCAAGGCTGAGGAAATTGTTATCATCAGATATGGAGATAGAAATCTCCTAGGGCATCCTTGGTGTTGGAGGAAATCAGTGAGAGGTAGGTAGAGAGGTGTACAGCCACATTGTTAAGCCAGCTTAATAGCGGGGATGTGTTCTGAGAAATGCATTATTAGGCGATTTCATCATCGTGTGACCATCATAGAGTGCACTTACACAAACCTAGATGGTATAGCCTACTACACAGCTAGGCTGTATGGTACTAATCTTATGGGAACACCATCGTACATGCAGTCATCGTTGACTGAAAGATTGGTATACAGTACCTGACTGTACATAGAATTACTTTTACATCCAGCTTGTTGAGGTTGTGCTACACCATAAGGCCTCTTTGTCAATATCAGTTTTCAAGGTAGGCAAGTGGTTATGGGAAAGACGTTATGGCAGTGACATCTTCCTCCTTTTCCAATCAACATGCTCCATCTTTTGGATGTTGCCCAGAAAATTGCACTTTCTCCCCACCTCTAACGTGAACATTAGATTAATGCCATTGGCCATTGTGTACTTCTGTGTAACTGATCGCTTATTCATTGCTTTATTCATGTAACTAAAAAATCAAGCATTGTTTTGTGCCAGGCTTCATCAATATTTTATCAAAAACGATTGATTTTCACAGCTGTAGTGTGCAGGATGTGATATTATCTGCACCTTACAGATGAGGAAACTGAGAGTCTCAGTGAGGTTAGATAACTCAATCTAAGATAATTTTTAAAAGAGGAAGCAGTAAGTTGAAACAAATAAACATTTAGAAAAACATTTAAACTTGCTCTGCCAATTAAAGAAATGTAAATTAAAATCTCAAGGTACCATTTTTCACTTAGCTTTTAAAAAGTAAAATATCCAATACCAAAAAGAACTAGTAATTTAAATATTTCTAGCAGCATTTAAATTGGCTTAGAGAGCCATAATATTTTGTTTAGAGAAACATAATATATTCTTACCAGGTGCCTCCCCTAGGGATTAATCCAAAATATTGGTTTAAATAAATAAAGACATTCATGCCTATTTTGATAGTAGTGTTTTATTTATAGTAGTAGAATTTTGGAAGTCACAGGAATGTCCAATAATAGTAGACTAATTACATAATTTTGCTCCAACTCTTGATAGAAAATTTTGCATCCATTAAAAATAGGAGAATATGTATAATGTAAGTGAAAAGTTCAGGGTGTAAAATTGTATGCGTACTCTGTTTCACTATACGGTAATCGTATTCATGAAGAAAGACTAGGAGAGAATGCCCAGAATGATAGTTGGATTAAGATGGAAGGATGATGGGTGGGTTTTTTCTTTTTCCTTCTTTATTTACAAAATATTCTCTCTGGTTGGTATGTTACATTTTTAAAAAAACAACACATTTATTATCTCCTAGTTTCTGTGGGTCAGCAGTCTGGGCATGTCTCATGTATCATTGGGAACCCAGGGACCCTCTGCCCTGGGTCTTACAAGGCTGCAGTGTCAGCTGGGCTGCATTCTCATCTGGAAGCCTGGACAGGGAAGAATCTGCTTCCAGGCTCATTCAGGTTGTTGGCAGAATTCAACTGAGGGCCCTGAGTTTTAGTGGATGTTGGCTGGGGGCCACGCTTGGGTCCTAGAAGGGGCTCACAGTTCTCTGCCATGTGGCTCTCTATAAGCTGTTCATAACATGGCAAGTTATTTCTTCAAGGTGTGCCTCTCTTCAGTTACAGAGTCTGGTATATTACATTTTTGTAGTATTTTTATATTACATTTTTAATTTAAAAGTTTTTAAAAACACAATCCTCCATTGTCACATATCAAAGCAGGATTTGAGCCTAGTACTTTCTGTCATGTTCCAGTGTTCCTCATTGATTTGTGGTTCTAATATTGGACAGGCTGAGAGATAATCACCCCACATGGTAATGAGGGTATAACATTTATGGACTGGACACTGTTTTAATTTTTAAAATATAGTTACTCAAGTAATCCTAATGGCAATCATGTTGTAGTTATTCTTAATATCCCGATTTTATGGATGGGAAATTGAGGCACAGAGGCTAAGAAACTCATGCAAGCTCACAACGGTAAGTGGTGGAATCAAGATTTTCACCTAATTAGTATGAATCCAGTTACCACACTCTTAACCACTTGGCTTTACGGCCTCTCTAGATAGCGGGTTGGGTAGAAAGTGCCCTGGCTTAAGTGTCTGAGGATCTGGGTTTAGATTCTTGCCTTACCCTCTGAGTAAACTTGAACAAACCTCATTTCCTGTATTTGTAAAACAATGCAAGCAGCATATCATCTCTGTCTAACTCACAGACTGATTTTTTTTGATGGAGCTCACACTGGTTTATAACATTATATAAACTTTAGGTGTACATCATTATATTTTGACTTCTGTTTAGACTGCATCGTGTTCATCACCAAAAGTCTAGTTGCCATCCGTCAGCATACATGTTTCTCTTTACCCCTTTTGCCCTCCTCCCACCCATTTCCCCTCTGGTAACCACCAGTCTGTTCTCCGTTTCTATGTGTGTGTCTATTGTTTATCTTCCACATATGAGTGAAGTCATACGGTAGTTGTCTTTCTGTGACTTATTTTGCTTAGCATAATACCCTCAAGGTCCATCCATGTTGTTGTAAATGGCAAGATTTCATCTTT
This sequence comes from Equus quagga, assembly GCF_021613505.1. NCBI lineage: Eukaryota > Metazoa > Chordata > Mammalia > Perissodactyla > Equidae > Equus > Equus quagga. The sequence goes on along the minus strand of NC_060288.1, from coordinate 19,061,460 downwards.
TTATGGCTGAGTAGTATTCCATTGTATATGTGTACCACATCTTCTTTATCCATTCATTCATGCATTGATGGGCACATAGGTAGCTTCCAAGTCTTGGCTATTGTGAATAATGCTGCGATGAACATAGGGGTGGATATATCTTTTCAAATTTGTCTTTTTGTGTTCTTTGGATAAATACCCAAAAGTGGAACAGCTGGATCATATGGTATTTCTATTTTTAATTTTTGGAGGAATTTCCATACTGTTTTCCATAGTGGCTCCACCAGTTTGCACTCCCACCAGCAGTGTAGGAGAGTTCCCTTATCTCCACATCCTCTCCAACACTTATTATTTCTTGTCTTTTTAGTAATAGCCATTCTGATGAGCATGAGGTAATATCTCATTGTAGTTTTGATTTGCATTTCCCTAATAATTAGTGATGCTGAACATCTTTTCGTGTGCCTGTTGGCCATCCGTATATCTTCTTTGGAAAATTGTCTGTTCAGATTCTTTGCCTATTTTTTGACCGGGTTGTTTGTTTTTTTGTTGTTGAGTTGCATGAGTTCTTTATATATTTTGGATATTAACCCCTTATTGGACATATGATTTGCAGATACACCAAATATCTCTCAATTGGTAGGTTGTCTTTTCATTTTGTTGATGGTTTCCTTTGCTATGCAGAAGGTTTTTAGCTTGATGTAGTCCCACTTGTTTATTTTTTCTTTTGTTTCGCTTGCCTAAGGAGACATGATATTCAAAAAGATAGTAAGACCGACATCAAAGAGTGTACTGCCTGTGTTTTCTCCTAGGAGTTTTATGGTTTCAGGTCTTACATCCAAGTCTTTAATCCATTTTGAGTTAATTTTTGTGTATTGTGTCAGATAATGGTCTACTTTCATTCCTTTGCATGTGTCTGTCCAGCTTTCCCAACACTATTTATTGAAGACACTTTTCTTTCTCCATTTTATGTTCTTGGCTCCTTTGTTGAAAATTAGCTGTCCATAGCTGTGTGGGTTTATTTCTGGGCTCTCAATTCTGTTCCATTGATCTGACTCACAGACTTATTAAAAAGATTCCTTGCAAACTCTATAAAGTGCTTTCCAATGTAAGGTGCATTATGCTTTCTCTCGGGAAGCAGTACTGTACTCTAAAATAAGCACTGAAGAAAATGAATATGTTAATGGGCTGTAGATGAATTCAGTCAGCCAGGCAAGTATTTGATAGGTCTTGTTTCTTCTTATGGGTACCTTTTAAAAATTTCTTTATTCAAGAGACTTGGAGTCAGACAGCACACTTTCAGAGGCATGAAATGCTTGCCTTGTGCTATGGTCCATGTCCAAGTTCATAAAAAATAATTTAATAAACCACCTGTCAGGCCTTGTGGGCATTTTATCATCAAGTTGTTTTACAGATAGAAACCTCAGCCTCACGGCAGATCAGATGGGAGCAGGTCCAGAACACAGGAACAAAGGTCCAGTGTCAGTTCAGCAGTTTGAGCAATACTACAGCGAAGGGCTGATTGAAAGGGGCCCAGCAGATTCCATTTAAAAGACTGAACTCTTTTTAGCAGGCCCCACACTGTAACCGCTTATGTCATACCCCATCGAATTGTGAGCATTGACTGTGGAGAAAGTTTTGTGGTAAAATCAGGTGGCCCCAGAGATCACATCTGATCTGTGCTTCTGTGTGAAGGTTCTGAGGCCTGATTGTTCCCAACCTTCCTTGGGTGCAGAAAGAATGGTTGAAAGCAGAGAACTTTGAGTTTGTCATGGAGGCAGCATGGCAGTGGCCATTGTGGTCATCTGACACCCTGCTCTGGTCTCCGTGCCAAGTTGTCTTGGGCACACCAAGCTCTAGAAGGGAGCAGTCCCTCCCACACCCAGCTCCAAAGTTTCGTGAAGTATTTTTCTCTGCTTGGAAAGTTAAGGTTGTGGCTGTCAGTTCAAATGTCCTTTTTATTTGATACTTTCTTCTCATCTCATGAGGTGATGGCTAATTCACCCTTGAAGAAATGGAGGAGTTCAACCCATTATAGATATTTCCTATTTAAGTTTTTCATTTTGAAGTATTTTCTATTACTTTGCCTACAAGTTTATGCTATGAAATTCTACCAGATGTGAGCTAATAAAAGGCTATAAGGTTAATCTTTTTTCAGTTCTCCATATTTGACTTTTTACCATTATAAATTTCCTCAGATTACTAACCTATTAAAACAGCCAATGAGACCTGGCTGAAAATCTGGTCATTTTCCCTCAAAATTTAGCAACATGGCATGGGTTTTCACATAGAAAACCCACTTTCCCATTAAGGTAGAACTAGATAGCTTCACACAGCAATAGCAGTGGTAAGGCATTTTAATGAGCGTTCTGCTAGGCGAATAGGTCTGTCCTGTCAGGCTTTCCTCATTATCAATTCATGGTCATTTGGAGGAAAGAAATGGATCAAGAGCGTGTACCTTGCTCTCTGTGGTGGTGTAAGAGGACGTAGAAGGTGGCTGATAGATGCTGGATGGTATCAGCTAATCTCGATGATAATATTCCAAGCACTAACGCATAGAGGAAAGAGCACGACCCTTTTGGGTGTATATGCTGTGAACTGGACTCCATCTCAATTCTTTACTGGCTGTGTAACCACTGATGACTTAGTAAACCTCTTTAAGCCACACTTTCCAATCTGAAAATTGGGAGAAAATAATACCCTGTGTGGTAGATAATGTATGCAGAGTATCAGGCACAATACCTGCTTATAGGAAGTACTTAGTAACTAGGAGCCGCCACTGTTATCTCAGACATTCATCTGTTCATCACTTATTGAGAGGGTTCTATGTGCTGGGCATTGGGTGGAAAAATGCGTCATTCATTAGTAGATAAGATGAAGCAACTGATTTTGATATAGGGCAAAAACCATGGCAGGAAGAAAAGATGAGGCTTGCTTATTAGTGATGTCACTGAGGGCTGTCCCTGGTAAGGCAGATGGTTGAATGTTTTAACTGGGTGTCAAAGCCAAGGACTTCATCTCTGGGTGACATTATCAAAGGAGAGGACAAGAGAAAACAAGGTCATTTAATGAGAGAGTAGCAGCTATTTGTATCCCAATTATGCTTTCTCTTGACATTTACTGAGACAGTGCAAAGATTAATTTAAAAATTTTCACCCTCTGAATTACTGGTTTATATTTTGTTAACCATGGCGGCTAGTTGTCAGATAACTAGGACATTTATAAAAGGAATGCTTATAGTAGAAAGTGTCTCCCAGGAAACTAAAGATAGACGTGACTAATTTCAGTGGCAAGGCGAGCTGTTTTCCCAGAAGGCTGGAGATGGGATGTAGCAGTTCAGTATTTGCTTGCCAGTGACAATGTGGCCTGAGATTTGCTGGGAGTGTTGGTCCTGGCAGCTTTCTCAGTTGGTGTGATGAGTGTGGAGTGTGTCCCCACCCGCTGCCTCCTCTGCTGCATATGCTGCTTTTTTCGCCATCTCGATTATTTGCTGCCAACTTCTTAATCTTTCCTGATGCTTGGGCCTTCCTTCTGGTGCTTCCTATTTAGCCTTGATCATTCCTTAAGCCTCGCCTTCAATTCAGTTCCTGTTTGTCCTGGCTCAGGTTGTATATGGACTTAATTATTCTCTATGTGTAGTGAAAATAATATGGACATTGGAGTCAAGGAACCAGATTCCTAGCACAGTGCACTTGCTGTGCTGCCAGTGTCTGAACTCCTTCCTCCTCTGTAAATTGAGATAATGGTACCTGCTGTAGATGGAGGGTTGTGTAGGTTCATTGAGAGAAAACCACCAACCCCTGATTGTCACATGTGGTGGATGTTATATAAACGACCGCATATATCTTTTAATTTACTTGCTGCAAATTGTGTCTTTAGACACAGAATTCACATGCAAAGCTAATAAATGCTGATAGGGCATTCTTTTGTGAACTTGCTGCTTGGTTTTCTTTAGGCCGATGGTAATTAGTATTACTGGAACGTGTGTGTGTATACACGCATTTACACACATACATGTTTATTAGTAGCTGGACACACACATACTCATGCACATGTGTGTTTGTGTATACTATTTCCTGTGCTACTAATGCAAGCACAGCTAACACAGGTATGCGGAATTTAGGCTTGATTGCCCCTTACCATTTTATATTATCCTCAAATTCTTTAAAAGAAAACAAGGCCATACAAAAACAGCTTTCATAGCATATTACTATCGTATAGAGATTCCAGAAAATAGCATCGTGAACAAAACTGGAATTGTTTTAAAAGAATACTCAGTAATCTTGTTGGTGTCCTGTGCAGAAACTAACATACAGATCTCTCCAGTTACTGTAAACCTCTCTATAAGGAGGACCCACGTTGGCGGGCTGGGTAGGGTGGAGAGCACCAGTAACGTTAATAAATTGAATCCAAGTCATTGCCGAGCTCAGAAGTTCGTTCTGTGTCACCACGGTGGGCTCTTGAGAAGAGAGGGAGACTACCAACAGGCCTCACCAAACGTTTCTGTTTTACAGGCCATAATTATGTCCTCTTTGAATGGTTTCACCTGGTAGGATGTTCAGTGAAGGGAGATTATCATCACTTTGCCAGTTCTTTGAAGACTGTTTCATTGGGCTCGGCTTTTTGCCCCCAAAATGCGAAAGAGAGAAATGAGACATCAACAGAACTCGGGCGTGTGTCAGGCTGGTAATGAAGGGAGGGCCATGTACCTCTCAACTGTCATCTTAGGAGATGAGAAAGACCAGGCCCACAAGGTTCCGAAAGAGGCTTCCTTTGCAGCCCCCTGACTCCAGCACCTGTAGAGGAAGACAGGCAGTTGGTGTAAGGAATACCTAAGGAAGATCAGCTGAGGCTTATTTTCTTCCAAACAGATTTTGTATTTCCTCAGGTTCCATAATTATATATCTTTTCTTTTTTTAGTGTTTTCCTATACGTTTATAGGTTGTAGTTGCCCTACTATGTGAAACAAATATTAGACCCGGGCGTTAAACTCCTGGTTATAAGTACAGACCTCTGTAATCTGTGGCATATGCCTCTGATGTCAGCTGAAATGAACTTTGTTCAGCAAAATGGTTTGTAAATATTGGTTTGCGTTTGGCAACAAGAGTGAACAAATCAGTATCTCTGCCTTATCCTGAGTTTATGCAAACAAACCTGCCGGTTTTACATTTGAAAATCCCAGCTCTAATGGTTTCAGTCTCAAGTGGCCCCCCATCTGTCGGTGTGTATCCGTCACCTGCAGAGCTGTTTGCCTTTGACACGGCCACTCAGCGCCGGCCTGGAGAGCACCCTCTCAGTGCTTCCCTTGCTCCAAGACCGGGTGAGGTCATTTTACTTAACGCACACAGTTTTAGTGTTCCTGACAACAGAAATGGTCAACAAGGAGCCATTCTCAGTGTGGGAAGAAAGGAGCTGACCTGGCAGGAGACGCAGCAGCTTGTCCCCTTGCTGCGTGAGCAGTGGAACATTCTTGCAGTGCATTTTCCGGCCGTGTTCTGTGAGCCGTCCATTCCCCTCCTGCTTTTGGCACAGCCCGTCTCCAGGTTAGCTGGAAAGCCTGGTGTCTCTATTTTTAAACTTGCTGTCATTTCCATGCCTTGTGGGAAGAGAAGGTGAAAAGGATCATTTGTTCTTGGGCCAAGATATCCCTCAGGCTCCCTGAACTTTTTTGAAATAAACAGGAGTGCCACCCAGCCCTAAGCCCTACTGTAACAAGCGGAATGTTTAGCCTGCTTAGTGAAAAAGACTGTTTTGTTTGCCAGAGAATGTTATCTGTTTAAAGGAATCAGTTGAGTCCTGTGGCTCTGCGTGGTGGAATGTGTGTATTTTAGGACTGAGTTGAACACATTGGGTCATGGCCTGGGGTTGGACAGGAAGACCAAACGGCAGGGCCCAGGGAGTGGCGAGAGCTCAGCAAGGGTGCTGGGGTTCGCGCGTTCCCCGCCGGCTGCCTGCACAGGCAGAGGCCGGCTGCCGCTCGGAGGGCTCGTGCTGTCGTGCGGGGCGGTGTCCCCGGGGACGGATGCTGCGGGCCGGGGCAGGGAGGCAGGGCTTGCGCAGGGTTGATGAGGGGCTGGCATTCTGCCTTTGCCCGATTCAGCGGCCTGTCTTCAAACGGGGCACAGACGCCCTGACCTCGCGGGAAGATCCTTCGAGGTGCACCCTGGCCAGATTGCTGTCTGGGACTTGGCCTTGAGAGCATCAACTTCCATGTGTACGCCTCCCGAAACTGCGTGACCTGCCTTCGGGTGCTCCTTGCTGCAGGCTTTAAGCCAGCTCTCCTTTCCCACCTCCCCTTCCTAATAGCCCTGTTGCCCCCTTACAGAAGACAAACACACCCTCAATCCAATGGGAGGCATTATTGCAGGGTGCCTGAGAGGGTACCTAGTTTTAAAAATTATTGAAGAGGTACATGTGCAGAAAAGTCTGAAGACTTCTATTAGGTTAATCTTCCTTGAGCAATCTAAATCAGTGCTGTCCCGGAGAAGTATGGTGGCAGTCATGCATGCAGACAACACTTGTAATTTTAAATTTCCTTGTGGCCACATTGAAAAAGTGAAAATCAATGGGTGAATTAATTTTAATAATACATTGTATTTAACTCAATATATCCAAACTATTATCATTTCAACATGTAATCAGTATAAAAAGCTATTAATGAGATATTTTACCTTCTGTTTTTCATATTAAGTCTTTGAAATTTGGGATATGCTTTACACTCACAGCATGGCTCAATTCAGACTTGCCTCATTTCCCGTGCTCAATAGCTCCGTGTGACTAGTGGCTGCTATACTGGATGGTGCAGTTCTAAGTGATAAAATGCATAAGCTTTAAGCTGATTGTATGTGGGAGCCAAGGAGCATTTAGATTGGTTCATGTTTGAATTATGAAAAATAGCACAAACCAGATTGAAAGGCATTGCTTAAGAGCATAAGGTCTAGAGCTGAACTGAATCCTAGCCTCACCGCTTATCTGCTGGGTGACCTTGGACGGGTTACTTAACCTCTCTTTGCATTGGTTCCCACTTTTATAAAATGAGGATGATAATAGTACCTTCTTCATAGGATTGTCATGAGGATTAAAAGTCTATTCTATATAAAGCACTTAGAAGAGTGTCTGGCATCTGGTAAGCACTATTTAAATTTTGCTACTACTATTATTATTATTCTAGTCAAACTCACCAAGGTAGCCATGGTGTGGTGGCAGAAACTAGGCTTGCTTCTCAGGAGACTTGTGCCCGCTCTCTGCCACTGATCACCTTGTGTTTGAACAAACTCTGGGAGCCTCAGCTTTTGCGGTGCTGAGTGTCGTGCCTCCTGGCTCTCAGGACACTATGCTGGGTGAACAAATGACTAAGTGTATCTCAGAGCTACCATTTTTGAATCTTCTGTCTGCCAGCATAATTTATATGTATCGAAGAAGGTGTTTTATCCCCGTTACACTTGAGGAAGTCGAGGCTCAGGAACTAGCCCCAGGTTACAGTGTTGGGCGGGGACAGAGCTGGCATTTGCGTGCGGCACCATCTCCCTGAAGCCTCTGCCCTTGAACGGTGCCACATGCTATTGCCCATGTATACATCATGATTGTTACTGAGATGTACAGGTTCACATACAGCTAAACTCTAAGTGACACACAGACGCCTTCCCATTTCCCAAGATTGCAGATTAAGCTACTATGAAATACCCCCTGATAAAAACACCTAGAAATGCCAGATAAATATAGCAAATATTTACTTAAATGGATAACAGCTTGCAAGAAAGAAGAGGAATTGGCTCTTAGGGAAGCAAAACCACAGTGAGATATGCTTTCATATCCACCAGGGAGGCTATAATCAAAAAGACAGATGATAACAAGTGTTGGTGAGGACGTGGAGACGTCAGAACCCTCATACACGGCTGGTGGGAATGTAACGTGGTGCAGCTGCTGTGGAAAACAGTTCCACGGGCAGCTCCTCAAGTGGTGAAACCTGGAGTTACACTCCTAGGTATGTGCCCAAGAGAAATGAAACCTATGTCCACACAAAAACTTGTATGCGAATGTTTATAGCAGTGTTATTCATTATAGCCAAGAAGTGGCAGCAACCCAGATGTCCATCAACTGATGAATGGATTATAAAATGTGGTATATCCATACAATGAGAAATTATTTGCCCTTAAAAAGGAATGAAGTACTGGTACATGCTACAACATAGATGAATCTTGGAAACGTTATGCTAAGGGAGAGAAGCTGGTCACAATGGATCACATATGGTATGATTCAGTTTATATGATGTGTCTGGAATAGGCAAATGTATAGAGAAAGAAAGTAGATTTGTGGTTGCTTAGGGCAGGGGGAGGGAAAATGGGGTGACTGCTAATGCATAGGGGGTTTCTTTTTGGGTTGATGAAATGTTCTGGAATTGATTGTGGTGATGGATACACCACTCTGTGGATATACTAAAAGCCGCTGAATTGTTCACTTGGAGTGAATTGTATGGTAAGTGAATTATATCACAAAAAAGCTGTTAAAAAAGAAAAGAAAGAAGAGGAAATCTCCAGGTGCCAGAAGTGAAGACGTGTAGGAGCTTGAGCTGTTCCTGCGGTGAAGGCAAAGGAGAGGAGGGCCCTTGCCACTGAAGGCTGAGGGCTTGAGATTGTGTTTGTTTAGATTTGGTTTTTATTTTTTCACGTTGTAGTTGTGAGAAGTTTTCAAAAATAGTCCCGTGGTTATAACAACAACAAAACCTCAGTCGTGTGCTCCAGCCGTCCCCACCTCCATTCCTACTTCCCAGGGCAGCTACGTTCTCTTACCTTACACCTTAGCCTCCATGTTCTTAAAAGCACCTGATTCACTGCTCTTGCTCGATTTTTCCATCTTGCCCACAGTCTGCTGACGTCCCTCTGGGGAAGAGGCGCTTCCATACACTCGCCTCTCCACCTCTCAGGATACATGTTTCCTGCCCTCGTCTGCCTCACAAAGTTAAATCACAATTTTGTTTTGCTTGGTTTCTCTTTGAACCGCTGTCAGTGTTTGCTCTGTGAGGGGTTTGGGAGGGGGCTTTGTGTCAGGGAGGTGTTGGGGAAGTAAGGGCGCCGAGGGGGCTGGTCGAGGATCAGAGGAAAGTCACTAAGGACAGACGGACCCGCCAAGGGTTGCTGGTGAAGAGGCCTGTGGTAGGCTGTTTCCCCTGTGTTGGGTGGAGGCCTGAGGCCCCTGGAGGTCAGCAGGGCTGGCAGGTGGGAAGACAAGCTGGCCGTGAGGCAGGGGGCAGTGAGGCCAGGCTGGAGTGGCAAAGACACCTTCATCAGTGTGGGGACAGACGCCCTACAGAGTTAAACGCTGCTGCTCCACTTCCGCCTTCCCAGTGTCCTGCAGATCTTTCTCGTGAATCCTAACCTGGAAGCCCAGAGAGGGGAATGTGGGAAGCCTGGCCGTGAATTAGCTAAGTCAGGGTGCAGACCCCTGCAGTGGCTATCAGAAGTGTGGATCCAGACACCTCAGGAAAATCATCTGTTTTATCTTTTGTTGGAGCCTTCCATCCTCCTGCTCCAATTCAAAAATATGAAAGTTGGTTTCAGCTGACTGTTCTATTATATCCTATTCTTGGGATGCTAATCCTGTATCTTGTTTTTCTCTGTCTCTTTTCTCTTGCTTGAGAACACTGCTCCTTGATGTGTTGTAAATTTTTATTGTGTGCTTATGTTCAGTGAAGTGTTTTCTGTGGGATTCCACAAAATTAGGGCAGTACTGCTCCCGAGCAGTGTTTGCTTTGCTTCTGCCGGGCATCTGCGAGACTCCAGCCTAAATATGATCATTTCTCAGCTAGGAGCCCATGTATATACAGAAATTATAATTTTGGATCCCAAACATGAATGAGAATAGACCCAGTGTTTCAGTGTCTCAGCGTAAATTTTTATTTCCTCATGCGGAGTCCAACAGAGACCCGCTTCCCCTGCGTCCATAAGTGGATTTCTTTTGAATGGCTCAGTTTGATACAGGGAACCTCAGTTCCAGCTCCTACCTCTCACAGGCCCAAAGTTTGATCTCTTATCTCTGTTCCGGTTTAACATGGCATAGTGATGCATATATTTACCCACTTCCTTCTGACCCTAAAATGATGATGAAGGGGTAAAAAAATACAAAAGAGCGAGACAGTGGGAGAATGTGAGAGGTGACCACAACAAAAATTTTAAAGCTGGAAAATAGATGGGTGACTAATAACTAATAATTAGTCAACAGACCAGAGAAAAGCTGAAATTTATGCTGGAAGTGCGAGAAACCCAGCTGGGAAGGCTTTTGGAAACATATCCATAATATGGTCTTCTTAAGTCGGGCCTTTTGCTGGGAATGTCAGTGTTACTGCATTGCTGTCATCTGTGACTCAGAATTTAACTACTTGTTTTTTCTGTGTGGCTCTTATATTGCAGGAAATATGAGTGAGCCTTCTGTTATCTGGCATGTTTTAGGGAAGGACATCTGAAAAATTAAATATTGTCCTTAACGCTTACTATGTATTCCAAATATGCGGTGCTTTCCAAGAGCTAACAAAGTTGAATCTGGGAGTTTAGAATTGGAAGGGTACAAAGGTATAATTTAGTACATCCTTCTGTTTTAAGTGTGAAGAAGTTGAGGCTCAAAGAGTTGAAATGACTTGTGCAGGATTATACAGCTAATTACTGACAGAGTTGGGAGTAGCAAATAGGGCTCCCTACTCCCTGCGTATGTCTGTGCATCACAGAGGGCATAAAATGTACTTAAACGAGAATATCTGGAACATTCTTTTTCTTTTTTTTTTAAGATTTTATTTTTGCTTTTTCTCCCAAAGCTCCCTGGTACATAGTTGTGTATCTTCAGTTGTGGGTCCCTCTAGTTGTGGCATGTGGGACGCCACCTCAGCATGGCCGACGAGCAGTGCCATGTCCGTGCCCAGGATCTGAACCAGCAAAACCCTGGGCCTCCGAAAAGGAGTGCGTGAACCCAACTACTGGGCCACGGGGCTGGGCCCCGGAACATTATTTAATTTTCCTTGGCTAATTTATAGGATTCCTCAAAAGGGCTTTATAGGTATAAACCCCATAAACCTTGGGATGTAATATGTGTGATATGTAGTCAGACCGCTAGCTCTCAAGCTTTTTCATGCTTTATGTTTACTAAAAGATAAGATCTTGGGATGAAATTGCTTGCTAATATTAAGAAGTGTTTACACACCTGCCTTAGCTGTATACATATGGATATCATTGGGATCCTAGGTTTTCTTCAATTTCAGTCAAAGGGAAAACCCCTAACGATGTTCTAGAAGCAGCTCAGAAGTACAAGATCTCATTTTTAAGTTCACACATTTTACTCCCATTGGATGGGAGAGGTTGGCAAGAGGAGTGGGGTCATTTCCATTTAAGAGTTTTAGGACAGCTGGTTTGGCTTTTTGTAGTAGTCCTAAACTGAAGTGGTTGAATGATGGCGAGTTCTAATTAGGAAAGTGCTGGAGTTTATTTGTGTTTTTTGCTCCATAGCACTCTTAAGTGCTCCTTAGTGGCCCGTTTTGAGTGTCTTTTCTGAAAGCATAAATAGATCCTCTCTGCTGGACCTTTACTATGGTAACATTTAATGGTTTTAATTAATATTGGGGTTTAAACTTTACAGATATAATACTTCTAAAAAGATGCAGTGTCCCCCATGACCAAAGTAGGTAGAAAAGCCTTACTTGAAATGGCTCAACAGACGTGTTTAGTAAGGTGCTGGCCCGGTGGCGCAGTGGTTAAGTGCGCACGTTCCGCCTTGGTGGCCTGGGGTTCGCCGGTTCGAGTCCCGGGTGTGGACATGGCACTGCTTGGACCACCATGCTGTGGTAGGTGTCCCACATATAAAATAGAGGAAGATGGGCACGGATGTTAGCTCAGGGCCGGGCTTCCTCAGCAAAAAGAGAGGAGGATTGGCAGATGTTAGCTCAGGGCTAGTCTTCCTCAAAAAAAAAAGTATAGTTTGGTAAGCTTGAGCATTTATCTTGACTTAAAAAAATACTATATCAATTACCTACAAAAATGATCACATGTAAAATGAGAGATTGCTTTTATTTCGCTTTTATAACATGGTTTATTATCTTGCAGTGTGTGAACTTAAATCTCCCTCCATGAGTGACTTTCTGTGGGGACTGGAGAACTCTGGCTGGTTAAGGCACATCAAGGCCATCATGGATGCAGGAATCTTCATTGCAAAGGTATGCGAGTGCAGAGAAAACGAATCAAGGGGCACACCAGCCAGTGCACTCTGACTTCAAAGTGGATGTCCTTTTCCCTCCCCATTGGCTGCCCTGTGCTAAGCTGTGCTGCACCGACCGAGGAGCTGGCTTCGCAGAGCTCCAGAGTTTGTCCTCTGAAGATGCGATGTTGTGAAAGAGAAGGCAGTGCTCAGTTGATCGTATGTCAGCACACAGGTCAACTGGTGAAATATTTTCAGGATATTCTCTCTTCAGTTAGGCTTAGTTCTAGATGGAGGAATTTTCCATAGGAGGGTAGACCCAAACATGAGGCACTTCAGTGATCGAGGCCTGAGGCTTCGATCTTAGTAAACAGCTCCTCCTTTCTAATGATGGCATAAGCAAAAGTCATGTTCTCGAAATGTGGTAGGTGAATTCTGTTCTGCCATAGGAAGAATCCTGCTGCAACTTTCATACAAGCTGTTTTTGAATGCATTGTCTGTTTTGTGGTTTTTTTTTTTTTTTAAAGATTTTTTTATTATTTCCTTTTTCTCCCCAAAGACCCCTGGTACATAGTTGTATATTCTTCGTTGTGGGTTCTTCTAGTTGTGGCATGTGGGACGCTGCCTCAGCGTGGCTTGATGAGCAGTGCCATGTCCGCGCCCAGGATTCGAACCAACGAAACACTGGGCCGCCTGCAGCGGAGCGCACGAACCCAACCACTCGGCCATGGGGCCAGCCCCTGTTTTGTGGGTTTTTTAATAAATTCAGATTTATATGTTTTTCCTGATGACATGGTATGCTCCCGTTTATTAGATAATTCATTTATTCAACAAATATTTATTTAGTGCCAGGCATTTTTCTAAGTGCTGAGGATGCAATGCTGAATAAGCCAGAGCAAGTCTCTTCCCTCAGAGAGCTGACGTTCTGGTGTGGGAGACAGAAAATGAATAAAAATAGAATTTCAGGTAGTGATAAATGCTATGACAACATCTCTGCCGTGTTTCCCAATTTCTGTTTCCTGCCAAGATACTCAGCAAAAAATTGTGTGTCCATTTGCCGTGGCAAATAGAAATTCTTCTCTTAGCGGAGACCTGCTGAGAGTTTTACCTTTGTTTTCTCCTCCTTCGCTCCACCACTGTGTCCATTACGTGGTTCTTATCCTTTTATCTCTAATTTCGTAGTTTTACAATTTCTAGTTTTGATGTCTTTTCCCTTTTGGAAATGATTGAGGCCAGTAGGAACTCTGGAATTTCCATATAGGAAAGGCTTGAGGTGGGAACCTGGAGGGGCGTGGGGAGGGGAAGGTGGGCTGGGAGACCCATCCTGCAGGTGCGTCTGCACGGGAAGCATCTTCTGTGCAGTACATGTGCTTGGCTGAGGTGGCCTGGGTGGTGGCTTCCCGATGTAGCGAAGGAGAGGGAAAGCTGGTGCAGCAGCCCACGCCTTGGCTCTGCGCTAACTGGATGGGGGCATGAATGCTAAATAAATGGACACTTTTGTGTTTTGTTGTTTTGCCTGTTTCTTTCGGTAGGTATAAAACCACATCTGGCTCTGATGAAAGATGTTTCCTTTTTATAGTCGTTCTTTGTGACTTTGCTGATCTTGTGTTTTTTAGGCAGTTTCAGAGGAAGCGGCAAGTGTGCTCGTTCACTGTTCCGATGGCTGGGACAGGACTGCTCAGGTGTGCTCGGTGGCCAGCCTCCTGCTGGATCCGCACTACCGGACTCTGAAGGGATTCATGGTGAGTGCGGCGCCCGGCCGCCCTCCCACGCCGGGCCTCGAACACAATGGACCTGTCTGTTGGCAACTATTGACAATTTTTTTTTCCCCCTCATTAGATCAGCAAGATCGATTAAAGGGGAAAAATTGAAATAGGCTTGGAGTAAAGAGGTGAATTTCTGGGATGGTGGAACCAATTCAAGTCAATGCTATTGAATGTGAATGTGGGGGCATATATATTCAGTAGTTTGTAAAATAGGGAGTTTTATATGTCATTTGCTCATAAGTATTTCAAGTTTGAGGTTACATGTGAATATATAACAGAAAACACTTTTCAGAAAAAACAATCGGAGAAAAAGTTTTGTATATTATGCATGTAAAAAGTCCTTGAGAGGAAAACCTGTTTTCACTTACTGCTTTCATCTTTTAAGTAGTCCTTACAACTCTGGATGAGGATATTGAAAATTTCTCAGTGTTTTGTGTGTTCTTTGCTGAAATTATGAGTACATCCTCTCCTAGATTTTGTACCTTTTAGGGGTGCGTCAAAACATGACATGTTGCTTCCAACGGCAGAATATTTGTGTAGTTGCCTGGAATGGTGAAGCTCTGGCTAAGCTGGAACCATACTTTTTTTTGGGGGGGGGGTGGAGGATGAGGAAGATTGTCCCTGAACTAACATCCGTGCCAATCCTCCTCCACCCTGCATGTGGGACGCTGCCACAGCATGGCCCAAAGAGTCGTGCGCAGGTCCACAACTGGGATCCAAACCCACAAACCCTGGGCCACCAGAGCAGAGCGCACGGACTTAACCACTATACCACTGGGCCGGCCCCTGGAACCATTCTGTTAAAGTGACTGCAGGGACTTCCTAGTGACTGAGAGATGACCTGGTTCCTGCCTCCTGAACCATGATTTGGTAGAAAGTGCTTCGCTGACTCCTGAGTCCATGCGAGGGATAGATGCTGACAGAGGAGCCTGAATGGGATCTCTCTAGTGTAGCTCTCCTTTATCAAGTAAGAGCAGCTGACACTCTGTGGACAGGAGAGAAGAGGCAGTTTCTTCTCTTGGGCTGTTTCTTTTTGAAAGTGTCAGAGAACTTCCAGTTACCTGTGAGAGCACTGAGACTTGAGAGTTACACTCCTGCTTCAGACCCTCGCCTGGACTGGACTCAGGAGTAGGGGAGGTGGGTGTTCCGTGTCACACATTCACCACGGGGCCTCTCTGCTTCACACCATCCGTTACCATCATGGACTCTTTTCTGAATCTGCCCCATTAAATTTACAAGTTGTCGAGGACAAACTTCAACTACTCCGTGTGTTTTTTTAGGGCAAACCTCTGGTCATTTTAGAGCATTGGCGATATTGATGGGATTATTCTATACTATTTGACTTTAAAAGTTTTAAAATCCGGACAATTTGAGATCATGAACTCATGTTACCCCTGACTTCAAAGCAGGGCTGAAACTTCTAATATCCCCCAAACCCCTATCCTTTTAGAGTTCTTCTAATGTGTAGTAAAGATCACTGGAAAATACTACTAATTGTTTCTTGTAAAAAGGTTGGTATTTGATCTACTAAGAGGCAGCATCATATATTGGTTAAGAGATGGGCTTTGGTGTAGGAAGAACTAGGTTATGAGGTGGCATCGACCGCTTCCTAGTAGTGTGATCTTAGGTGAGTATTTAATTTCTCTTTCAGTTTCCCCTTCTGTAAAATGAGAGAGATGATAATACCTATCCCACACTGAACTGAGACCAGATATGAAGCAATATGAACAGTGCCTCATAGAAGGCACTCAGGGGCTGGTGTTAGTACATTTTCACATATCCATGACTTTGGCCCTTCCGACATGCATTTCTATATTGGTGGATAATGAAGCTCAATCATTTGCCGGTTACCTGAGGATAGTGACTTCTGCTCCAAGAACTTTTGAATTCTTCAACATTATTGGTTGTGGTCTCTTATTTTCCCTTGTTTGCGTCTCTCTCTGATATTTATCTTCTTTCTTGTGTAGGTATTAATTGAAAAGGACTGGATTTCCTTTGGTCATAAGTTTAATCACAGGTAAAATATTTAAAAATCTGTTGCTTTGAATGTTTAGGATAAAAAAATCTGTTTCTGAAGTTGTCAATTGAGCAGGGGGGAAAGAGCTTTATTTTTAGAAAGTTTCTTTGTATATCTTATTCAGAAAGTTAAAATTTTGTTATATTCATTGTATCACAGATAAATAAAGTTCTGAGTACTCTTATTATTTGTTAGGCAGAACTAATTAATGTTAAATTGTTCCAGAAGAGACAGAATGCTTATTAATTGACCTAGAAAGGATTGGCTTTCCCTTCCTCCTACCAAATGCATTTGATTTACTAAATTATTCCCTTTTTGAAGTGCAAACATTCACTTTAAGCTTCAAGTTGTGAAATGCCTGTGTAACAGTTTCTCTGTGATCTTTCACACTGGGAGTTAAATTGGGCTTGTCCTAAGGCATTTGTGTCATAGGTGAAGTTTGACCCAGATGTCTCTGGAGAGGTAATGTAGGATGGTGGCCCAGGCTTTGGAGCCAGATAGATCTAATTCTAAATCCAGGCTGTGGCATTTACTAGCTGTGTGGCCTTGGGCATCTGTCCTCTCTGAGCACTGGTCTCCCATCTGTGAAATGGGGATACCCTCCCTATTCCACAGTGTTGGAGCAAGGATTTTCAAAAAGTCTATGTAAGTAGCCTACTCCTTGCCTGGACCATCTACTAGGCTTTTAATAAGCAGAAGCTATTGTTTTTAGAGTGACCAACCTCCTTTTGTTAGTGTTTATAGTAATGCTTGCCTTGTGTTCAGGTGTTCTCTAATCTCTGAATGTTAACTGTCGTAGCTAGTGTAGTCTAAATTTAGGCAGCATGCTAATAATAATTTAATCAGATATTTTGATATGCATTTTCAATGTGTTTTCCTAAAATAAATTATAAGTTCATGGAACTGCTCATACTTATTTTTGTAGTTTTTCCATTTAACATTAATTGAGCATTCATTCTGTGGTTTTCTGGAACCCTATTTTTATAATTATTTTTCTAGGAAAGCACAATGATTCTATTTTACAAATGGGAAAATTAAAGCCCCCAATTTAGTGACTTTTTTTGTTTGTTTTTAAAGATTGGCACCTGAACTAACATCTGTTGCCAATCTTTTATTTTCCTTCTTCTTCTTCTCCCCAAAGCCCCCCAGTACATAGTTGTATGTTCTAGTTGCAGATCCTTCTAGTTGTGCTGTGTGGGATGCTGCCTCAGCATGGCCTGATGAGCAGTGCCACGCTGGTGGCCAAGATCCAAACTGGTGAAATCCCAGGCCGCCGAAGTGGAGTATGCAAACTTAACCACTTGGCCACGAGGTTGGCCTGCTGGTGACCTTTTTAATGTCACATTGTTATTTTCGGTTTTGGGGTTCTACTATCTGCTAAGCAGTTAGGATCTCTGAGATAGTGGATACATGTAGAGAGAATATGGAAATGGCTGAAGACTAGCTGGATAATTGTTTTATGAGGAAAGAATATATTAGACAGTCCTTTTTAAAGCTACCAAAGGTGAGTGGAACTGAAACTTTTGAGAAGTTTCCAGACAATTCTTGGAACAACTCCTTGCTCGTTTCTGTTCAAGTTGATTGTCCATTGCCGAGAGGATGAAGTTCTATATTGTTAGTTTGTTCTTGATGGCACCCAAATCACCCTTTTGGATTCTTTGTAAAATTCACGTAATAGTGTAAAGGACTAGGCAGTCCTCACTGAGGGATGTGGGGGAGAAGACCCTGATGTGCTCTTGAGAACAAAGATACGAGAGATAAAGGTATCTGGGAATCTGTGGTCACGCGGAAATAAATTACATGACAAGTTTTAACACTGCTCTAGAAATGGAAATATGCCCAGAATTTGGGAAACTGCAGTGTTTTCAAGTTGTCTTTCTTCTTCATTCCTTCCCAACACAACAACACAAAGGTGAAAAACTCTAAAGTTGCTTGGACATTCTTTCTCACTCTCCCACTAGACACTAATTAAAAGAAAGTGGAAGGTTTATTTCAAATGTTCTTATGTACTTTTAAAATTTGAATTAAAGAATGCTCTTTTTCCATGGAAAGTGGCCTTGAATTTTATCCCTAGCACGAACTTTCTTTCGTAACTACAACATGACCATATCCCTTGTCTACGTAGACCTTCACTACAAAGTTCCTCTTGAAATTTTAACTTAAAAGCTTAGTTTTTCCACTTCTTCTGTATTCCAGGTTTATAAGATTTCCTTAGGAACTAGGGTTGCCTTTATGATTGTTTTTGCATTTATAGCTTTCAAATTTAAAAGAGAAAAGAAAAGGAAAAAAAAAAACTTGCAGTAAAAAGCCTCTAATACTTTGTTTTATAGATATGGCAATCTAGATGGTGACCCAAAAGAAATCTCTCCAATTATCGACCAGTTCATTGAGTGTGTCTGGCAGTTAATGGAACAGTTTCCTTGTGCCTTTGAGTTCAATGAGAGGTTTCTGATTCACATTCAACATCACATTTATTCCTGCCAGTTTGGAAACTTCCTATGTAATAGCCAAAAGGAGAGACAAGAACTCAAGTGAGTGTTTGGTGTTTAATTTTCATCTCAAGATTTTGTGACTGAGAATTTCAGATGGCCTTTCATAATTTTGAAGACTGTTTTAGCCACGCATCTATACTGACAGATTTATGTTATTTTCTTTTTTCTGACATCACTTCATAAATGGTTTAATGTCATCAACTGACAGAGAAGATAGGTACAAGTTCATTTCCCCCCATTTCTTGCTTGATATCCACAGACAGCTTGGTAGACTTGACACACTAATATTGAAATGAAACTCTCTGGAGTCAGAGAAGGTGATTTGCACATTTAAAAGGAAAAAGTTAGACATCTTTAGTGGATATATTCTCAGATTAAAACTGTATTGCTTTTATCCAGAGGGAAAAAGTAGATGAAATGTGGATTTGAAAATAAATTATGAAGTCAAAAACTTAACAGCAAATAAGAGAACATTTTTGAAATTTTCATAAAATAAAGTGATTTTAACTATAGTGTACATAATAATATCAGATTTAATTTTGGAAATGGTCAGTTCAAATAAAATAGATGCCACTAGTTTTATACTGTCTGAACAGGAAGAAAATAACTTTTTCTAGTGGATACTAGTTTGTTTTCTCTAAGGAACTTCAGTGTGACTCCTGATACATGGTAATAATTTAAGAGTAGCAGAGTGCATCCTTTAAGCTCACCTGTTTTCCTAGATAGTTTTGTGGTTTGTTGCGATAGACTAGCCAATTTAATGGTAACTGGTTGGGTTTGAATCCTGGCTGTTCCACGCACTAGCTACGTGACTTTGGGAAACGACTTAATCTCTCTAAGTCAGTTTCTTCATCTGTAAAATGGACATATCTCGTAGGAAGAAAGAAAACATGTGAAGCATTTAAATAGTACCTGGCAAATAATGAAAATTCAATGACTATTTGGGGAAAAATCCCCCCCAAATCACATAGTTTTAGTTTACACTCAGAGGAATTAAACATCGTGTCGAGTTGAGACTATTAGAGTGTCCTGCTATACCATGAAGACAGACAGACTGTGAATTTCCCTGCTACAGAACAGGGACACCTGATGCTCAGCTAACAATTACTGGGCCCTTTCCAGCTTTAACATTACATATCTACTATTTATAAGAACCAACATAG
Organism: Equus quagga; assembly: GCF_021613505.1. NCBI lineage: Eukaryota > Metazoa > Chordata > Mammalia > Perissodactyla > Equidae > Equus > Equus quagga. The sequence continues at coordinate 19,041,872 of NC_060288.1, read as the reverse complement.
GTCATTTTCAGGCTTGTTTTCTTTATAACAGAATTCAAGAAAGAACGTACTCTTTATGGGCTCACCTATGGAAGAATCGGGCCGACTACATGAATCCTCTATTTAGAGCTGACCACAGTCAGACCCAGGGAATCCTTCGTCTGCCCACGACGCCATGCAACTTCATGTACAAGTATGTGAACCTCTAGGACCTCACTAGGTATAGTTATGAACTTAGATTCTGGCACTGTTTAATATTTGGAGGCCGAAGTGTATGAAACACTGAGCTTTAAGGCTTTTCTGGACAGAAAACACACCAAAGGAAGATACTTGAAAATCTGATCTGGTATTTTGCCAGTGTCTCCTCTCCCTCTCCTTTTCTCCTAAAGGTGGAATTTTCTTTAGAAGTTGATGTTTTGTAATAATGATGTCTTAAAACGTAAGTTCCAATTTACTTAAGAGTGAAAGGGAGAGAGGGAGGGAGGAGGGAAAAAAGGAAGGAAAGATGGAAAGGGGACTGAATAAACCAAGTGCCTTATACACGTGGAATCACAAGTTTAGGTAGTGATCATGACATAAGCTCCCTTCTTTCTCTGCTGAATCAAGTCCTGGTGGAACTATGTCCCTGTGGAAATAAGTTATTTTAAGACTGTGTCTATTGGGCTGGGGAGGCAGGGTGGCATCACACAGACTGTACTAGGTATGTACTAAGTATGTCTGTTAGGTTTTACCTTCGGCTTTTTTTTTTTAGGCTTGTATGATGTGGAAGGGAGACTCAGAAGTCAACAAAAAGACAAAATTACACAGAATAAACTAAGAAACCACATTCCTTCTTCCTACTCACTCCCCACACACGCTTAGTGGCTTCTATTCCTCAATTTGTTTTTGTTCTTAATTATTTCAGTCTAAATTATTTCCCCAGAATTTTATGGCAGAATATTAATTCTATCACACTTTGAAAAAAAAAAAGCCTCATGTTTGTGTAAAAGAGCAGTTCTGAGTGTTGCTGAGACACACTGCAGTCGCCTGCATTGCAACTGAGTTGTCATTCATAGCCAGTCAACAAATATACTGTTGAGGTCAAGCACTGTTCTAGGCACTGTGGGCAAAACAGTGAATGGCACGGAGTCCTTGCCCTCGAAGTACTTTTCTAAGTAGAGAGTGGATCTCTGGATATCCCTATGATAATACTGTTGATTCTCATTTGCGTTCCAGTGTGCTTGATTGTACAGGATACAAAAGGATTTATTACAAATACAACTGTAAATTTTGGGTGGTGATAAAAACAAGCTAAAACCCTCAAATTTAAAAGACTCCCTTTGCAGCTGAAATATTCTAAATGTTAATACAATCACTAATTTTCCAAGATTTCTTCAAAACTAAGAGCATTTTCTTAAACCAAAAAAAAAAAAAAAAGGTAACGTACTACTTCAGTGTATTTTAGAAGAATATATTATAGGCTTTCTAATTCAGTACCATATATACAAGTAGACTCCTCATGAATTTACTCTCTGCAGAAGTTTACTGACCCAAGATACAGAAAACATCAACATGAAATGACCTTAAGTGGGTGGCTTTTTTGAGCCTGTAATTTGCCTTTGGTTATTATTAGGACTGTAGGACTGTGGTATTAAAGATACCTTAGAAGACCTGCGAATGTGAATTTCCAGACTGTGGTGCGGTGGCATCATACAGCTCTGCCGTCCTTTCCAGGTTTTGGAGTGGAATGTATAACCGCTTTGAAAAGGGACTGCAGCCCCGGCAGTCAGTGACGGATTACCTCATGGCAGTGAAGGAGGAAACCCAGCAGCTGGAGGAAGAACTAGAGGCCCTGGAAGAAGTAAGACACGCTTGCTCTTGTTAGGCTGTTTTCTGTGCTTATTTCGTGATGATCACTGCTCCAGGCAAGCGTCTCATGTCTTAGAATATGTAAAATGCAGCAACACAGCCATTCGTATTTTTAACCAGTCGGCAACCTGAAAACAACCGCACGAAGTGAGTGCCCAGATTAACTGAAGCCCAGACCGAGGCGCTCAATACATGCCAGACGTGGCCTTGTGGCTCGCTTCCACGGTTTGCTGAACGAGGTGGCTGTTCCTACTATAGGTCAGGTTTTTTTGGTTACTGTTATTTGAGAGTACTAAAATGAATTCTTTCTGCAGAATACACGAAAACAATGGGATTCAAAGTGAAAAAACAAAATCAGATATATACACTTGTAGTAAAAATTTATTTCCCCACTTTTAAGAAGAATAATGATGTTTTATTAATCTATAAATAATAGCTGGGACTGACTATCAACAGTCTATTGTTTGACCTTTATAACTTCCACTACTTGGCCAGGAAGGTTATAATAACTTACATGTTTTCCTTAATTTTGTAACTTTGTTTCCAGTGATATCACTCATTTAGTTGATCACCAAAACCCACTTGGATGCTTCGCTTCATTCTGCTTGACTCATCTTCTTAAAACCCCATAACATCATCATGTCATTCACTTGCTCAAGAATTGACACTCAGTTCCTGTTGTCTGGACCACATTCTGAATTTAGGCTAAATATTTTAAATAAGATGAAAACCTCCACCCCCTCTACACCCCCAGATCATATGTAGTGTAGAAACTGTATTAGGATGAAGGCCGGGAAACTGTCAGTAAGTTAAAGTTCTTCATTATAGTTCATGAAGCAATAATGTGACTGGAAGAGAACTTCCAGTTTCCTACTTTCAGACTGATAAATGTCTAAATGAAGGTTGGCAAAATATCACAAGTCGAGTTGCAAGAAAGTCTACTCCTTTATCCAAGTGGATATTCACCTGCATGTCACCCCTGAAAATGACGGCCCAGGGGAAATGGTACGTTATGATTCAGGAACCCCAACAATAGAGATGGTCATTTAGAGGAAGCTGGTGAGGCTGACTCCTTTGGTTCCCCCATAACATTCCTAGAAACCGTCACCTTTCAAGACAGAAATACGAAAGATCTTAAGTCTAGAGATGCAAACTCAAGTGCATACTGGAGAAAGATGGATAAAATCACTTTAGGAAGTTAAACTGTTGGTTTTGAGAACTTTTGAAACCAAGCATAAATCTTACTCTATTATGAATCTGCAAGGGTTAAACAAAGTGTCTTTGACCTATATGAAGAGCTCTGCCTTAATTTTACATTATTGGAGAAACAGTTTTTAACTCTGTGCATAAAATCACGACCTCACAAAAAATCCTGATGCCTGGGCTTATCTAAGCCTGGAGATTCTGATGGAGAAGCTTTAGAGTGCCATAGATGACTGTGGGTTGCCACCAGGGCTGACGCCTGGAACTAAACAACACATGCAGAGGACTGAAATGAGGCACAGGTTAGGTTTTAGAATTCTGCAGCTGTGGTACCAGCGACTAGGCCTTTTGTCATTCAAAGTCCCCTCATGTCATCACTGGGCCAGTTTTATTTACTCTTCCTAAAGATGTCCAAGGTTTATGAGAAGCTTAGGATTCCATTAATCTATTCCAGTATTCTTTTTGTTAAAACACTACTAATAAAAAAGAATTACTTAGAATATCTAAAAGTACCTTAATTAAAAACCTTTGGCTCTTTGTTCCTTAAAACAAAGTCAAAATTGCTCAGCCTGGCATTTGAGATTTTCCCACAATCCAGTCTAATCTATCCTTACAACTTTATTCTCCACTATGCCCCTTGCTCAGATTTAACTGTTCTCTGGTTCTTGTACACAGCTGACACCTTCCTCCTTCCTTTGTGTTTTTCTTCTCCCTGTCCCTCCTGCCAGAAATCTTCTAACCATCACCAGCACATCCAAGTTAAATTCCAAGTTCTTTATGGCTGGGTCTGTAGTTACCCCTGTTCCTCATAGTGCCTAGCACAGTGCTTTTGCATGATAATATGAATGCTTTTTGAATGAATATGTAATACTTGATCTTATAACACCTCCCTTGTTGACAACAAAGGATGAAATCGGTAAAATGTATTTTGAACAACCCAAATGTCTATCGTCTCATGAACGGATAAACAAAATGTGGGATATTCATACAGTGGAATATTTTCCAGCCATAAAAAGGAATGAAGTACTGATACATGCTACATAATGGATGAACCCTGAGAACATAAACTAAGTGAAAGAAGCCAGACACAAAAGGCTACATATCATATGATTCCATTTATATGAAATATTCGGACTAGGCAAATCCAGAGAGGTAGAAAGTAGATTAGTGGTTGCCTGGGGCTGTGTGGAGGGGGAATGGGGAGTGACTACCAATGGGTATGGAGTTTTCTTTTGGGATGATGAAAATATTTTGGAATTAGAGAGTAGTGAATGGTTGTATAACTTTGTGAATATACTAAAAACCAGTGAACTGTATACTTTAAAAGGGTCAGTTTTATGGCACGTGACGTAAATCTCAATTTAAAAAGTTAGATAATCACGACTTCTTTCCTGATTTTTAAAAAATGTATTTTGAGTTCATAGAAGAAAAATCATTACGTGAAACCATAAAGGTATAGAAAAAAGGTTGACTCCTGATTGCCAGGTACTTTACCTATGTTATGTTATTTGCATTTTGTAGAAAACCTATGCTAAGGCAGGTATTACCATCCTTACATTAGAGGCGAAGAAACCAAACCTCACAGTCTAATTATTTTGTCCACGGTAATAAAGTCTGGGTTTGAACCCAACTCCATCTAAATCCCATGTTCTTAATATTATACGTAGCGGGAAGGTATGAATACTAAAGGCATGCATATATAAAAAAGATAAATTATTCATGATTTTCCCCTGAAATTGTTATTTCTTTTTTAGAGGCTGGAAAAAATTCAAAAAGTCCAGTTAAATCGCACTAAAGTGAAGAGTAAGCAAAGTGAACCCAGCAAGCACTCAGGGTTTTCTACCTCAGACAACAGCACAGCCAACACTCCCCAGGATTACAGTGGGAATATGCAGTCATTTCTATCCAGGAGCCCTTCACAAGGCGATGAAGATTCTGCTCTGATTCTAACCCAAGACAATTTGAAAAGCTCAGATCCAGATCTGTCAGCCAACAGTGACCAAGAGTCCGGGGTGGAGGATTTGAGCTGTCGGTCTCCGAGTGGAGGGGAGTGTGTACCAAGTGAGGACAGTGGCAAGGACCGGGATTCTGATGAAGCCGTGTTTCTCACTGCCTGAAGTTTCCTTTTAGAGTTCCAAACTAAAGGGCACACAGAAACACTTTCCAAAAATAAGGGAACAGTGCAATTTAAAATAACAAGAAATGGTATGTGTCGAGAATTATAACATCTACCAATGAAAAGGGAGAAAACGGCCAACGTAGATGTTGAAGAACAGGAAGTAGCCATTTCTTTTACCAAATAAATGTAAGGAAAATTATTCCCCATTTCAAAAATCATTCTAGATTATAGAAGTTTTATTCACTACAGAGCAATGACCCCTACCATCACCTGAGGTTACTGAGATAAATCTTCCTTGTCATAGCATGCATCTGCTCAAAAAAGTGCCCTGACCCCTTTCCCTCGCACCTATTATCATCTTCAATCTTTTCCCTTATTTCACTTCCAGATGCATATTTTGTTTTCTAAAGCTAAACATTTGATGTTACCTTCCCGCCTGACTGTTATCAATATTTCTAATAACAGAGCACACTGTTGACATGCACCCTTTTTGGTTAATAGACATATTTCTGTAACTGAGGAGCTTTGTAATTGATTAAGCTTATCTTTCAGGTTAATTTTCCCTTAGATAATCTGAATTGTTATAATAATTTTGTTGCCTTTTCTTTGAATCTCTTCTCATCATTTAAAAAAGCTAAAACTTATAACTCACTTTTTCTCTAACACGGGTCTAATACCTAATAAAGTAGAAGCAACATTTACTCTCTGGTTCTTAAATATGAGTTCAGATCATATTAGCTTTTTAAATAACAACCCTTTGTTACTATTCTGGAGACGACATTACCAAGATAGTGTGGGCCAATCGCCAGCCTGATCCCTGAAGTATAACAATGTAAAGTTAAGTAGGCTAATATTTCAGTGAGGGAAAATCCCAGTTCAGAGCTAGAGAATTTGGTTGTTATGTCTATTTAACTAGTGGAATAAGTTTTCTCACCTATCATTTTAGAAGTTGTATAACTGGTTAATATGGTTTAATTAACATTAGTAACATCTGATGACCACTGACTGCTGAAAGTTCTGAAGAGTTTTTATGTTTTGCTAAGATACATATCTGAAGCAGAATCAGTCCCTTGTCTTTTGATTAAAAAACAGGACTTAACTAGGTGACCTAACCTTTTGATCTGAAGAAACTTAGTGGAGAAAAGTTGCCATGTTTGGACAGAGATAAGTAATATTCACACTGTGTGGTTTTAAATTATTAGTACATTCTAGAATGTAAAGGGATTAAGTTAAACTTTGCCTCATCAATATTTTGAACACGTGAAATTTTTAAATAGGATAACGTATTAAATTTTGCTGAAATGGGAACAGAGTAAAGAGTGATGGCATCAAGATGGCAACATAGGTGGTTCCTCACTTCGCTCCCCTACAAAAACAACAACAAACAACAGTTCATGGACAGGACACCACTGAGAGAATCCTAGAACTTGGGAGTGAGGCTGAGGTGCCACCTCACACCAGAGACCAAGATGGACTCCATTAGAAGGGTAAGAGGAATGGCTACATGCTGCCTGCATAGCTCCTTCTGCAGGCTGGTATAGCACCATACCCAGAGGTCTCCCCTGAGCCCACAGTTCCTTCAGTGGGAAGAGAGCACCCAGGGGTGACATCCAGTACCCCAGCACTGTGGGTCACTTTGTGGGAACCCCTACTCTGGTTTCACCCCATGGGGATTGCAGGGGAATCTGTGGGGCTCAAACACTGGGAGTCTAATTGAGATGGAGAAGGTGAGAGGGGCTTCCAACGACTGGTACTTGGGTCTTGGCAAACTGAGTGCCTACCCGCAGAGCCCAAGTAGTAGTCCTAACCAGTGGCTTTATTCATCTGCTGAGTCAGATCTTTGGTGCAGTCTGACCAGGGAATTCAGCAGGGTGCAGGTCTGCCAAATTGGGTCAGGGTCCCTAAAAGAGGAGTACTGTCAGCTATGGAGGCTGGTCTGCTGGTACCCATGCAGAAGAGTTGAGCCATAGCCCTACCTGCTGTGGATTTCAGCTCCTGGCCCCTCTTGATCTGTTTGGGAAAATGTGGGAATTGCCTAAAGTGGGGCCTCCCAGTCCTGCCCAGGCAGGAGCCAAAGACACAGCCACACTCACTGCAGAGCATAGCCCCCATTCCCATCTGATGGGAAGGGTTGGCAAGAACACCTGGAAGCTGTATAATCTACAAACTCTTGAGCTGAGAGGTGAGGGGGCAAAGCTCATCACCTGCAGAACAAAGCCAGTGGCCCTGTTTGGCCAGAGAACTTGGGACATGGGTTGGCTTGAGCCAAAACCACAAAGAGCATTAGTGGCCTTCAAGCTGCTCTCCTGCTGTGCCAGAGCAGAGAAACTAATTTATAGCCCCACTTATTGCCGCATACAGCCTTCAGGCTGCCTGACCAGGGAACCTTACCAGAGCTCATGGGAAGTTGCATAGCCCATCCAACAACACTATTTTCCATGGTACTTTAACAGAAGGCACATCCTGTGGCTTTCTCTGTCTGCAGAGCAAAGCTGGTGGCCTCACCTGACCAGGATATTCAGTGCACACTTGCCTGATTTGGGTCCCCAGGCAGCAAGCCTTCCAGGCCCTGGGTCCTGTCCTGCTGCCCTATCAAGCAGGGTAGCAAATTCATAGCTCCACCTACTGCATAGTCCTGACCATCTGATAAGCCTGACCAGAGAATCCAGGCAACTGCGAAGCCCATCCTACATCTTCACTTGTGCAGGGAAACAAGCCAGCAGTCCTATCCAGCTGTCAAGCTGTTCTCAACCAATGGCACATCCTCCTACCACTAACCTCAGAGCTCAAATAGTTGCCTTACCCCAAAAGAGACCCTAAAAGCATGCTCCACTTACCCAAAGACATTACCAACAGACACGTCCAGAAACCCAAACTGAGCTGACTGGTGAAGAACTGTCTCTGCCAAAGCGATCCTGCAAAATCTGGAAGAGGAGACCACTTATTCAAATGTACACATACCAACATAACAAATCAAGGATCATGAAAATCAGGTAAATATGACACCACCAAATGAAACTAAGAAAGCTCTCATACTTGATCCTAAAGAAATGGAGTTCTATGAATTGTCAAAGAAATCAGAATAATCCTCTTAAAGAAGTTTAGTGAACTAAAAGAACACACGGACAACTAAATGAAATTAGGAAAACAATGCATGAACAAAATGAGAAGTTTGACAAAGAAATAGAAACCATCACAAAAAAACAAACAGAAATCCTAGAGCTGAAAAATATAATACCTCACTGAAGAATTCAATAGCTTCAAAAGCAGACTTGACCAAGCAGAAGAAAGAATCAGTGACCTGGAAGATAGGACAACTGAAATTATCCAGTCAGAGGAGCTAAAAGGAAAAAGAAGGAGAAAGAGTGAAGAAAGCCTATAGGAATTATGAAACACAATGAAAAGAAACAATATTGACATTATGGGGATTCAAGAAGAAGAGAAAGAGAAAGAGACAGAAAGTATATTTAAAGCAATGATGGCTGAAAACTTCCTAAATGTGGTAAGAGAAACAGATATCCAGATCCAAGAAGCTGAAAGGACCCACAATAGGCTGAACCCAAATAGACTACACAGAGACATTATAATTAAATTGTCCAAAGTCAAAAACAAGGAATTTTAAAAGCAGCAAGAGAAAAGAGAGGTTACCTACAAGGGAACCACCATAAGACTATAGGTGAACTTCTCAATAGAAACTTTTCATGCCAGAAGAGAATGGGATGACATATTTAAAATCTTGAAAGAAAAAAACTCAACCAAGAATTCAATACCTGGCAAAGCTGTCCTTCAGAATTGAAGGAGGGATAAAACTTTGCCAAACAAATGCTGAGAGAGTTCATTACTACTAGACCTGCCTTACAGGAAATGCTAAAGAGAGTTCTTTGAGTTGAAATAAAAGGATGCTAATTAACATCATAAAAACATAAGAAGGCAGTATAAAACTCTCTGGTAATGCTAAATATATAGTCAAAGTTGGATTCTGTAATGGTGTAATGGTGGTGCATAATTCATTTACAACTCTAGTTCAAAAGTTAAGAAGCAAATAGAACAAAAAGAAATAAACAGCAATACAGTAATACTTGGGGACCTTAATATCCCACTCAACACTGGATAGATCATCCTGAGAATCAATAAGGAAACAGTGAATTTGAACACCGTAGAACAAATGGAACTAACAGACATACAAAGAATCTTCTATCTGACAACAGCAGAATACACATTATTTTCAAGTGCACATAGAACATTTTCTAGGATAGACCATATCTTAGGCCACAAAACAAGTCTTAGAAAATTCAGGAATATTGAAATCATACCAAGTGTCCTCTCTGACAACAGTGGTATGAAACTAGAAATTGATAAGAAGAGGAAAACTGGGAAATTCACAAATATGTGGAAATTAAACAACAGTCTCCTGAACAACCAATGGATCAAAGAAAAAGGGAAAATGAAAATGTATCTTGACACAAATGAAAATGAAACCACAACATACCAAAACTTATGGGGTGCAACAAAAACAGTGCTAAGAGGGAAGTTCACAGCAATAAATGCTTATGTTAAGAAGCAAGAAAGATCCCACATGAACGTTAACTCCATGCCTTAAGGAACTTCCAAAATTAGAAGGAAACAGTAAACATTAGGGCAGAAGTAAATAAATAAATAGAGAACAGGAAAACAATAAAAAAGATTAACCAAACTAAGAGTTGGTTCTTTGAAAAGATAAAATTGACTAACCAAGGAAAAAGAGGGAGGACCCAGATCAACAAAATTATAAATAAAAAAGGGGACATTGCAAGTGATACCACAGAAATACAAAGAATCATAAGAGGCTACTAGGACAATTACATGCCAACAAACTGAACAACCCAGAAGAAATGTAAAAATTCTTAAAAAAATACAAACTACCAAGAAAGAAATAGGAAGTCTGAATAGACCAATTACTATTAAGGAGATTGAATCAATAATCAAAAATCTCCCAATGAAGAAAAGTCCAGAACCAGATGGCTTTGCCAGTGAATTTTACCAATATTTAAAGAACTAATGCCAATCTTTCTCAAACTCTTCCAAAAAACTGAAGAGGAGGGAACACTCTCAAACTCATGTTACAAGGCCAGCATCACCATGATACCAAAGCCAGAAAAGGACACTAACAAAAAAGAAAACTACAGACCAATATCCCTCAGGAATATAGATAAAAAATGCTCAATAAAATACTAGGAAACTGAATTTAGAAGCACATTAAAAGGATCATTCACCATGATCAAGGGATTTATACCTGGGATGCAAGAATGGTTCAACATATGCAAATCAATCAATGTGATATATCACATTAATAGAAAGAAAGAAAAAATCATATGTTCATCTCAATAGACATAGAAATAACAGCTGACAAAATTCAACATCCATTCATGATAAAATTCTCAAATTAGGTATAGAAGAAACACACCTCAACACAATAAGGGGCATATATGGTAAACTCACAGCTAATATACTCAGTGTTTCGTGAAAAGGTTGAAAGCTTTCCCTCTGAGATCAGAAACAAGATAAGGGTGTTCACTCTCACCACTCCTATTCAACATAGTACTGCAAGTCCCTGATAGAGCAATCAGGCAAGAAAAAGAAAGACAAAGGCATCAGAATCAGAAAGGAAGAAGTCAAATTGTCTCTATTTTCAGATGACATTTTATGTATAGAAAATCCTAAAAAGTCCACCAAAAAACTGTTAGCTGTACTCAATGAATTCAGTAAAGCTGCAGGATACAAAATTAACATACATAAATCAGTAGCATTTCTATACACTAATAATGAATTATCTGAAAGAGAAATAAACAAAATGATCCCATTTACAATAGCATCAAAAACAATAAAATACTTAGAGCTAAAAACCAAGCAGGTGAAAGATGTCTACTCTGAAAACTGCAAGACACTGATGAAAGAAATCAAAAACAACACAAATAAATGGAAAGGTAACCTGTGTTCATGGATTGTAAGCATTAATATAGTTAAAATGTCCATACTGCTGAAAGCCATCTATAGATTCAATGCAATCCCCATCAAGATTCCAATGAGATTTTTTACAGTAGAAAAAACAATCCTAAAATTTATGTGGAACTACAAAAGATCTTGAATAGCCAAAGCAATCCTGAGAAAGAACAAGAAAGTGGGAGGAATCGCACATCTTCATTTCAGGCTATACTATAAAGCTATAGTAATCAAAACAGAATGGTACTGGCATAAAAGACGACAAATGATCAATGGAACAGAATCAAGAGCCCAGAAATAAACCCAAGCATATAAGGTTAACTAGTATTTCACAAAGGAGCCTCAAATATTCAATGGAGAAAAGACAGTCTCTTCAATAAATGGTCCTGGAAAAACTGAATATTCACATGTAAAAGAATGAAACTAGACCTCTATCTTACACCACTCACAACAATTAACTCGAAATGGATGAAAGAATTAAATGTAAGACTTGAAACCATGAAACTCCTAGAAAAAAACACAGGTAATAAACTCCTTGACATGGATCTTGGCAATGATTTTTTGGATATGACACCTAAAGCACAAACAACAAAATAAAAAGTAAACAAGTGGGACTAAATCAAACTAAAAAGTTTCTTGCACAGCAAAAGAAACAATCAACAAAGTGAAAAGACAACCTACAGAATTGGAAGATATTTGTAAACCATATATCTGATAAGGGGTTGACATCCAAAATATATAAAGAACTTATACAACTCAATAGCAAAAAATACAATCCAATTAAAAAATGGGCAAAAGACCTGAAGAGACATTTTTCCAAAGAAGATGTACGAAAGGCCAACAGGTAAATGAAGAGGCTCAACCTTACTAGTCATTAGGGAATTGGAAATTAAACCCAGGACAAGACAGCACCTCACACCTGTTAGGATGGCCATCATCAAAAAGACAAGAGTTAACAAATACTGACAAGGATGTGGGAAAAGGGAACCTCTGCACTGTTGGTGGGATTGTAAACTGGTACAGCCACTATGGAAAACAGTGTGGAGGATCCTCAAAAATTAAAAATAGAACTACCAATGATCCAGCAATTCCTCTTCTGGGAATACATTCAAAGGAAACGAAAACATTAACTCAAAAAGATATCTGTAACCCCATGTTCATAGAAGCATTATTTGCAATAGCCAAGACATGGAAACAACCTAAGGACCCATCAATGGATGAATGGATAAAGCAGCTCTCGTATATATATATATACAATGGAATATCATTTAGCCATAAAAAATGAGGAAATCCTGCCATTTGTGACAACATGGATAGACTTTGAGGGCATTATGCTAAGTGAAATATGTCAGACAGACGGACAAATACTGTATGATCTCACTTATATGTAGAATCTCCAAAAAAATAAACAAAACTAATTCATAGAAAGAGATCAGATGTGTGGTTACCAGAGCCAGTGGGGTGGGGGAAGGAGGAATTGGGGATAGGTGGTCAAAAGGTACAAACTTCCAGTTGTTAAGGAAGTAAATCCTAACAGGTCTCATCACAAGGAAAAAAATGTTCTTTTTTTTGCTTTCTCTGTTTATTTTATCTATATGAGATGATGGATGCTAACTAAACTTATTGCAGTAATCATTTCACAATATATCTAAGTCAAACTACTATGCTGTACACTTTAAACTTATAGAGTGATGTATGTCAATTATATCTCAATATAACTGGGGTAAACAAGAAAGGGCAAGAAAGCTATATTGCTGAAATCTCTAGTATGAAAGATTTGGAGGGAGTGTAACAATGTAAATGAAATAATATAGTATAATTGTAACTGTGTTAATTACATTTAAAAATAGAACTTGAATATGTTAGAGACTTATAAAAGTACTCTTAATGTAAATAAAGAGTGTGTAATTCTTTCAGAATATAAAATTTGAGCATGCTCTATGAGCAGTTCCCACTTAAGTACAAGGAACGTTTGTTTTCTGCGATATACTGTATGTAGTAGGGAATATCTTCTTAATGATCAATACTTAGGATATAGTTGTAATGGCTTTTGCATTTTATAACATAACTCACTTCATGCCATTCTTGTAGTTATCAACTGAGAAACTTCTTTGCCTAATATTGAGGATGCAACTCTAATTTCTTCCATTTGGCAGTGTACATCTACAAAAATAACTAAATAATTAAAAATTTTTAAAGGAATGACACAGTAACTATACCAAACAAAACTACACATTTATTTTGAAAAGCAAATAGTATAAATATTTTATATTTTAAAATTTAATTCTTTAATGTGATGTCTTTCACATCAGACATATAAACTCTTTTTCCAGCCCCCTCAAACATTTTACAACATATTATAATTTATGCATATATTCATTTAGACTAGTTATTAGAAGGTAACCTAACACTGAAATTTATACAACAGGTTACATTTATTGCTTATTAAAACTTTATGGTGCTTTCACAGGGCCCTGAAAGAGCACGACCAATCCCAGAAGACTAAAATCTGTAACAGTAAGTTCTCATTTTATATCAAACATCAATCAGGAAGTGTTTTATTTAGGGCAGGTGGTTTAAAGCATAGGGAATAAACCAATGTCAAGCTAACTCAAGGCAAATTACTTCCCAACTAGTAATATTTAGAGCTCAGGAGCTCTAAATGTTATTATTTAGTGATATTCAGGCAAATTTAATGACATGAAGTAGGTAAGAATTTTGATCATGTTGCAGCAATCAACAAAGGAACTTTTTTAGAAGGAAAGTGGAGAGAAGGGAAACCCTAGCATACGTTTTATTTAAAAGCACAATTAGTTTACTTTCTTCCCCAAAAAATGAATCTGAGCTGTCCTTCAATTTAAGCATATATAAATAATGATCAAACGTAGCTGTCGATCAATCTCTATTCCAATATAAATTTCCTTGTCTAGTTTATTCCTAGAAAATCTTCCAACTTTGAAACAAATTCTTTAGTATGAATCTTGTTTATTTAGAAAACCTTCTATGCTGAGATATTAACCTTTAAATTTCCACCAATGACAAACTCCTACTCTGAATAATCCAATAACTCCCAAGCTTTCCTCTACCATTCTGATTTCCATCTAGTCTTTTATTATATGTTCAAGTAAATCACAATCTCTGTTTTGGGAGGCACTTTTTTTCCCCTCTGGCACTGCTTCTCCAATATGGCCAATTTTAAGAATAATACAGCCATAAAATTACCGAGAAAGTCACAATTTCTATTGCAATAATAGAACCCAAAGTCACATGGACATGTTCAAATGCAGACTTTTTTCATCCTGGATGACTTATATAACCTATATCTGAACTAATCTTAATCTGTATGTTTGTTAAATGCAGATAATGATGATCAAACTCCTCTTTTTAATGACTGGATTGTAAGGAGGTTATCTAACTTTGGAAGGAGAAACAATCTGTGTTAACTGGGATAGTTTTAGTTTAAAGAGTAAAAAACAGTAGATGAATTACTTATGTGATTATGTAGAAGAGATTTACTGTGTAAGAAAACAATTTTTTTTGGCGGAGGGGAAGGTAGATAAGCACCGAAACACCTGAACCGTGTTTGAGTTATCATTGTATAGTATTTCCACAATGCTTCGTTCTTAATAGGTGCTTAATAAAATTAGTAGATCAAATGAATTAATGTCCTTTAAATGGCTACAGACTGCTGGTCTCCTGTTTTGGGCTCTGCCTGATTTCTAAGAAAGCTACCTGATTATTTGCAAAAGATGGGACTATGATGCCCTCCACTGTCATGACTGCTGGGACAATTGACGCTCTGCTGGCCAGCACAGTAAGGAAAGGTTTATGAATACCGGGAAGACTGCCACAAATTTGAAACACTTACCTCAATGATCTCTTCTATAAATCTGGGATAATAATTACACCTGTCTCGTCTGGTCCTCTTTAAGATTCAACAGTATGCCCTCAGCACAGTGCCAGGAAGACAGGCAATTAATGAAAATTAATTTCTTTATCCAAATTATATCTTTATAGTCCATGTGAATATTTGCCCGTCCACAAACATAAACTAAGTATTAAGTATTTTTCAAGTCCAAGAAAATAAATTTTTTTTCCCCTAAAGCTCTTTTGCCAAAAACATGTATAGGAAGATCAGAACAAGGACAAGACAGAACTGTATTGTATGCTGGTGTTTGGAATGACAATCATATTGGGATGAAATTTAAACAAAAATATGCATTGGGATGTTTTATAATTTAGATACTACCTTACCAAGCCTCAGATATATAGTCCAAGATTTTCTCTTTTATTAGCTTTTACAGCTACCTATAAAATGTGTTTATTCTGTAATATGGTACAGAAGCAAACTGCTGAACGCAGTACAAGTTACAGAGAAAATTCAATTAATTAAAAACTAGACCGCCTAAAAATTAAATATTAATTTTATTTATTACTATAGCTTTTCTCTAATGAAAAGTTAACTCACAGTAAAGGTCAGAAAAATCCATTGACTTGTTTGTGTCTAGATTTACTATTCATTAACAAAAAGATTGTTTTTAACTTTAGGAATTTAGAGAGCATATCCTTATCCAACCACAAACACTTCAGATACTTATATAAAAAAATTAGCATGAAAGTTTATGTTGGACTAGTTTAAGTGAAAGATAATTTTTTTCTATTAGGTAAAGTATTTATTTACCTGTATTGCTTCTTAAATGAATCTTTAATTTCAAAAACAAAACAACAATATAAGCGACTGGTTTATTCTTTTGATTTATTGTATGTATTAAAAGTTTCTTTCTTGAGACGGCACATTGGCAGGTGTGGTGTTTCCTGACCATTTAAAAACAAATTGTTTTTGAAAGTTTTATCATCCAGAAAGAAAGGGAAAAAATAAGAGTCTTTCTACAGTTGAAAATAGTAATTTTTCAAAAAAGGTTGAGAGGAAAAAAATCTAAACAGACCATTCTTGATAAATGAGGCAGTTTCAAATTAAAAATACAAATTTAAATAAAGTAGTTTTATAAAATATTGAAACTAGCTAAAATTACATGCATAGGTATTTAATCAATAATGAGAGGAACAGCAGTGGAACTTAAATATAAGATTTATCAACAATAAATAAACATTTTTAGTGCAAATAGTGCAGAAAAATTTCTCAAAGCAAAGATCATAGCAATCATTCTAATCTGTACAAATTCACTCTCAGATTTGTATACAATCTATATAGTATATCTATGAATTCAGCCACTGTGACGAAATCCCAATTTGTAAATCATAAATATAAATGTGCTTAGTTTTGTGTCCCATTCCTCTCTTGGCAGTTCATGTTTTCAGGAAAATCTAGAAAGAAAAGAAAAATCAAAAAACCTAAGATTTAATTTGATAAATTTTCATCCCTTTATATTCTCTTCCAATTAAGATTTAACTATAAGAAGGTAACTTGACTATGAGGGAAAAGAGGTAGGGAAATGTTCATATAAATAAGCACTTACTCAGTGCCCACTTTTTCTCAAGCTGTGAGAAATGCACATTTGCTATTAAAAATCAACCCTTACCCGCAGGGACTGACAGTGTGATTTGTAAAATAAGCTATAAAATAATTCAGTGTTGGCACTAACGTTAAGTACAACTAGACTGAGAGAAGGGGCAGATGAGTTTGAGTCAGAGATGAGAAAGGCCTGTCATTTCTCTTCTTGTAGCCTGCTCCCTTTTTTAGGGAACCTCCCACGCTCCCTTCTCAAAGTCTACACCTTCAGCCCAGTTGTGTGGGCAGAGGACCACATGACACCAATCTCCAGGCCAAACTGCTGAGCTCGGGAGGGACACCTCACCCATACCGGGCCAGTCTCCCAGGGATCTGTAGGGAGACCCCTGTCATTCTCCACTGGCTGCTTGAACTGTCATGACATGATCAGGCCTGTGGGCAGCAATGTTGAGAGCATATACAAGTGTAGCAAAGAAAGGCTCTCTGAAGAACAGAGAACATGAGAACGAGAGACAGAAGAACAGAACAGAGGTGCAGAAATGATAAACGAGTAGCTCAAAACAGGGGTGAGAAAGAGGAGCTGCTTTGGTACTGCAGCCTCTAGTCGTGTTTTCACTCTCAGGGGACTGAGCTATATTTCCTGCATTTGGCTTTATGATGGATCCCTGCATTATCCAATAACACATGTTTTACCTTAAACTCATTGGGGTGGGGACTACTGGTAGCCACCAAACCTTTCCCTAAGCAAGAGAGATAGAGGAAAGGATGTCCTGAGATCAAGTAAGAGCATGAACAAAGAGAAGGTGTTAGAAGAAATAACATGCCTGTGAGAGAACATAAGGGGAAAATGGATGATCTCAGATGTATGCCAGATTATAGATGGCTTAAAACCAGAGAAAGAAACTTGGCATTGATACTGTCATTGCTAGGGGCTCATTATAAGTTCTAGAGCAGAGAAATTTTATCAGGGTGGTATTTTAAGATCATTCTGTCAGTACTGTGCAGGAAGAAGAAACCCTAAGTCAGGGGACTGGCCAGAAAATTATGGGAATAATCCTGGTGTGGGATGGAAAAGAGACAGACTTGAAGTTCATTTTAAAGGAAGAAATGACAAAAGAGACGACTGAGGAATATGCCAACTAAGTGATACGGTATACTCCACACACCAGCTGAGAGAAAGGAACTAATTATAGTTTACAGTTCTATATAAGTAGCTATCAAATGCTGAAAAACACATTTCATTTAAACCAACATCATACTGATAAAATATCCAAAAGATTTCTACTGGTTATATGCTTATGTATATAACATTATGCTTAATAGGTAATACAAAATATTCTATGTCATTTAGCACAAGAGCTATAATGACAGTTATTATGCTTAAAGCTGGCTAAACAGGCACTGGTAAAACACTTCAATGAAAGAACAGGCATGCGGCTGGAGACAAACCTTCTGGAATACAATTTACCTATAGTGGAGCATGAAATTGGCTGTGCATTGCGATCACCTGTTGAAGTTTCTCTTCCTTGGCTCTTCTGCAGTGGCAAATCTAGAAAATAAATTATTTAAAATAGTAGTCACTTCTCTAACAATCTGCCTACTATTTCTTACATTATGACAGAATTCTAAGAATATTTTAACCTGCTGGCATTACTTTTGAATGTTTAAGGTAGCTCAGAATTTAAGACAAAAAAAAAAGCCAAAACCCAAACCATTTAATTTTGTTGGAAAGAGAAACTTTTCCTGTAAACTTCCAGAATGTAAAACAAACTCTGATCCTTTATATCAATTCTGATTAGGCAATATCAAATATGTGGGTTTTAAAAATATGAAAATAAACCCTACTACTGTTAACCAGGAAACTTATCAAATAAAAGCTTAAAGGTACAGTTATATAGTACCAAAGAACAATGGACCAGAAATCAATGCCTTACTAATGTTTAACAATAGTCATTAACATCCTTGACCTCCAATTTTCTCCCATGTAAAATGGGGATAATAAAATCTACCCCACCTTCCTTAACAGGATGCACACACATATATAGCACATGTTTTAAAAAGTTTAGTAACAAGAGGTTATTTTTTAAATGTGATGTTTCACAGAAATTAGTAAATATTTAGGACTCTATCAAAGGGCAGGATACTGCTAATCAGACTTTTTCGATTTTTCTTTGAATATAAGGGAAATATCAGAACAGAAATTGTTCCAAAATGTTATCAATAATATTAAAACAAAATTTTTTTAAATCCATATAGATTATTCTCTTTTTAAACAACTTGTGAAACAGGTTATTCAGGAGTATATTACAACTATTAAGACTAGAATTAAGCTAATTTACTAGCTTTAATGCAGAATGATACAGATACTGCCATTTCTGAAACAGAACTATGATTTGATTTAGACCTGCTTGTGTACTCACAACAAGCGGGTTTAAAGTGATAGCAGGATGTTGCTACCATCCTCAAGAGGCTCTTCAGTTTCCTCTCATCACACTCAGAACTCCAGCTCAGTGATGTGCTACTGTTTTTTGACTCATGAATATACTTAATTTGATATTATGCTGTCACTGGTTCTCAAGCAAAGAGTATTACATACTGTTCTCTTTTCCATGAAGCTACTGAGAAAATCATCTATTTCAGTTTTTCCCTCCAAGAAATCTTCAGCAATATTATCAGATTCTTCCTCAGCTTCATGTGCAGCTACTTTCAACCTTGCCTGTAGAGCACTCGCACTACAGCTCTGAAAAAGAAAATCAAGTACCATATTAGTTTATGATGCTCAGAAAAACTCCTTAGAGGGAAAGAAAAAGCAGCAGAGATAGGGAGAAGCAGTTCGTTATGTGCCTTACATAGCCTCTTTTTGAGGAAACCCGCTACCACCAGGTCCTCAGCTTCTGGCTATAGGGGTGGATACCCAACACAAGAGGAACCAATCCACTGGCTGCAAACTATTAAATGAGAGAAAGTGGGCAAATCATTGTCCTCTCTTGGGGATTTAGGAATCAGATCATTGTGGTAGGCATCCTCTAGGATGATCCCCAATGATCCAGACCTCCTGGTATTCCTGCCCTTGTTTAAGCACCCTCCCCTTGAGTGTGGGCTAGGACCTAGTAACTCGCTAACCAACAAAAGATGGCAAAAGTGATGGGATTAGATTTAACCAACGAGGCAAAAGACTGTACACTAAAAACTACAAAACATTGTTGAAAGAAACTGAAGAAGACGTAAGTAGAAAGACATCCTGTGTTCATTGGTTAGAAGATTTAATATAAATATATATTTTTTAAGATTTTATTTTTTCCTTTTTTCTCCCCAAAGCCCCCCAGTACACAGATGTATACATTTTAGTTGTAGGTCCTTCTAGTTGTGGTATGTGGGACGCTGCCTCAGCGTGGCCTGATGAGTGGTGCCATGTCCATGCCCAGGATTTGAACCAGCGAAACCCTGGGCTGCTGAAGCAGAGCGTGTGAACTCAACCACTCGGCCACGGGGCCGGCCCCCAGAAGATTTAATATTGTTAAGAAGACAATACTGCCAAAGTGATCTACAGAGTCACTGCAGTCCCTATCAAAATCTCAAGATTGTTTTTTGCAGAAAAAGAAAAACTCATCCTAAAATTCATATGGAATCTCAAGAGACCTCAAATAGCCAAAACAATCTTGAAAAAGAACAAAATTGGAGGATTCATACTTCCTGATTTCAAAACTTACTACAAAGATACAGTAAGCGAAACAGTGTGGTACTGGCAATAAGAGGAGACATAGAGATCAATAGAATAGCGAGCCCACAAATATACTCTCCCATATATGATCGAATGTTTTCAAAAAGCGTGCCAAAACCATTCAATGGGGAAAGGACAGTCTTTGACAAATGGTGCTAGGAAAACTGGATATCTGATGCAGAATGAAGTTAGACCTTTACCTTACCTCATGCATAAAAATTATATTGATCAAAATGGATCAAAGACCTAAATGTAGGAACTAAAAGTATTTTTAATAATAGCCATCCTGGTGGGTGAGAGATGGTATCTCATTGTGATATATCATACACAGTAATGTACAGGAATGCACCATTTTCGTATCACCCTTGTCAACACTGGCTATCTATTTTTACCAGTCTGACTCACACAGATGATGTGATTTTGCTTATTATTATTATTGTAAGTTTGAGTGTCTTTTCAAATGTTTCCATTTACTTATTCACTAAGTATTTATTGAATACCTAGGTATTGGGTATATGAGGGGCTAAAACAGGACAGGTTCCTGCACTCATGGCACCAACAGTCTAGTGAAGTGGCTTCCATACTTTAGAGTGCAGATTCATCATCCCCAGAGATTCTAAGTGAGCACATCTAGAGGTGAGCCTAGGAATCAAGGTTTATTTTTTAAGTGTTTCAAGAATCACTTCAAGCAATTCTTATAAATGGTCCAGGAGTCAGAATAACTTGTATCAGAATGTTTATTGGACATTCCTATTTCTCCTTTTGTAAGTTTCCTGTTCTTTCCTTTGCCTTTTTGTAAAGACTCTTTATAGACCATTGGCATTAATATTTGTCATATATATGCTACAAATATTTGTTCCCTTTTCTTTACTTCATTTTTGATATTGTGATCTTCAATATATACAAGTTTTAAATTTGTATATAGCTTAAATATATCAATTTTTTCTTTTATGCTTCTGCCTCATATATCATGCTTGAAAAGGATTTTCCCACTACAATCTTAAAAAGAATCCTAGGAGATAGTTGCCTCTCATAATCTTATGGTTTCCACTTAAATCCTTACTGTAGAGTATCTTTCTGTATATGGCATGACATAGGGATCTAACTTTTTTCTAAGTGGACTGCCAGTTATATAATGTATTAAATCCTCTATTTTTCTAACCAATTATTCATATACATCAGTCTGTGAACTGCAGAGTCTGTTTCATAGAACAATTTTTTTCTTCCTACAAAACTACTCTACTGTTTTAAATAATGAGATTTTACAGTATATTTTGATGCTGGGAAAGGGAGTTCTTCCTCATTATTTCTTTTGGTTCAAGCTCTTCCTAACTACTTTTATCCATTTAGTCTTTCAGATAAACTTTAGAATAAATCTATTAAAATTAAAAAAAAAATACTTCAGGGATTTTGATTGAAAATATACTAAATTTTTAAGTTATTTTAGGAAGAATGAAATCTTTATAATATATATATTTCAGTCCATGAATATTATATTCTGTTACTCCATTTACTCAAGTTTTCTTTTATATCATTCAGTAAGGTTTCCTAACTCACTTCATTAGGTTCAGTTCTAAATATTTTACAGTTTTCTTGCTTGTAAATTTATTTTTGTTTTCTAGTTCATTTTGCACTGGTAGTTTCTGGAATCTAGGAGAAAACTTTCTCAACTGGCTAGAATTTTTGCTTATTTGTTTTTGGTCAAGAACTGGTTCACCTTTCTTTTACATTACCCCTCCTTTCTTTTTCTTATCTTGTTGCAGTGGCCAAAACCTCCCAAACAATGTTAAACAGCAGTGATACTGGGGCACCACTGTCTTATTTGTAACAATAATGGGATCTTGGAAATGTTTAGTCATTAAGTGCGATGTTTGCTGTTGGTTTCTAATTTCTTTATCAAATCAAAGAATTAATTTCTAACTTAGTTTACTCACAATTTGTATAAGGAATGCTGTGAAAAGCTTCTTTAGCATCTACTAAACTCTAACATGTAAGAGTACTTCAGCTGATTCTCTCAGATTTTCTGGTTAAGAGTGAGGGAGGACTGCTTATGTTTGACTCCTGACTCTGGTACTTTCCATTAATATGACCTCAGGGAAGTTATTTAATATCCCTGTGCCTCAGTTTCATGTGTAAAATGGGAAAATAGTAATAATACCTACTTCATAGAGTTTGGGGGGAATAATGGGCAATATATGTCAACAGCTTAGTGCAATGCAAGAGACACAATAATTACTCAAGGTTAGCTATTATTCTTATATTCTAAAGGATGATATTATCTGAAATTCATTATAAATTTATATTCTCCTTTACCATCATTTTTTTGCTGTTGTTGTTTTATTTCTATTTGATGTTTTACTACACTGGATTTACCTTCCAGAATTACTGATTTTAAATAAAACAGAATATTGTTAATTATGATGTTGGTTATTGATATGAGATATAAGATTATATCCTCTATTCCCTTTTTATTTTTAAAGGTTTATTTTTTCAGAAATATGGGTTGAATTTTATAAAATGCTTTTGATTGTTCATATAACTGGATTTCTAGCATAAAATCTATTTGTGGTGAATTGGACTTTATTTTTTTTATATATTATATTTTCCAACTTGCTAATTTTTAACAGATTTGTATATAAGCTTTCAAGTGTGTCTAGGTTAAAGCTTTTTGTTGTTAGATTTTATTACAAGCGTTAAACTGGCTTTATAATAACTTTCCCAGAAATGTTATTTATGGGCTTTTCATATTTTTCTGTTTCGGAACCAAATATGCTCTTGCATGAGCACAAATGATTTATAATGCCTCATAATTGAGAGCTGTTTATCTGCATTTAAACGTATCATGCCTTATAAACTCTGAATATAATAAATGCTTTCTGATAATAATGAAGGTAGGAATGTGGCTCATGCACATTAAGATTAAAAATTCTTATGGTAAGGAAAAGAGCTAAACAATCTTACCTCACTAAGTTCATGCTGCCTTTGCATCTTCTTTTCGAAAGTAGATTTCATTTGTGTAAGCAATTCATACTAAAAAAGAAAATAAAAGTGCTGTTTTATTCTGTTTTAAAATTGTATGGATGTCTTCAAAATGATAACTAACTCACCTTATCTAAAACAGTTTGCCTTTTCGCTTCCAAACTGGGCTCCAAAAGGAGATTTTTTCCTAGGAGATAAATTTCTGGTTTATTTCTAGATAAAGGTCACATTTTTCTTAAGAAATTTAAGAAGTAAGGGAAGACATACTGGCTAGCTCCTCAATGCTTTTGACTAAGTCATCCTTGTCGGTAATGATTTGTTTTAGTTGAGGCAAAGTCAGAAACTGTTCTAGTAACAGCTCCTCCTGTTCATTCATATCTGTGAGCTGTGACACACTAGAAACAAAACAAAAAATATGTTAATGAGTATCAATCGTCTAGTTTTCCTCCATGATGATAAATATTCATAATTTTTCAGTTTTATTCAGCTGATAGGGTTCTAAATAATTTTTGAAGTACAGACATACATCATTTTATTGTGGTTTGCTTTATACATCATTTTATTGTGGTTTGCTTTAT